>NC_053023.1:711770927-712129031 GCF_003073215.2 Triticum urartu
TACTTAATGAAACATAAGTCTGAAACATTTGAAAAGTACAAAGAATTTCAGAGTGAAGTTGAAAATCATCGTAACAAGAAAATAAAGTTTCTACGATCTGATCGTGGAGGAGAATATTTGAGTTACGAGTTTGGTGTACATTTGAAAAACTGTGGAATAGTTTCGCAACTCACGCCACCCGGAACACCACAGCGTAATGGTGTGTCCGAACGTCGTAATCGTACTTTACTAGATATGGTGCGATCTATGATGTCTCTTACTGATTTACCGCTATCATTTTGGGGATACGCTCTAGAGACGGCCGCATTCACGTTAAATAGGGCACCATCAAAATCCGTTGAGACGACGCCTTATGAACTGTGGTTTGGCAAGAAACCAAAGTTGTCGTTTCTTAAAGTTTGGGGCTGCGATGCTTATGTGAAAAGCTTCAACCTGATAAGCTCGAACCCAAATCGGAGAAATGTGTCTTCATAGGATATCCAAAGGAAACTATTGGATACACCTTCTATCACAGATCCGAAGGCAAGACTTTTGTTGCTAAATTCGGAAACTTTCTTGAGAAGGAGTTTCTCTCGAAAGAAGTGAGTGGGAGGAAAGTAGAACTTGACGAGGTAACTGTACCTGCTCCCTTATTGGAAAGTAGTACATCACAGAAAACTGTTTCTGCGACACTTACACCAATAAGTGAGGAAGTTAATGATAATGATCATGAAACTTCAGAACAAGATACTACTGAACCTCGTAGATCAACCAGAGTAAGATCCGCACCAGAGTGGTACGGTAATCCTGTTCTGGAAGTCATGCTACTATATCATGATGAACCTACAAACTATGAAGAAGTGATGGTGAGCCCAGATTCCGCAAAGTGGCTTGAAGCCATGAAATCTGAGATGGGATCCATGTATGAGAACAAAGTATGGACTTTGGTTGACTTGCCCGATGATCGGCAAGCAATTGAGAATAAATGGATCTTTAAGAAGAAGACTGACGCTGATGGTAATTTTACTGTCTACAAAGCTCGACTTGTCGCAAAAGGTTTTCGACAAGTTCAAGGGATTGACTACGATGAGACCTTCTCACCCGTAGCGATGCTTAAGTCCGTCCGAATCATGTAAGCGATTGCCGCATTTGATGATTATGAAATTTGGCAGATGGATGTCAAAACTGCATTCCTGAATGGATTTCTGGAAGAAGAGTTGTATATGATGCAACCGGAAGGTTTTGTCGATCCAAAGGAAGCTAACAAAGTGTGCAAGCTCCAGCGATCCATTTATGGACTGGTGCAAGCCTCTCGGAGTTGGAATAAACGCTTTGATAGTGTGATCAAAGCATTCGGTTTTATACAGACTTTCGGAGAAGCCTGTATTTACAAGAAAGTGAGTGGGAGCTCTGTAGCATTTCTAATATTATATGTGGATGACATATTGCTGATTGGAAATGATATAGAATTTCTGGATAGCATAAAGGGATACTTGAATAAAAGTTTTTCAATGAAAGACCTCGGTGAAGCTGCTTACATATTAGGCATTAAGATCTATAGAGATAGATCAAGACGCTTGATTGGACTTTCACAAAGCACATACCTTGACAAGATTTTGAAGAAATTCAAAATGGATCAAGCAAAGAAAGGATTCTTGCCTGTGTTACAAGGTGTGAAGTTGAGTAAGACTCAATGCCCGACCACTGCAGAAGATAGAGAGAATATGAAAGATGTTCCCTATGCATCAGCCATAGGCTCTATCATGTATGCAATGCTGTGTACCAGACCTGATGTGTGCCTTGCTATAAGTTTAGCAGGGAGGTACCAAAGTAATCCAGGAATGGATCACTGGACAGCGGTCAAGAACATCCTGAAATACCTGAAAAGGACTAAGGATATGTTTCTCGTATATGGAGGTGACAAAGAGCTCACCGTAAAAGGTTACGTTAATGCAAGCTTTGACACTGATCCGGACGATTCTAAATCGCAAACCGGATACGTGTTTACATTAAACGGTGGAGCTGTCAGTTGGTGCAGTTCTAAACAAAGCGTCGTAGCGGGATCTACATGTGAAGCGGAGTACATAGCTGCTTCGGAAGCAGCGAACGAAGGAGTCTGGATGAAGGAGTTCATATCCGATCTAGGTGTCATTCCTAGTGCATCGGGTCCAATGAAAATCTTTTGTGACAATACTGGTGCAATTGCCTTGGCAAAGGAATCCAGATTTCACAAAAGGACCAAACACATCAAGAGACGCTTCAATTCCATCCGGGATTTAGTCCAGGTGGGAGACATAGAGATTTGCAAGATACATACGGATCTGAATATTGCAGACCCGTTGACTAAGCCTCTTCCACGAGCAAAACATGATCAGCACCAAGGCTCCATGGGTGTTAGAATCATTACAGTGTAATCTAGATTATTGACTCTAGTGCAAGTGGGAGACTGAAGGAAATATGCCCTAGAGGCAATAATAAAGTTATTATTTATTTCCTTATAATCATGATAAATGTTTATTATTCATGCTAGAATTGTATCAACCGGAAACATAATACATGTGTGAATACATAGACAAACAAAGTGTCACTAGTATGCCTCTACTTGACTAGCTCGTTAATCAAATATGGTTATGTTTCCTAACCATGAACAATGAGTTGTTATTTGATTAACGAGGTCACATCATTAATTGAATGATCTGATTGACATGACCCATTCCATTAGCTTAGCACCCGATCGTTTAGTATGTTGCTATTGCTTTTCTTCATGACTTATACATGTTCCTATGACTATGAGATTATGCAACTCCCGTTTGCCGGAGGAACACTTTGGGTGCTACCAAACGTCACAACGTAACTGGGTGATTATAAAGGAGCATTACAGGTGTCTCCAAAGGTAGATGTTGGGTTGGCGTATTTCGAGATTAGGATTTGTCACTCCGATTGTCGGAGAGGTATCTCTGGGCCCTCTCGGTAATGCACATCACATAAGCCTTGCAAGCACTGCAACTAATATGTTAGTTGTGAGATGATGTATTACGGAACGAGTAAAGAGACTTGCCGGTAACGAGATTGAGCTAGGTATAGGATACCGACGATCGAATCTCGGGCAAGTAACATACCGATGACAAAAGGAACAACGTATGTTGTTATGCGGTCTGACCGATAAAGATCTTCGTAGAATATGTAGGAGCCAATATGGGCATCCAGGTCCCGCTATTGGTTATTGACCGGAGACATGTCTCGGTCATGTCTACATTGTTCTCGAACCCGTAGGGTCCGCACGCTTAAGGTTACGATGACAGTTATATTATGAGTTTATGCATTTTGATGTACCGAAGGTTTTTCGGAGTCCCGGATGTGATCACGGACATGACGAGGAGTCTCGAAATGGTCGAGACGTAAAGATTGATATATTGGAAGCCCATATTTGGATATCGGAAGTGTTCCGGGTGAAATCGGGATTTACCGGGTTACCGGGAGGTTACCGGAACCCCCCGGGAGCCATATGGGCCTTCATGGGCCTTAGTGAAAAGGTGAAAGGGCTGCCCACAAGGGCTGCGCGCCTCCCCCCTTCCCCTAGTCCTATTAGGACTAGGAGAGGTGGCCGGCCACCCTTCTCCCTCTTTCCCACTTGGGGAATCCTAGTTGGAATAGGATTGGAGGGGAGTCCTACTCCCGGAAGGAGTAGGACTCCTCATGCGCCTCTCTCTCTTGGCCGGCGCCCCCTCCCCCCTTGGCTCCTTTATATACTGAGGTAGAGACACCCCAAAGACACACAAGTTGATCCACGTGATCTATTCCTTAGCCGTGTGCGGTGCCCCCTGCCACCATATTCCTCGATAATACTGTAGCGGAGTTTAGGCGAAGCCCTGCTGCTGTAGTTCATCAAGATCATCACCACACCGTCGTGCTAACGGAACTCTTCCCCGACACTTTTCTGGATCGGAGTCCGGGGATCGTCATCGAGCTGAACGTGTGCTCGAACTCGGAGGTGCCGTAGTTTCGGTGCTTGATCGGTTGGATCGTGAAGACGTATGACTACTTCCTCTACGTTGTGTGATCGCTTCCGCAGTCGGTCTGCGTTGGTACGTAGACAACACTCTCCCCTCTCGTTGCTATGCATCACATGATCTTGAGTGTGCGTAGGAAATTTTTTGAAATTACTATGTTCCCCAACAGTGCCTATATATACCCCTCGCTCGCGAGCAGAGCACCCCAGTGCTCTGTTTTTCTCTGGCCGAGGGGGAGAGGGCTTGGTGGTGCTCTAGCTCACCTCCTATGCACACAAGGTGTTCGATGGAATGCCCGAGCCACACTACTTAAGCTTTCTCCTCTCCAAGCTCGACCTCCAAGCTCCATTTTCCATAATATTTGTCTAGGTTTAGCGGTCCGTCACGCCCTGTCCCCATCTTCACCGCCATCGATCACCCGCGCCGAGCTCATCGCCGGCACCACCGTGGTGAGCCTCTTGTTCTTATCTTCTTTCTGAAAGGAAAAATATTCTTACTTGTATGTTTACATAGATACTTTTCTTATTTTCTTACTTTTATTATTGCATCTTATATAGTGCGATGGTTTTGGTATCCGCCCCCGTTGGCCCTCGTCCTGTCTATGATTCGGATGTGCTATATATATTATCTTTATAACTATTGGTTCATTTATTGTTTATGAAAATTATGCCGACCAACGTGACATAGATTTTATTTATGTAGGATGTATGTGAATCGGAAATGCCAACCGACCCTATTGTCGAGAGGTTAAATTTAGTTGAAGAAGAAAACAATTTGTTGAAGGAAAAAATAAAAATAAATTGAGGAGGAGAAGATGATATTGGAGTTGCATGTTGCGGATGTCGTCGATGATCACAAGATCAAGATGGATGCAATGCGCTTGAAGATAAGAAAGATTAGAAAATATGCCATTCATACCGAGGCTTGGTATCATTATGCCGTTGGATCAATTGTTACCTTGGTTGCGATTATGATCGCATTTGTTTTCGCATTGAAATGTTTTACATAGTTTCAATGTATGGTTTAATTAATTAGATGCTCTGGAGAGCTATATGTTGTTAGATGAGAACTATGTATGCACTTTGGTTTTAATGTGATGATGAACTTCTATTAATTTGGACACTTAATTATATATAATGCACGCAGATGAACCGGCAATGGATGTACGGTGACAGACACGCCTGCGAGTAAATTAAGGGCGTGCATGAGTTTCTCGATGCGGCTGAGGCAAACAAGCAGAATGGTTTTATGTGTTGTCCATGCACTGAATGTGGGAATACGAGGTCTTACTCTAACCGGAAAATCCTTCACTCCCACCTGCTTTACAAGGGTTTCATGCCACACTATAATGTTTGGACGAGGCACGCAGAAATAGGGGTTATGATGGAAGACGGCGAAGAAGAAGAGTACGATGACAACTATGTGCCCCCTGAATACGGTGATGCTGCAACGGGGGGAGCTGGTGAAGATCAAGAGGAACCAGACGATGTGCCCAATGATGCTGCAACGGGTGAAGCTGCTGAAGATCAAGAGGAACCAGACGATGTGCCCGATGATGATGATCTCCGCCGGGTCATTGTCGATGCAAGGACGCAATGCAAAAGTCAAAAGGAGAAGCTGAAGTTCGATCGCATGTTAGAGGATCACAAAAAAGGGTTATACCCCAATTGTGAAGATGGCAACACAAAGCTCGGTACCGTATTGGAATTGCTGCAGTGGAAGGCAGAGAATGTTGTGGCTGACAAAGGGTTTGAGAAGCTACTGAAAATATTGAAGAAGAAGCTTCCAAAGGATAACGAATTTCCCGACAGTACATACGCAGCAAAGAAGGTCGTATGCCCTCTAGGATTGGAGGTGGAGAAGATACATGCCTGCCCTAATGACTGCATCCTCTACCGCGGTGCATACAAGGATCTGTACGCATGCCCGGTATGCAGTGCATTGCGGTATAAGATCAGACGAGATGACCCTGGTGATTTTGACGGCGAGCCCCCCAGGAAGAGGGTTCCTGCGAAGGTGATGTGGTATGCTCCTATAATACCACGGTTGAAACATCTGTTCAGAAACGAAGAGCATGCCAAGTTGATGCGATGGCACAGTGAGAACCGAAAGAAAGATGGGAAGTTGAGAGCACCCGCTGACGGGTCGCAGTGGAGAAAAATCGAGAGAAAGTACTGGGATGAGTTTGCAAAGGACCCAAGGAATGTATGGTTTGCTTTAAGCGCGGATGGCATTAATCCTTTCGGGGAGCAGAGCAGCAATCACAGCACCTGGCCCGTGACTCTGTGTATGTATAACCTTCCTCCTTGGATGTGCATGAAGCGGAAGTTCATTATGATGCCAGTTCTCATCCAAGGCCCTAAGCAACCCGACAACGAAATTGATGTGTACCTAAGGCCATTAGTTGAAGAACTTTTACAGCTGTGGAATGGAAACGGTGTACGTACGTGGGATGAGCACAGACAGGAGGAATTTAACCTTAAGGTGTTGTTGTTCGTGACCATCAACGATTGGCTCGCTCTCAGTAACCTTTCAGGATAGACAAACAAAGGATACCACGCATGCACGCACTTTTTAGATGACACTGAAAGTATATACCTGGACAAATGCAGGAAGAATGTGTACCTGGGCCATCATCGATTTCTTTCGACCAACCATCAATGTCGAAAGAAAGGCAAGCATTTCAAAGGCGAGGCAGATCACCGGAAGAAGCCCGCCATGCGTACCGGTGATCACGTACTTGCTATGGTCAATGATTTACACTACGTAATCTTTGGAAAGGGTCCCGGTGGACTAGCTGTTCCGAATGACGCTGAGGGACACGCACCCATGTGGAAGAAGAAATCTATATTTTGGGACCTACCCTACTGGAAAGACCTAGAGGTCCGCTCCTCAATCGACGTGATGCACGTGACGAAGAACCTTTGCGTGAACCTGCTAGGCTTCTTGGGCGTGTATGGGAAGACAAAAGATACACCTGAGGCACGGGAGGACCTGCAATGTTTGCACGAAAAAGACGGCAAGCCTCCGAAGCAGTATAAAGGTCCTGCCAGCTACGCTCTTACGAAAGAAGAGAAAGAAATCTTCTTTGAATGTCTGCTTAGTATGAAGGTCACGACTGGCTTCTCGTCGAATATAAAGGGAATAATAAATATGCCAAAGAAAAAGTTTCAGAACCTAAAGTCTCATGACTGCCACGTGATTATGACGCAACTGCTTCTGGTTGCATTGAGGGGGCTTCTACCGGAAAACGTCCGATTAGCCATTGTGAAGCTATGTGCATTCCTCAATGCAATCTCTCAGAAGGTGATCGATCCAGAAATCGTACCAAGGCTAAGGAGTGATGTGGCGCAATGTCTTGTCAGTTTCGAGCTGGTATTCCCACCATCCTTCTTCAATATCATGACACACGTCCTAGTTCATCTAGTTGACGAGATTGTCATCCTGGGGCCCGTATTTCTACACAATATGTTCCCCTTTGAGAGGTTCATGGGAGTCCTAAAGAAGTATGTCCGTAACCGCGCTAGGCCAGAAGGAAGCATCTCCATGGGCCATCAAACAGAGGATGTTATCGGGTTTTGTGTTGACTTCATTCCTGGCCTTAAGAAGATAGGTCTCCTAAATCGCGGTATGAGGGGAGACTAACTGGAAAAGGCACTCTTGGAAGAGACTCAATAATATGCAGGGACGGATATTCTTGGTCTCAAGCACACTACATAGTTCTATAGAACTCTACCTTGGTGACCCCGTATGTCGATGAACACAAGAACAGTCTGCACTCCAAACACCCGGAGCAGTGCGACGACTGGATTACATGTGAACACATCAGGACTTTCCGCAGTTGGTTGGAAACACGTCTCAGAGGTGACAACACTATTTGTGATGAGTTGTACTTGTTACCCAGGGGACCATCTTTGACTGTATTGACTTACAAAGGATACGAGATAAATGGGAATACATTTTACACGATCGCCCAAGATCAAAAGAGCACCAACCAAAACAGCGGTGTCCGCTTTGATGCAGCAACCGAGAGCGGAAAGGACACATATTATGGTTACATAGTGGACATATGGGAACTTGACTACGGACCTGATTTTAAGGTCCCTTTGTTTAAGTGCAAATGGGTCAATCTGTTAGGCGGCGGGGTACAGGTAGACCCACAGTACGGAATGACAACAGTGGATCTGAAAAATCTTGGTTACACTGACGAACCGTTCGTCCTAGCCAATGATGTGGCACAGGTTATCTATGTGAAGGACATGTCTACCAAACCGAGAAAAAGAAAAGATAAGGAAGCGAATACATCATACGATGAGCCAAAGCACCACATAGTTCTTTCAGGAAAAAGGGACATCCTGGGAGTGGACGGCAAGACAGACATGTCTGAAGATTATGAAAAGTTTCATGAAATTCCTCCCTTCAATGTCAAGGCTGACCCAAGCACCTTGATAAACAATGAAGATTATCCATGGTTACGGCGCAATAAGCAAATGACACAAGCGAAGAAAAAGTGAAGACTTTCTCCCGCAACTATTATGATGATACCATGCCAACTTTGTAACACACGAACATGCTACCATTGTCCGTTTTGTACATGCACATGCTATGTGGGTGAAATTATGATACCATGCCAACTTTCAACTTTTTCAGAGTTCATTTGAAATGCTTTCATGTCTTATGGTTTGGCCCTCGTAATACCAAGACCATTAGTCCCTCGCCCATGCCAACTTTCAACTTTCTAAAACTAATGGCACTAACAGAAAGTTTATAATTTTGCTCCTCGCCCCTGGCCCATGACCATTAGTCCCGATTTGTGCCACAAACCGGGACTAAAGGGTTGGTCCTCGTTGCGGGCAGAGTTTAGTCCCACCTCGCCAACCAAAGGGGGCTCACACCGGTTTATAAGCCCTTCCCTCTCTGCCTTGTTGAGCTCCTCTCAAAGTGAAAATAGATGCCCTAATAGAGAAAAGTTTAACCTAAATTCATAGTGAATTTCTCTCAAATTCATAGAAATTTACTAGGAATTTAGGTTGAATTTTCTCTATAAGCGCATCTATATTCATTTTTTTAGTAAGTTCATCACAAACTTGTGATTCAAACAATTTTAAAAGAATTCAAATTTTAACTATTCAAATTTGAAAACTAATGGCACTAACAGAAAGTTTATAATTTTTCTAAAACTAATGGCACTAACAGAAAGTTTATAATTTTTCTAAAACTAAAAGCAAAAAGAATAAAAAAATAAAACAAAAAACAAAAGAAAATAAATAATGCAGAAAACAAAACCAAAAAACTGGAAAAAAATAGCAACAATAAGTATTTTGTTGTAAGTAGAAACAAAATAAAATAAATAAAGCAACAGAAAGTTTATAATTTTGCTGACCTAAAAGCAAAAAGAATTAAAAAATAAAGCAAAAAACAAAAGAAAATAAATAATACAGAAAACAAAAAAACTAAAAAAATAAAAATAGCAACAATAAGTATTTTGTTGTAACTAGAAACAAAATAAAATAAATAAAGCAACAATGAAAACAAAAAAAACAAAAAAAGTGTTTTCAAATTTGAAAGATAATGGCACTAACAGAAAGTTTATAATTTTTCTAAAACTAAAAGCAAAAAAGAATTTAAAAAATAAAGCAAAAAACAAAAGAAAATAAATAATGCAGAAAACAAAACAAAAAAACTGGAAAAAAAATAAATATAGCAACAATAAGTATTTTGTTGTAAGTAGAAACAAAAAAACAAAAAAACAAAAAAAGTGCCACCTACTGGGCACCCACGGCCTAAATACGACTAGAAACCCTACCATGGGCCAGGATTCAGGCCCGCGGGAGGCCCAGTAGGCCCACAGGCACACATTGCACGGTTAGGCCCGAAAGCCTGCTTTAGAGAGGAGCTCGAGAGGGAAGGCACACCGCACCTTATAAACAGGTGCGGCTCCCTCTCAACTAGCGAGGTGGGACTAAACATTTGGGTGCGGGGCAGCACAAGGCCTTTGGTCCCGGTTGGTGCCACCAACCGGGACCAAAGGCCGCCGCTTCCCGCCCTTTAGGCTGCTGAAAATTGGCCTTTGGTCCCGGTTAGTGGCACCAACTGGACTAAAGGTGGCATTAGTCCCGGTTGGTTTCACGAACCGGGACCAATGCTCTTGCTATATATACAACACTTAGCAGTTTTCGACCAAACCACCCACTTCTCCCCCGACGCCCCCTGCTCCTCCTCGTCGCTGTCGCCGCCCGACGCCCCTGCTCCTCCTCGTCGCCATCGCCCACCGACGCCGTCAGGCTGCTCGCCTTCGCTGTCGCTGCCGCCACCGACGTAGTCAGGCTAATCGCCTTCGTCGTCGCCGCCGCCCCCTGTGAGCACAGCCCCTCCCGTCCCGCGCCCCTGCGCCCCTGTCCTGCGCGGCCACCATGCCGCCGCCCCTGCCCTGCGCGGCTGCCGTGCGCCGCCCCTGCCCTGCGCTAGCGCCGCGCGCCGCCCAGCCGCCATTGCCCTGTCAGGCCGGCGCCCCCCCCCCCGATCTGTTTTTTCATGTATATATGGTGTTTTTTTCAGATTATATGTATAAGTGTGAGTATATGATTGTATGTATATATGTTCTCTGTGTATATATATGTTCAGGTATATATGCAAAAGATAGATGCTTGTTATATATATATATATATATATGCTTGTTTTTTATATATATGTTATGATTTTTTTATAGAATATGATGTTTTTTTCATAGATGATCCCATATATGATGTATGCACGAATGTGGATGAAATATAATATTTTTTTGTTCATAGAACATGATGTTTTTTTAATTCACAGATTTTTTTTGTTCATGATCAGGCGGGACATTGAGGGATAATAGATGTATTTTTCAGAATTTTCTATCGTGCATAGACGGATTTTAGACCACGGGAGCACCCCCT
This sequence comes from Triticum urartu, assembly GCF_003073215.2. Taxonomy (NCBI): domain Eukaryota; kingdom Viridiplantae; phylum Streptophyta; class Magnoliopsida; order Poales; family Poaceae; genus Triticum; species Triticum urartu. The sequence continues at coordinate 711,781,837 of NC_053023.1, forward strand.
CCCTATCATTGCAAAATTTGCTAAGTGATATTAAGAAAGGAAGGAAAAGAAGGATAGGAAAGAAGAAAATAAGAAGAGGAAAGAAAGAACAAGAGGAGAGGAAGAAAAGGAGAAATAAATAAGAAGAAGAAAAAAGAAGAAAAAGAAGAGGAGAAGAAGAAAGGAATAGTGGAGAAGAAGAGAAAATAGAATCGGGAACTAGGGTAGAGGGTCGAGGGTTCGAGGGTTCTATAGGGTCGAGGGATCGAGGGTCGAGGGTTCCAGGGTCGTCTAGGGGTCGAGGGTTCCAGGGTCGTCGAGGGTCAGGGTCGCCGAACGGTAGAGGAAACCCTAAATAGAAAGTATCGTGGGTGTGAGATACATGTGGCCATCGGTGTCGGACACTACATCCACGTCCCACAAGTGGCGCGGGCTCTACATCCACGTCCCACAAGTGGCGCGGGCTTCGACGCCCACGTCACTTGTGGGACGTGGATGTAGTGTCCGACACCGACGGCCACATGTATCTCACACCCACGATACTTGCTATTTAGGGTTTCCTCTACCGCTCGGTGACCCTCGACGACCCTCATTCCCGATAAAAAAAAGAGGAAGAAGAAGAAAAAAGAGAAGAAGAAAGAATAGAGGAGTTCTTACTCCTCTATTCTTTCTTCTCCTCTTTTTTTTCTTCTTCTTCCTCTTCTTTTTTTATCCTTGAAGCGTTGTCGAGGCCACCCCAAACCCTAGAGAAGCAGCGTCGAGGCCACCCCAAACCCTAGAGAAGCAGCGTCGAGGCCACTAATTAATATTAGTTCTACGTTTGCCACTAATATATCCATCTGTCATGTTTGAATAATAATTGCCATGTTGTCAATATTTGTAGAAACTATGGACACCGCCCGAGACGAAGTACAAGAAGAGTTGTTGGGGACATAATCGCACGAGGAAGTGATGCCGTCTGCTCGTTGTTTCTCAACGACACCGATGGTCTGGAAGCAGCTGGCTATGATTATGATGGCTCCGGTGACCTAATGCCGGTGCAAGAAGGAGACCGTGAGGACTGCTCCGGTGACCCAATGCCGGTGCAAGAAGGAGACCGTGATGACGTCTCTGGTGACCGAACCGAGTCCGGCCAGGTATATATATTAGTTAAGCTTCTGCTGACTAGCTAATTGATGCATTCATTGTTTTGGTATGTACACATATTAATTAAGTCTTTGTTCTTTTTTCTAGCCCTCCGGATCGAGCACAACTTCGGTAAAGAGACGAGGCCCGAAGAAAAAGTTGAGCTCGGATGAAAAGTTTGAGATCATAGCAATCGCGCCCGACGGCCAACCGATTGAACCCCTCTGGACAAAGAGCGCATTTGTTGCTCAGTGCGGGGTTTTGGTTAGGGACAAGATCCCGGTCAGCATCCAGCAATGGTTTAAGCCGGCTACAGAAGACCCTGAGGTGTCTTATGTCAATGATATGCAGAAAAATGATCTTTGGACTGAGCTGAAGTCAAATTTCACCCTACCGCCAGAGGATAATCCAGAGAAGCCAGTTAAAGAGCAATTAATCAAGTCTTTTACTCTTAAGAGGATGGCAGAACTATTCAGGAGGTGGAAGAAAGAGCTGAATAAGTTTGTCGAAAATAATGAGACACCAGAATTCAAGGGCAGATATGAGAAGATCAGAGATCACTGAACCGCATTTGTGGCCCACAAGACATCGGAAAAGAGTAAGAAGATGTCGGCGACAAACAAGCAAAATGCTGCGAAGAAGAAGCATCACCATCGCATGGGGTCAGGTGGCTACCTCGTAGCCTGGCCTAAGTGGGCCAAGACTGAGAATGATCTGGTTGATAAAGGGATCGAACCAGAGACAATTTACTGGCCAGACCGTTGCCGGACTTGGTTCTTCGGGGCTGGCGGAACCTTGGACCCTGTAACAGGGAAGTGCATTTGGACGAACGATCAAATGGACATACCAGTCAGGAAGCTTCAGCAGTATATCGAAGCAGTGCAGCAAGGGACGTTCTTTCCAGACAGAGAGAACGACGAGCTCACAATGGCCCTCGGGAATCCTGAGCACCCTGGACGGACACGAGGCACGCCAGGCTCCATTCCGTGGAATGTTGGGTTTCCGGACGCAGGCGGTTACAAATCCCATGAGAGGAGGAAAAAAGTGCAGCAGACCCAAATGCAGGCGCTGCAAGCAAGGGTACAAGCGATAGAGGAACGAGAAGCAAATCGCAGCAAACGTACTGCCGAAGCTTCCCCCGAAGCTACCCCGCCATCTCAGCGGAGAAGCAGCGTGGCTTCCACCGAGCTGCTTCAGCCAGAGCATGCCTTGACGGCTCCTGCCAGCTATCCCGTGGATGCTATCACAGAGTCTCAAAATTGCCACCTTATGATGCAATGGATGAATTTGAAGGTCAAGGCGGTTGTTGGCTCTGTTTATCCTACTGAACCCGGCGCAACTTTTCACCGCCGGCCCATTCCAGAAGGATATGCTAGGGTGATGGTGGATGAAATAACGGAGGGATTTGAGGACCTCCAGCTTGACCACCCTACCGATGAAGGGGAGACTAGGCTGGGGTCTGCTCTGAAGACTCCATGCCTATGGCGGAAGGAGCTCATCAACCTTCCGAACTGGACGCCTCCGCCTCCTCCTCCTCCGGCAAGTCAGGGCACTCCACCTCCTCCACCGCCTCCTCCTCCGGCGAGTCAGGGCACTCCGCCTCCTCCACCGCCTCCTCCTCTGGCGAGTGACGATCACGGCACTCGGCCGACTCCTTCTCCAGCGCGTGGCGGCACTCCGCCTCCTTCTCCGCCTGCGCCGACGCGCCCGAGCAGCTAGCCTCCTCCTTCTCCGCCTCGTCAGCAAGGGCGGAAGAGACCTGCCGCCGCTTCGGCTGCTCCGGCGCGTCGTAGTCCTTCTCCTCCGCCTCGTAAGCAAGTAAAGAAGACAACCGCTCCGTCTGCTCTGCCGGCATCTAGCAGTACAGCCAGAGGCGGGAGGACATACAGATTCGGTCCTTCTCTGAAGACTCCAGAGAAGTTACCATACGAGAGGACCCTGGAGGAGAACGCCGAGATCGCACGAGAAGAAGTGAGGAACTTCTTTGAAGGGGTGAAAGCAAAGAAAAGGTCCACCTCCAGAGGAGAAGGTAGATCCGGTGAAAGCGAAGCGCACTCTGGCTGCCCTGACAAAACCACCCAAGTCTCCGCCGAAAGGAAACTATGAGCGCATTATTGGAAAGGAATTTGCCGAAGCGGAGCGGTCAGGAAGTACTGTCAGTGATCAAAGGCTGAAAGAACGACGAGCTGGGAAACAAATTGCCCAGCTCGGCGAACAAGCAAAGCAATCGTGCCCCCCGCTCAAGGTGCCTAGCGACAACGTCGCTAATGATCCGAGGATGGTGCCCGGTTATAGCAATCTTGCCGATTACCTGCCCGACGATGTACATTATGAACCCATGGAGGTGCAGATACAAAGATAGGAGTACGGGAAGCCTCTCGTCAAAGATGAAAGATCTCTATCAACGATGATGTGAAGATTGCATGATTGGTACTTGAAAATCTGCAGAGACTCTGGGGGGAGGAGTACTTTGTATGTGAAAGTTAAAAAGGAGCATGAACTCGTTGGAATTGAACTGTTGCCTGTTCCATTTGAGGAGTTCTTTCAGTTTTTCAATCAATTGGCCCTCGATAAAACAATGGTCACCTGCTACTGTCTGTAAGTAGTACTACTTCTGTCATTAAGTCTCTCTATATAGCTCAGCTCTTTCATTGCATGTATTTATAATCATCCTCACTATATTATGCAGATTGAATATCGCCGAATTGAAGAAAAGACAAGTCGGTGATATTGGGTTCATTAACACATATCTCATAGATGCAACTCAGGTTAAATTTCATGCCGCAGATACCGAGGCCAACTTGCTACGATCGTTGGTAATAAATGAAAACAAAGATATAATACGCTTTCCTTACAACTTCAAGTGAGTGTTACTGTCTTGTGCGTATTCGGTTTCCCTTATATATATTAGTCAAGGTTATAGTAATGTAATTGATGAGTTATGCATGTGTGTGCAGTTACCACTATATTCTCCTAGAGATTAAGCTTGAGCAGGGACTAGTAACTGTCTTAGACTCAAAACGAAAAGATCCCCAGGACTATGCGGACATGACTCAAATGCTCGAGAAGTAAGTTAAATCAATCATTATCCACCATATCAGCAACTTTGTTCATTTCCTGATATATCAAGTAATTGTTTTCTTTGTCTGGCAGGGTTTGGAAAAAATTCTCCAAAAAAGCTCCAGGACTCCCGAAGAAGCTGCAATTTAGACACCCGAAATTAAGTACTATAGTAGCATGTTCCGCGCATCTCCTATTGATTTGGCATTCTTGCTTATCAGTTTGATTGACCTCTATTTCTTGTAAAGTGGTTGTGGCAGGAAAAAGGGAATGATTTCTGTGGATACTACGTTTGCGAGTCCATCCGCCACACGACCTGTGAGCGGGGCTACACTGACGAACAATATGAAGTACGTAAATAACAACATTCACAATTTTATTTTATTACCATCATTTGTGTTGAGTTTCATTCATTCATATATATATGTATTGACCCCCTTCTTCAAATTAGATGTTTCGGAAGCGGGATGAACTCCTAGCACCAGCTCGCATGCGAGCAATTCAAGAGGAATTGGCGGCATTCTTTATTGACCATGTGATCGCTGAAGACGGAGAATACTATGTGGACCATGAGTCCGTATGATTATATTTGTAAGAGATAATTATTGTGTATATGTAGCCGGTAGTGTCGGATAGATATACGAGAACTTGTTGTTCGACCAATCTCTCGGAGAAGGAGAGGTGGTCGATATCACTTCTCTCTGTATGCATATATGTTCATGACGATCTTCTGTTTCCTTCGTTTGCTTACTAGCTAGCTAGCGTGTCTAGTCCTCTCTATACGTATGTATAGTACGTAGCGTCGACCAAGCACGGACATAAGAGAGGACACTTCTCTCTATTAATTATAGCTAGCTAACACAATATATGAAACACCTAAATTAACCCCCCAAAACCCCCAACCCCCCCTTTCAAAAAAAACAAAAACCCCAGCCACAAAAATGCTGACGCGTGGATGCCTATTGGTCCCGGTTGGTGCCACCAACCGGGACCAAAGGGTCTCCTGCCTGGGCTCCGCGCACAGGCCACGTGGAGGCCCATCAGTCCCGGTTCTGGATTGAACCGGGACTAAAGGGGCAGGGCATTAGTACCGACCCTTTAGTCCCGGTTCAGGAACCGGGACAAAAGGCCCTTACGAACCGAGACAACAGGCCCTTTTTCTACCAGTGGTATAAGTCATGAGATATAACACTAGCACTAGCACCCATATCGCATAAGCCATGACAACAATGATCTCCTATTTTAACAGAAATAACAGGCACGCCTACCACAGGTCTATGTTTATCCTTATCACACGGTTTAGCAATTCTAGCAGTTTCACCTTCGAACTGAATAACATGCCCATCAATATTGTCAGACAACAGATCTTTAAAAATAGCAATATTAGGTTTTACTTTAACTTGCTCATGAGGTGTATAAGTTCTAATATTGCTTTTACGAACAACAGTTGAAGCTTTAGCATGATCCTTTATTCTAACAGGGAAAGGTGGTTTCTCAATATAAGAAGTAGGAACAATAGGATCATTATAAGTGACAGTCTTTTCTTCAACTTTAATAGGTGCAGCTACTTTTACTTCTATGGGAGGATGATATTTAAACCACTTCTCCTTAGTGAGATCAACATAGGTAGCAAAAGATTCACAGAAAGAAGCTACTATCTCAGAATCAAGTCCATATTTAGTGCTAAACTTACGGAAAATATCAGTATCCATAAAAGATTTAACACAATCAAACTTAGGTGTCATACCTGACTCCTTACCTTCGTCGAGGTCCCAATCTTCAGAGTTGCGTTTAATTCTATCCAATAAATTCCATCTGAATTCAATAGTCTTCATCATAAAAGAGCCAGCACAAGAAGTATCGAGCATGTTGCGATTGTTTTCAGAAAGCCGAGCATAAAAACTTTGCATAATTATTTCTCTCTGGAGCTCATGATTGGGGCATGAATATAACATTGATTTAAGCCTCCCCCAAGCTTGAGCGATGCTTTCTCCTTCGCGAGGCCAGAAATTATATATATAATTGCGATCACGATGAACAAGATGCATAGGGTAATACTTTTGATGAAATTCCAGCTTCAATCTTTTATAGTCCCATGATCTCATATCATCACATAGCCTATACCATATCAATGCGTCTCCCTTCAAAGATAAAGGGAAGACCTTCTTCTTAGCAACATCATCGGGTATACCTGCAAGCTTAAATAATCCACAAACTTCATCCACATATATTAAGTGCTCATCAGGATGTTTTGTTCCATCTCCTGTAAAAGGATTAGCTAGCAGTTTTTCCATCATAGCCACAGGAAATTCAAAAGGAGTTTCATTAATAGGTTCAGTAGGTTGAGGAGCAACTCTTTGCTCTACTGGACAGGGTGAAGATACCCCGAACAAGCCCCTCAGAGAATTACTTTCCATAGTAACAAGTGACAGTAAATTTCAGCACACTATATAAATTTTTCCTTACCAAAGGCGCTACACTCCCCGGCAACGGCGCCAGAAAAGAGTCTTGATGACCCACAAGTATAAGGGATCTATCGTAGTCCTTTCGATAAGTAAGAGTGTCGAACCCAACGAGGAGCAGAAGGAAATGATAAGCGGTTTTCAGCAAGGTATTCTCCGCAAGTACTGAAATAAGTGGTAACAGATAGTTTTGTAATAAGGTAAATTGTAACAAGCAACAAGTAACAAAAGTAAATAAGGTGCAGCAAGGTGGCCCAATCCTTTTTGTAGCAAAGGACAAGCCGGAACAAACTCTTATAATAGGAAAAGCGCCCCCGAGGACACATGGTAATATTGTCAAGCTAGTTTTCATCACGTTCATATGATTCACGTTCGATACTTTGATAATTTGATATGTGGGTGGACCGGTCTTGGGTGCTGTTCTTACTTGAACAAGCATCCCACTTATGATTAACCTCTATTGCAAGCATCCGCAACTACAACAAAAGTATTAAGGTAAACCTAACCATAGCATGAAACATATGGATCCAAATCAGCCCCTTACGAAGCAACACATAAACTAGGGTTTAAGCTTCTGTCACTCTAGCAACCCATCATCTACTTATTACTTCCCAATGCCTTCCTCTAGGCCCAAATAATGGTGAAGTGTTATGTAGTCGACGTTCACATAACACCACTAGAGGCTAGACAACATACATCTTATCAAAATATCAAACGAATACCAAATTCACATGACTACTAATAGCAAGACTTCTCCCTTGTCCTCAGGAACAAACGTAATTACTCACAAAGAATATTCATGTTCATAATCAGAGGGGTAATAATATGCATAAAGGATCTGAACATATGATCTTCTACCAAATAAACCAACTAGCATCAACAACAAGGAGTAATCAACACTACTAGCTGAAGGAAATATGCCCTAGAGGCAATAATAAAGTTATTATTTATTTCCTTATAATCATGATAAATGTTTATTATTCATGCTAGAATTGTATTAACCAGAAACATAATACATGTGTGAATACATAGACAAACAAAGTGTCACTAGTATGCCTCTACTTGACTAGCTCGTTAATCAAAGATGGTTATGTTTCCTAACCATGAACAATGAGTTGTTATTTGATTAACGGGATCACATCATTAAGAGAATGATCTGATTGACATGACCCATTCCATTAGCTTAGCACCCGATCGTTTAGTATGTTGCTATTGCTTTCTTCATGACTTATACATGTTCCTGTAACTATGAGATTATGCAACTCCCGTTTACCGGAGGAACACTTTGGGTACTACCAAACGTCACACCGTAACTGGGTGATTATAAAGGAGTACTACAGGTGTCTCCAAAGGTACATGTTGGGTTGGCGTATTTCGAGATTAGGTTTTGTCACCCAGATTGTCGGAGAGGTATCTCTGGGCCCTCTCGGTAATGCACATCACATAAGCCTTGCAAGCATTGCAACTAATGAGTTAGTTGCGAGATGATGTATTAAGGAACGAGTAAATCGACTTGCCGGCAACGAGATTGAACTAGGTATGGGATACCGACGATTGAATCTCGGGCAAGTAACATACCGATGACAAAGGGAACAACGTATGTTGTTATGCGGTCTGACCGATAAAGATCTTCGTAGAATATGTAGGAGCCAATATGGGCATCCAGGTCTCGCTATTGGTTATTGACCGGAGACGTGTCTCGGTCATGTCTACATTGTTCTCGAACCCGTAGGGTCCGCACGCTTAAGGTTACGATGACAGTTATATTATGAGTTTATGCATTTTGATGTACCGAAGGTTGTTCGGAGTCCCGGATGTGATCACGGACATGACAAGGAGTCTCGAAATGGTCGAGACATAAAGATTGATATATTGGAAGCCTATGTTTGGATATCGGAAGTGTTCCGGGTGAAATCAGGATTTTGCCGGAGTACCGGGAAGGTTACCGGAACCCCCCGGGAGCTAAATGGGCCATGATGGGCCTTAGTGGAAAAGAGAAGAGGCAGCCCTACATGGGCTGCGCGCCTCCCCCTTCCCCTAGTCCTATTAGGACTAGGAGAGGTGGCCGGCCCCCTCTCTCTCTTTTCCCCCTCCGTGAATCCTATTCCAACTAGGATTGGGGGGGATCCTACTCCCAGAGGGAGTAGGACTCTCCTGGCGCGCCACACCTTGGCTGGCCAGCCTCCCCCCTCTAGTCCTTTATATACTGAGGCAGAGGCACCCTAGAACACACAAGTTGATCCACGTGATCTATTCCTTAGCCGTGTGCGGTGCCCCCTGCCACCATAGTGCTCGATAATACTATAGCGGAGTTTAGGTGAAGCCCTGCTGCTGTAGTGCATCAAGATCGTCACCACGCCGTCGTGCTGACGGAACTCTTCCCCGACACTTTGCTGGATCAGAGTCCGGGGATCGTCATCAAGCTGAACGTGTGCTCGAACTCGGAGGTGCCGTAGTTTCGGTGCTTGATCGGTTGGATCGTGAAGACGTACGACTACTTCCTCTACATCGTGTCAACGCTTCCGCAGTCGGTCTGCGTGGGTACGTAAACAACACTCTCCCCTCTCGTTGCTATGCATCACATGATCTTGCGTGTGCGTAGGAATTTTTTTGAAATTACTACGAAACCCTACAGTGGCATCCGAGCCTAGGTTATTTATGTTGATGTTATATGCACGAGTAGAACACAAGTGAGTTGTGGGCGATATAAGTCATACTGCCTACCAGCATGTCATACTTTGGTTCGGCGGCATTGTTGGACGAGACGACCCGGACCAACATTACGCGTACGCTTACACGAGACCGGTTCCCCCGACGTGCTTTGCACATAGGTGGCTTGCGGGCGACTGTCTCTCCAACTTTAGTTGAACCAAGTATGGCTACGCCCGGTCCTTGCGAAGGTTAAAACGGAGTCTATTTGACAAACTATCGTTGTGGTTTTGATGCGTAGGTAAGATTGGTTCTTGCTTAAGCCCGTAGCAGCCACGTAAAACTTGCAACAACAAAGTAGAGGACGTCTAACTTGTTTTTGCAGGGCATGTTGTGATGTGATATGGTCAAGACATGATGCTGAATTTTATTATATGAGATGATCATGTTTTGTAACCGAGTTATCGGCAACTGGCAGGAGCCTTATGGTTGTCGTTTTATTGTATGCAATGAAATCGCGATGTAATGCTTTACTTTATTACTAAGCGGTAGTGATAGTCGTGGAAGCACAAGCTTGGCGAGACGATAACGATGCTACGATGGAGATCAAGGTGTCACGCCGGTGACGATGGTGATCACGACGGTGCTTCGGAGATGGAGATCACAAGCACGAGATGATGATGGCCATATCATATCACTTATATTGATTGCATGTGATGTTTATCCTTTTATGCATCTTATCTTGCTTTGATTGACGGTAGCATTATAAGATGATCTCTCACTAAATTATCAAGAAGTGTTCTCCCTGAGTATGCACCGTTGCGAAAGTTCTTCGTGCTGAGACACCACGTGATGATCGGGTGTGATAGGTTCTACGTTCAAATACAACGGGTGCAAAACAGTTGCACACGCGGAATACTCAGGTTATACTTGACGAGCCAAGCATGTACATATATGGCCTCGGAACACGGAGACCGAAAGGTCGAGCGTGAATCATATAGTAGATATGATCAACATAACGATGTTCACCATTGAAAACTACTCCATCTCACGTGATGATCGGTTATGGTTTAGTTGATTTGGATCACGTAATCACTTAGAGGATTAGAGGGATGTCTATCTAAGTGGGAGTTCTTTAAGTAAATTAACTGAACTTAAATTTATCATGAAACTTAGTACCTGATTAGTATCTTGCTTGTTTATGTTTGGTTGTAGATAGATGGCTCGTGCTGTTGTTCCGTTGAATTTTAATGCGTTCCTTGAGAAAGAAAAGTTGAAAGATGATGGTAGCAATTACACGGACTGGGTTCGTAACTTGAGGATTATCCTCATTGCTGCACAGAAGAATTACGTCCTGGAAGCACCGCTGGGTGCCAGGCCTGCTGCAGGAGCAACGCCGGATGTTATGAACGTCTGGCAGAGCAAGGCTGATGACTACTCGATAGTTCAGTGTGCCATGCTTTACGGCTTAGAATCGGGACTTCAACGACGTTTTGAACGTCATGGAGCATATGAGATGTTCCAGGAGTTGAAGTTAATATTTCAAGCAAATGCCCGGATTGAGAGATATGAAGTCTCCAATAAGTTCTACAGCTGCAAGATGGAGGAGAACAGTTCTGTCAGTGAGCATATACTCAAAATGTCTGGGTATAATAATCACTTGATTCAATTGGGAGTTAATCTTCCAGATGATTGCGTCATTGACAGAATTCTTCAATCACTGCCACCAAGCTACAAGAGCTTCGTGATGAACTATAATATGCAAGGGATGAACAAGACTATTCCCGAGCTCTTCGCAATGCTGAAAGCTGCGGAGGTAGAAATCAAGAAGGAGCATCAAGTGTTGATGGTCAAAAAGACCACTAGTTTCAAGAAAAAGGGCAAAGGGAAGAAGAAGGGAACTTCAAAAAGAATGGCAAGCAAGTTGCTACTCAAGAGAAGAAACCCAAACCTAGACCTAAGCCTGAAACTGAGTGCTTCTATTGCAAGCAGACTGGTCACTGGAAGCGGAACTGCCCCAAGTATTTGGCGGATAAGAAGGATGGCAAGGTGAACAAAGGTATATGTGATATACATGTTATTGATGTGTACCTTACCAATGCTCGCAGTAGCACCTGGGTATTTGATACTGGTTATGTTGCTAATATTTGCAACTCGAAACAGGGACTACGGATTAAGAGAAGATTGGCTAAGGACGAGGTGACGATGCGCGTGGGAAACGGTTCCAAAGTCGATGTGATCGCGGTCGGCACGCTACCTCTACATCTACCTTGGGATTAGTATTAGACCTAAATAATTGTTATTTGGTGCCAGCGTTGAGCATGAACATTATATCTGGATCTTGTTTGATGCGAGACGGTTATTCATTTAAATCAAAGAATAATGGTTGTTCTATTTATATGAGTAATATCTTTTATGGTCATGCACCCTTGAACAGTGGTCTATTCTTATTGAATCTCGATAGTAGTAATACACATATTCATAATGTTGAAGCCAAAAGATGCAGAGTTGATAATGATAGTGCAACTTATTTGTGGCACTGCCGTTTAGGTCATATCGGTGTAAAGCGCATGAAGAAACTCCATACTGATGGACTTTTGGAAACACTTGATTATGAATCACTTGGTACTTGCGAACCGTGCCTCATGGGCAAGATGACCAAAACACCGTTCTCCGGTACTATGGAGAGAGCAACAGATTTGTTGGAAATCATGCATACAGATGTATGTGGTCCGATGAATATTGAGGCTCGTGGCGGATATCGTTATTTTCTCACCTTCACAGATGATTTAAGTAGACATGGGTATATCTACTTAATGAAACATAAATCTGAAACATTTGAAAAGTTCAAGGAATTTCAGAGTGAAGTTGAAAATCATCGTAACAAGAAAATAAAGTTTCTACGATCTGATCGTGGAGGAGAATATTTGAGTTACGAGTTTGGTGTACATTTGAATAATTATGGAATAGTTTCGCAACTCACGCCACCCGGAACACCTCAGCGTAATGGTGTGTCCGAACGTCGTAATCGTACTTTACTGGATATGGTGCAATCTATGATGTCTCTTACTGATTTACCGCTATCGTTTTGGGGATACGCTCTAGAGACGGCCGCATTCACGTTAAATAGGGCACCATCAAAATCCGTTGAGACGACGCCTTATGAACTGTGGTTTGGCAAGAAACCAAAGTTGTCGTTTCTGAAAGTTTGGGGCTGCGATGCTTATGTGAAAAATCTTCAACCTGATAAGCTCGAACCCAAATCGGAGAAATGTATCTTCATAGGATATCCAAAGGAAACTATTGGATACACCTTCTATCACAGATCCGAAGGCAAGACTTTTGTTGCTAAATTCAGAAACTTTCTAGAGAAGGAGTTTCTCTCGAAAGAAGTGAGTGGGAGGAAAGTAGAACTTGACGAGGTAACTGTACCTGCTCCCTTACTGGAAAGTAGTACATCACAGAAAACTGTTCCAGTGACACCTACACCAGTTAGTGAGGAAGCTAATGATAATGATCATGAAACTTCAGATCAAGATACTACTGAACCTCGTAGATCAACCAGAGTGAGATCCGCGCCAGAGTGGTACGGTAATCCTGTTCTGAAAGTCATGCTACTAGATCATGATGAACCTACGAACTATGAAGAAGCGATGGTGAGCCCAGATTCCGCAAAGTGGCTTGAAGCCATGAAATCTGAGATGGGATGCATGTATGAGAACAAAGTATGGACTTTGGTTGACTTGCCCAATGATCGGCAATCAATTGAGAATAAATGGATCTTCAAGAAGAAGACTGACGCTGACGGTAATATTACTGTCTACAAAGCTCGACTTGTCGCGAAAGGTTTTCGGCAAGTTCAAGGGATTGACTACGATGAGACCTTCTCACCTGTAGCGATGCTTAAGTCCGTCTGAATCATGTTAGCAATTGCCGCATTTTATGATTATGAAATTTGGCTAATGGATGTCAAAACTGCATTCCTGAATGGATTTCTGGAAGAAGAGTTGTATATGATGCAACCAGAAGGTTTTGTCGATCCAAAAGGAGCTAACAAAGTGTGCAAGCTCCAGCGATCCATTTATGGACTGGTGCAAGCCTCTCGGAGTTGGAATAAACGCTTTGATAGTGTGATCAAAGCATTTGGTTTTATACAGACTTTCGGAGAAGCCTGTATTTACAAGAAAGTGAGTGGGAGCTTTGTAGCATTTCTGATATTATATGTGGATGACATATTACTAATTGGAAATGATATAGAATTTCTGGATAGCATAAAAGGATACTTGAATAAATGTTTTTCAATGAAAGACCTCGGTGAAGCTGCTTACATATTAGGCATAAAGATCTATAGAGATAGATCAAAATGCTTAATTGGACTTTCACAAACAATATACCTTGACAAAATTTTGAAGAAGTTCAAAATGGATCAAGCAAAGAAAGGATTCTTGCCTGTGTTACAAGGTGTGAAGTTGAGTAAGACTCAATGCCCGACCACTGCAGAAGATAGAGAGAATATGAAAGATGTTCCCTATGCATCAGCGATAGGATCTATCATGTATGCAATGCTGTGTACCAGACCTGATGTGTGCCTTGCTATAAGTCTAGCAGGGAGGTACCAAAGTAATCCAGGAGTGGATCACTGGACAGCGGTCAAGAACATCCTAAAATACCTGAAAAGGACTAAGGATATGCTTCTCGTATATGGAGGTGACAAAGAGCTCATCGTAAAAGGTTATGTTGATGCAAGCTTTGACACTGATCCGGACGATTCTAAATCGCAAACCGGATATGTGTTTACATTAAACGGTGGGGCTGTAAGTTGGTGCAGTTCTAAACAAAGCGTTGTAGCGGGATCTACATGTGAAGTGGAGTACATAGATGCTTCGGAAGCAGCAAATGAAGGAGTCTGGATGAAGGAGTTCATATCCGATCTAGGTGTCATTCCTAGTGCATCGAGTCCAATAAAAATCTTTTGTGACAATACTGGTGCAATTGCCTTGGCAAAGGAATCCAGATTTCACAAGAGAACCAAGAACATCAAGAGACGCTTCAATTCCATCCGGGATCTAGTCCAGGTGGGAGACATAGAGATTTGCAAGATACATACGGATCTGAATGTTGTAGACCCATTGACTAAGCCGCTTCCACGAGCAAAACATGATCAGCACCAAGGCTCCATGGGTGTTAGAATCATCACAGTGTAATCTAGATTATTGACTCTAGTGCAAGTGGGAGACTGAAGGAAATATGCCCTAGAGGCAATAATAAAGTTATTATTTATTTCCTTATAATCATGATAAATGTTTATTATTCATGCTAGAATTGTATTAACCGGAAACATAATACATGTGTGAATACATAGACAAACAAAGTGTCACTAGTATGCCTCTACTTGACTAGCTCGTTAATCAAAGATGGTTATGTTTCCTAACCATGAACAATGAGTTGTTATTTGATTAACGGGATCACATCATTAAGAGAATGATCTGATTGACATGACCCATTCCATTAGCTTAGCACCCGATCGTTTAGTATGTTGCTATTGCTTTCTTCATGACTTATACATGTTCCTGTAACTATGAGATTATGCAACTCCCGTTTACCGGAGGAACACTTTGGGTACTACCAAACGTCACAACGTAACTGGGTGATTATAAAGGAGTACTACAGGTGTCTCCAAAGGTACATGTTGGGTTGGCGTATTTCGAGATTAGGTTTTGTCACTCCGATTGTCGGAGAGGTATCTCTGGGCCCTCTCGGTAATGCACATCACATAAGCCTTGCAAGCATTGCAACTAATGAGTTAGTTGCGAGATGATGTATTAAGGAACGAGTAAATCGACTTGCCGGCAACGAGATTGAACTAGGTATGGGATACCGACGATTGAATCTCGGGCAAGTAACATACCGATGACAAAGGGAACAACGTATGTTGTTATGCGGTCTGACCGATAAAGATCTTCGTAGAATATGTAGGAGCCAATATGGGCATCCAGGTCCCGCTATTGGTTATTGACCGGAGACGTGTCTCGGTCATGTCTACATTGTTCTCGAACACGTAGGGTCCGCACGCTTAAGGTTACGATGACAGTTATATTATGAGTTTATGCATTTTGATGTACCGAAGGTTGTTCGGAGTCCCGGATGTGATCACGGACATGACGAGGAGTCTCGAAATGGTCGAGACATAAAGATTGATATATTGGAAGCCTATGTTTGGATATCGGAAGTGTTCCGGGTGAAATCGGGATTTTACCGGAGTACCGGGAAGGTTACCGGAACCCCCCGGGAGCTAAATGGGCCATGATGGGCCTTAGTGGAAAAGAGAAGAGGCAGACCTACATGGGCTGCGCGCCTCCCCCTTCCCCTAGGACTAGGAGAGGTGGCCGGCCCCCTCTCTCTCTTTTCCCCCTCCGCGAATCCTATTCCAACTAGGATTGGGGGGGGGATCCTACTCCCAGAGGGAGTAGGACTCTCCTGGCGCGCCACACCTTGGCCGGCCAGCCTCCCCCCTCTAGTCCTTTATATACTGAGGCAGAGGCACCCTAGAACACACAAGTTGATCCACGTGATCTATTCCTTAGCCGTGTGCGGTGCCCCCTGCCACCATAGTCCTCGATAATACTGTAGCGGAGTTTAGGCGAAGCCCTGCTGCTGTAGTGCATCAAGATCGTCACCACGCCGTCGTGCTGACGGAACTCTTCCCCGACACTTTGCTGGATCGGAGTCCGGGGATCGTCATCAAGCTGAACGTGTGCTCGAACTCGGAGGTGCCGTAGTTTCGGTGCTTGATCGGTTGGATCGTGAAGACGTACGACTACTTCCTCTACATCGTGTCAACGCTTCCGCAGTCGGTCTGCGTGGGTACGTAGACAACACTCTCCCCTCTCATTGCTATGCATCACATGATCTTGCGTGTGCGTAGGAAATTTTTTGAAATTACTACGAAACCCTACACTAGCAACCTACTAGCACCAATCCCGGACTTTGAGACAAGAATTGGATACAAGAGATGAACTAGGGTTTGGAGATGAGATGGTGCTGGTGAAGATGTTGATGGAGATTGCCCTCTCCCGATGAGAGGAGTGTTGGTGATGATGATGGTGATGATTTCCCCCTCCCGGAGGGAAGTTTCCCCGGCAGAACAGCTCTGCCGGAGCTCTAGATTGGTTTCGTCTCGGTTCCGCCTCGTGGCGGCGGAGTCTCGTCCTGAAAGGTTGCCTCTTATTTTTTTCTCATCGAAAGACTTCATATAGGAGAAGATGGACGTCGGAGACCCACTAGGGGGCCCACGAGGTAGGGGGGCACGCCCTAGGTGGGGGGCGCCCCCCACCCTCGTGAGAAGGGTGTGGGCCCCCTGGCCTTCATCTTTGGCATGGATTTTTCTTTATTTCTTTTAAGACGTTCCGTGGAGTTTCAGGACTTTTGGAGTTGTGCAGAATAGGTATCTAATATTTGCTCCTTTTCCAGCCCAGAATTCCAGCTGCCGGCATTCTCCCTCCCTATGTAAACCTTGTAAAATAAGAGAGAATAGCCATAAGTATTGTGATATAAAGTGAAATAACAGTTCATAATGCGATAAATATCGATATAAAAGCATGATCCAAAATGGACGTATCAACCTCCACCTAGTACCGCAGCATATTATACACCCCCTACACAATTGCAAAATTCCGGCAACACTAACACTTCATTGCCGAAAGATTCTAAAAGCATTGGGAGGCAAACTAATCTAGAGCAGGCTGGAATTGAGAGGGGAGTTAAAGCTTTGCGCGATAGGGTGCAGGTACTTCGCCAAGAGAGAATTGATAGGGAATTGGCTCAAAGAAAAGAAGCATTGCTAATTGATATAACCGGCAAAAAGAATGATGATTCAGAAACTAAAAGTGCTTTGGTTGAAAAGGCCGAATCAAGTAGTATATATTCCGAATCCATCAAATCCAAAGAGGCAAGCATTATTGAGAAAGGGCATGGCAAGCATAGCAAAACAACCATGTTTGATTTTTCTGAAGTTAATGGAACCTACTTCCTGCCCTATGAGTTTCGTGCCATAGAAATTAACAAGCTTCAAGGACAAGAGCAAGTAGCCGAACAAAGTTCGGTTGACGAAGATCTTCAAATTTATGATGCACGAAATCAGGAAGAAAATTGTGACATGGTGTTGGGAAGTCATCCAGAAGCAAAGCACAATATTATTCATCATATGCAATCATCATGCTCTCCCAACATATTTGAAGAGGTATGTCTAGCAAGTAATTTACCTATTTTCAGATTTGGTCACAACTTTATTGTTGATGCATCTATTAGAAAAATTCTAATAAGTAATTTTCAAAGACCAATGAAGAAGGGCAATTTACTTGTTAGCAATAAAATTGTTACTAAGCATATAGGTCAATATATTGTACCATTCAAAGAGACCGATAGTGACTTATTACTGCAGCCAAAGCTTTTCCCATTGCTTTATTTAAAGTTCATATATAATTGGCTAGCTTTGCTTATTTCTTACTTGGCTTACACTTGGTCTCAATTGAGACATGTATGTTCTAACTATTTTCGTTTCAGAAATTTAAAGCCAAGGTTAAAATCCTCTGAGCAAACCGATGCCAGTATAGTTTCTTATCCAAAGACATCGGAGATAGAGTGCAAAACACAATGCATAGCTGAATGAGGTGATGCAAAATCTGAACCATTTGTTTGCTTAACTCCAAAGCCGTTCTCACAACAAGATCGGATAGAGAATACAAAGTTTACCTTCAAATCAAGCATGTGTGATCAAATATTTAATTTGTTGTTGAGAAATAATTATATTAGAATTCTTGATCACCATGTTGAGCCATCTGTCCAGGGACGAATGTATTGTAAGTTGCATGATTCGTCCAAGCATAATTTTGAGGATTGCAACATGTTTCGTCAAATAGTTAAATCGGCCATTGATAAAGGACGATTGAAATTTGTTGAGACACCAAGAGATCACCAGTCTATTCCGATTGGTCCCAATGGCAGAAAGTTTTTGCATCGGCTACTTCAAGCCGATCCATTTAAAGAGATGGTAAAAACTGCAGGTGATGGGATTAAGCTTTCAAGTAAAGAAGTTGTTGAAGAGCATAATGAACATAATCTTGAGGGCGAAAATTCCATCAAAGCTACAATGGAGACGCCAAGGACTGGGGAAGCAAGCAAATTCAGGGATCGGTGCAAGCACAACCAAAGGAAACAAAAGCCGCAATAAGCACAAGTGCAAGAAATTCAAGGTCACTTTTGCACAATTATTAGATAAATATCAAAATAAGAGTGAAGAGAAAAGTGCTTATCGGCCAACTAATGCAAAAGCATCAAGATCACCCCCAAGGCACACATATGAGGATCGGTATTGGAAAAAGTGAAAATTTTCATGCAACATATTCATATCCTTATTTTGGGCCGCCAATGCCAATGTCCTGAATTTGTCCCTATGCTCGTGTAGATTCATATCCATCATGGGACAGGTATGATACAAGGGCACATTCTCCATCTTATTTTAGACCATCTCATCAATATTATGCAGCTCCGAGAAGATCAACATTTGAACAATCACATGTTAAAGACCATTTCAATCATAAGGAATCGGTCCAGAGCTCAAAGAAGAAGAAAGAGGTGGTCAAGCAAGTTTACCGTGTTAAAAGAGATGTTCGTAAGAGTGCAACTTCAGATTTGATCTCAAATGAAAAAGAGCCAATTAAAGTGTTGACATTGGCTACTAAAGGCAATGAGACGAAGCAACCAATTATTGAGAGTCAAAGTGCCAAATCTGAAGAAAAGAAGTTGAGAGTGCACAAGATCAAAATAGAATCACAGCTAAGATGCCCACTCGGTTTATCGTATTGGCAAAAGAGGGAATTACAAAATCTTAGTGCACAAGAGCTGAGACAGAAGAACATGGCATGGGTTCCCAAGAGGATCAATCATAAAAAAATGATGTGCATGCTTCTATTGCAATAAGTACAATAAAAGTAAAGAAAGAGAAGAATGGAAGCAACAAACAATTAAGCCGAAGGTGTGCATCACAACATCAAAATCTTCAGTTAGCACATCATTCATTTTCTTCAACCATGCCATTGATGCCTTTGCCATGGAATTCATCCATACGTATGATCAATTACCCTCCATGGATTTATTTTGTTCCATGGATGCAACATAATTTTCTATATCATGACAGGGTATTACCAAATCACCATACATTTGGTTAGTTACGTTTTTGTTGCTAATACAAAAGGGCTGAAATATTTTATTGCTATTTCATTTGTTTATTTCGGCTATACATACTTTGGTGGGTGAATTCTACATGGACCTCATGGGAATGGCCAATACTTATATATCGCCCTAAGAATATCTAAGAATGTCCGGTGTGGTATTCTAACATCGTCCTTAGTTTGAGTAGAGATTGAGATAAGTCCTTGCAAAGGAATTTGTCAAATTGATGCCATTGAAGATATTATGCATAGACCAATTCATCAAAATTGGAAAGTGAAATTATGTTTTGATTGGGTGTGCTTTGGCTTATTAGTTTTCAGAATTTACGTAAGGCCAAATCATGGTTGATTTTTTTTATTGAGCATCATATTGACATCATGCATAATATTGTTTTTAGCTTGATCTCTCTAGTACCATGTAGATTATATATTGATGGTTAAATTTGTAACAATGGCCAAGGTGTTGGTGTTGTTTATTTATCTCCATACGAAGCTATTTTGTGAAGCCTCATGCCGCTTAAAATATTTTTGCACAATGATCAAAGCCGAATTTGCATTGTTATTCGGATTGGAGCTTTGCCTTGATATAGGTGCTATACATATTGAGGCTTCCGGTGATTCGTTATTAGTAGTGCAACAAATATCTAAGGGTTATCAACGTTTTGACGAATCACTTATAGTTTATCTTTTGGTATGTCTAGATGCAAAATTTACCTTGGGTTGCATTAAAATTGTTCATATATTTAGACATGTCAATTGAAGAGAGTTGGCATAGCAAGCATCCGGCTACCATGTCCGTGATGGTGTATTGCATATCTATCAATAGCCGATGCTTATTCTTGCCAACATAGGTAAGGCCGAATTGGAGCTCACTACCTCGGCCACTAATGAAACTTTTATGCAGACAAAGTAAGGATTCGAGAAAGTTCATTGTTGATAATCTACAAGATCCTAGCAGAAGGGTGGACAATATGGTTAATGGATGGTCTTGACATGCATACCTATGGAACTTTATAGTCGGATTAATGAAGTTGGGAAAGTCACCCAAGCTTGCATCAAAATATTCACACAAGCAATGGCCGATATAAACTTATCGTCCTAAGCATATGCAAAATGGCCGATGTAGTGTTGGCATCGTCCTTAGAGCAAGCTATGTGCAAGTTATTTTAGGCACACAAGCTTTGCCGAAAAACAGGGGGGGCATGTGTTGACACCAGATTTTGTCATGGTCAAGAACTTATTTAACATGGCCCCAAATGGAGAAGTGATCTACATGAAAGAGTTCTGTATTATTGTTATAAACATCTTTGAAGTTTGGATCATCGTCGTACGATTTCATCTCGAAGGCCGAAACTATGCTCAAAGTACTAAGATCTTATATTCTGAGTACAGTTTGGCCGATTAAGCCCCTAAGACGACCTCAAATGGAAAAATGACCTACATGAGTTGTCTTCGTCTTGTCGAAACGGTCGATTTTGATATAAAAATCGTTCAAATCCAAGTTTGTATGCAAAAGTTAGAGCAATCGGAGTGCAGCACTGTCACGAGGCGAGATGTGGCGCGCCCCACCAGACACATGTGTGATGGGTAGCGCGAGAGAATAGCCTGTTTTGCGAGACCGATTTGACCCTCAAGATGACCTCTGATAAAAAAAAAACTTTCAACATGAAAGTTGTCCGTCTCGTCGAAACGGTTAAGATTGCTTTTGGGCTCGTTTTCATCCGAGATCGTTTACCGTCACAAAAATGACCCGCAAGGTGCAGTCAGTTTAAACCGAACAGTATTGGAAAGTTCGGATAAAACCAATCCGAATTTGACTAGGGTTCTGGACGTGAATCCAAGCCTTTTCCTTGCACGGGAAGTCCAACCGCCTCTTATATATCTAAGGGGTGACGGCCGATTGAACAACACACAATCGAACAAATCATCTACCACTTTTTATCTTTTATCTTTTCTCCTTGACCCTAGTTCTTCTTCTTCCTCGTTCTTCGTCTGTTCTTCTTGTTGCAGGGCGACGAACCTCGAGGCCCTAGGTGCGGTCAGGCCGACCTAGGGCAGCCCATAGCCTCTGCGAGCCCTGACGGGGTCCCTCCCGGGTAAGCGGGGCTTCGGGTCTACAAAAGCGCCCGCCGACTATCTTGTGTATCACGTTGTCGGTCGGGTCTCCTTCAACGTGAGCTGCAGTGCATCACCCCCGACGTCGAGGGTACACGGTGACGTGTTCATGTCCGAACAGGGACCAACTTTTAACTTGGCAAATAATAGCCTTCACACCACTCCTATACAGCCCTTCAGGTGACAATTTGCCCTACAGGGCCCCAAGCCACTTGTATGGGCCGACTCATCTGGCGTTATGTGTGTTTTCTCACCTGTTTATTTTATCAATTGATCGGTTCACTGTTGACTTTTGAAAACAGAATCATGGATTTGAAAAGTTTACTAGACGTGAACAAAAAATCATGATTTTTGAAAAACTTCATCAATTTGAATTATTATTTTAAATTGAAGAAACTTAATAAATTCCGCAAAAAATAAGAACTTGAAAAAAGGTTCACAAATTTGGGAAAGAGTTCATCATTTTGAAAAAATGTCACAAGTTTGAAAAGAATAAAATTTTAAAAATGTTCATGGATTTGAAAATAATTAAATCTCAAAAGGTTCATGCATTTGAAAAAAACACGAAAAACGAAAAACGAAAAAAATCAAACATAACCCTGTCCAGGAAATATAAATGAAAAATAATCAACAGGAAGCTTCCCAAAACCGGTCCAAGAAGCTTCCGGAAGCTTCGCACACCCGGGAGGGAGCTTCTTAGGTCATGGCTTAGATGGGCTGGCCTATATATATTCTATCGAATGGGAAGGGGTGAGCACTGTGTATGATCAGGCCTTCAATGGGTGCCTTAACCGCCGAATAGAAGGAATTGGCATAAAAAGTAGTCTTGGTTATCTCTCAAAAAAGTAGTCTTGAGCCTCTAACTTCCCCACTCTAAGCCCAACGAACTTCAGCGGGATCTACTTTTTGCTAACCAATTCGTCAATAGGGAGTACTATGACACTGCAAACAACAATCACTAGTCCACGCGAAGGTCGAGGGTTAGCGACCAAAAGCAGACCCATTGAGCTTAATGGGTCAGCTACTCATGCTGATTTTTCTTTCCCAGCTGATTTTGGAATTGCCTTTTGATTTTATTTTTCTTTCTTTACTTTTTACCCGTTTTATCAGGTATTCTATCATTTTTCAAAAAAAAAAAATCCTTTTATTAGTTTTAAAAATCTAAGTAATTTTTTGAACTTATGAACATTTTTTAAAATTTGGATTTTTTTAAATTCAGGAAATATTTTGCATCTTGAAAATATTTTTTGCTAGAAAAAGTTTAATTCATGAAATTTCCGTAAATTTCTGAACATTCTAAAAATTCATTAAATATTATAATATTTTTATATATGTTTTAAATTCATGAACATTTTTTAGAATTAATAATATTCTTTATATTTTGTCATCGGACGATTTTAGGAAATATGGTTTAAACTGGCCATGATTTTAGGAACTAATAGTATTCTTTATATTTTTGCTAGAAAATATATGGCAAATACAGAAATATCCACCTAAATGTGCCGGCCCAACAGACATCACACCCAACCTCGGGGCTATTACCAATACTATAGCTACCATAAGAGAGCTAGCAGTTCTACATAGCGGTGCAATAATTGGACCAATTTGTGTAGAAGCAGAGGTTGTGGTGTAACAGTGATAGGGATGTCCTCTGGGCCGGTCCTGATATTTCAGGGGCCCAGGGCGAAATTGCAACCCGGGGCCCTACTATAAAGATCATACTAATAATCTCATTTCTTTTTAGATTCATTCCTTTACCTAACTTATTATTGTCTATTATTTCAAAATAAAATGAGAATTGTAAATAGTGTATTCCTTTACTTAATTAGACAAATCGAATACCTGATAGAGGGTAAACATCAAGATGAAAGGTTTAAAGTTTAAAAGCTCCATTTGCAACAATAAAATATCATTTATCTACCCGACGGCTAAGGGAGTCTGAGTGGCTTTATTATATAACCATGTTTGGATTGAAGTTATGTATGTATAGCTGAGACCTTCTTCCAATTTTTAAGTTAAATTTGCAGTCATATGATTTGGAGAGAGAATGCAAAGAACGACAATCAAACACATAGCAGGCAACTTTTTCAATAGATAAGGCGATTGGTGTTGTGTCAACAATGTCCAGATTGAAGTAAGAAATAGAGCAACGGGCACACGAAATTAAAATTTTGTACTGCATCATATGCGAGACCTTCTAAGATCTGACTGCTGCAGCACTATATGAACATGACCAACTAGAAAGAGGAGGTTAGGGATGACCTTATAAGTGGGGTGGCTTCGTCTTGCACATGAGAGGCATCTCACGAACGGAGGATAACACAACGGGGCCGGGGACCTGGAGGAAGACCAGCCGGCCGCATGATCGAGAGCGATCTACATTGGCGTCGAGACTCGCGATTGGAGCCCTCGCGGGAATAGGATCGTCACGAAGCGGCGAACTCGCGATGGGAAGAAGGAAAACAGGGATTTCTCCGTGCGTGTGCGTCTAGGTCGATGCCTCCTTATGGTCTGGGCCATGGGCTCCTTGCGAACCCTGGAGGGGGCCCCTAGATTTCGGGGGCCCTGGGCGGCCGCCACCCTGCCACCCCCCCAGGGCCGGCCCTGGATGTCCTCACCATCGACCTATTGCACGCCCGACACATATTCCCATTTTTAAAATTACTGATAGAGAAGCTTGCTAGCAGTGTAACATGTCTACTCGATCAACAGTGAATACCAGTCCTCTACTTATATGTTTTTCACTACAACAACAAGAGGTTTATATGAAGTGAGGATAGTGAGCTGACATAGATTTTATATAAAATGGATGACACTAGGGAAACTCATCTCCTTGAGGCTTTGTTGGCAGGCCCATAGATTCGCCTTCCCTATGGTTGTCGTACCTACGGCGGCACTCGGATGGATGGAGACACTTCTTCTTCGACTTGATCTTCCATCTGATCCTCTTCATGTTCATTGGTTCGAATAGAGTCCGTGGAGTTCTAGCGAACATTCCTGCCATCTCCTTGTGGTGGCAAGGTTAGTGTTTCACATCATGCATGCGTGATGGGGAGATTTGTTGTTAGGTGCTTCGAATCAATTCAAGGGTTCGATGGCATCGACTCTCCAGGGTGTTGGTCCTTAGGGCATTTGCATGAAGGCTTTCCTGAGTGCCATCGACTAGGTGAGGCCGGCTCTGATAGAGGAGCGGCGACATCGGTGCATCGACAACTCATTCTGACGGCGGCGGTGGTCCTTCGTTGGTTCAGAAATATCTATGTAATTTTTATTATGTTTATGATGCAAGGTATTTCTAATGAACTTATATGATAGGAGTGTTTTTTTGCAAAAATGGAATATATTTACAAACGATAGTTGAAATCTTTGAAAATAATGACGGTTAAAAGGTAGTATAAATCGTAGTACTACTAATATTATTGTGCTGATGCGAACCAACTTGTGATTGGATGGTTAGGAGGACAGGGGTATCCCCGACCCATCAGGGTTCAAGTCTCAGTGCTTGCATTTTCAGTTTCTCAGAGGTGCTCATAGGGGTAGGGTATATAAGCGCTTGCACCCGCACTGTATTCTTAAATAAATTATGCCTATTGAAATTATAAACTACCTCCTCCTGGGAAATCTCTCGCGAGCCGCCGTTTGGCTCACGACGCAAGCCAGCCACCTAACGCTAATGACAATTTGAGATTTCTTGGTTAAGGTCCGCAGTGCATTTCCACTAACTTTTGACAGTTGTTCAAGAAGAAAGAAACTTAATTTTGAAATCGGAAACGGTCCTAAACTGACTAGGTTTATACAAAGAGAAAAAAACTTCAACTACTAGAGTAAATAAATACCATTATATATACCACGAGACATCTTCTTATAGGGATGTTTGGATATTTTCCATAAATTTGATCAGAGTTTTAGGAAGTTTCACTTTTTGAAAAAAAATGTGTGCAATATAGCATGGAACCTAGAGAATATATATTAGAATTTTGAAAATACAAATATTAGTTTATTTCTAATAGTCTAGTGCGCGCAATGCACGTCACCACTAATGTGTGATAATTTATCACGCATGATATATATGCACACCCGGGCACCATGCATGCACGCACGCACATGTACTCCCTCCATTTTTATTTACTCCGCATATTTGAGTTGACTGAAATCAAACTTTATAAAGTTTAATCAAATTTATAGAAAAGAATATAAATATTTAGCATAACAAATCTATATGACGTGGAAGTACATTCAACAACGAATCTAATGGTATTGATTTGTTATTGTATTTGTTAATATTTTTGTCTATAAGCTTTGTCAAAGTTTGTAAAACTTGACTTTGACTAAAACTAATATGCGGAGTGAATAAAAACGGAGGGAGAATCACACAATGTACAAACAACACTTCCCCTTCTCGTGTTCCCCTTACTGTTGTTCTCATGCGCTCTCCTTTCCTCTCGGCTCTAGTATCGTACCGTCTCCTCCTCCATGATATTGGCACCATTATCGACTACCTTCTCATTGTACCATTTGAAGACGCTATTCATTACCCTCTTTTACAATGCCTCCCCATCGGGCCACTGCGCCGACCTAGTTTGGCCATGCCCATATATTTGATTTCTTTTTGGCAGGGGTGTAAATGGACCTGTCATGTTCAAATCAGGCGATAGTGTTCCAATCTACACCGATTATTCCTATAGCCTCCGTTAGCCATTTTCGGCTCCGGGAGGTGAGGGGAGCCACATATCAATGTGTGACATATAGTTAAGTCCCTCTTTTGTGAGATTTGTGTCCTATTGTGGCAAGCGCCATCATAGGGAATAGAAGTACATGGACCCATCATCCCCTTCATGGTGTGCCCATCATGATCCACTCCATGGAACTAGTGGTTCGTAGTGTTTGTCTCTCATACTTTCGGTCTTCTTTGTTGTCAGTCCATCTACAAAGTATCAGTCTAACGATGTCCGGCCTTGCAAGAAGTGTGTTTCCGATTATGGTGAGTCCAACGATTTGAGATTCTCACTTTTTCGGGTGGGCGATTCTTCTGTAGTTTTGGCGACAACAACATGAAAAGATTGGTTATACTAGGGAACTCTGGTAGTTCTTTTGGCCACTTGAATATATAAATTTTCTCTACCAAGTCAATCAAGCTAAGTCGTTGTTCTAAGAAAATGGAACAAGACAGTCGCATAACATTCAACCTACTCGTTCGAACTTTATTTTTTGGGTGTGCCTAGCACGCAAAGGATATATCTCGCCTTTTGCGAGCGATAAGGAGCGCTTGCCTGCAGTAGTCGTTCCAACGTGGCCCAGACGAATACAGCATTTTTTTTTGCTAGTTTCGTGTGAGTTTCTCAATATCCTTTCTAGTGTGGTCTTTTTGTTGACCCGGTTTTGTATCCGGTTTCAATATTTTTATTAAATTTCTTCTATTTTGCCCTTTTTCTCTTTTTTTGTGTTTCCTTTTCAAAAACATTGTGGACCAGGTACAGGCTGGCCCAAGCTCTGGATGAGCCTAACTAATATTTTTAAGGTCCCCCGCAAATAACAATAATATTTTGTAAGGTACATTTACAATAATAATCAGTTATATTGCAATGTGTAGTTTTTTATTTGATTTTAGAATAAGAATACTTATATCAAAAGTAGAATTTTTAAAAAGTTTTGCATACAATTGTTTTTAAATAGGTTCCATACTAATGAATATGTTCAAGTATGTCATATGAAATGTTCACGTATCGTCTGTAAATTATTTGAATAGATAAAACTGTCTTCCATGTGAACTTTTTTAAAGTATGCTCCATCCACCGTAAAAATGTCAATATCAATGTAAACCATCGTTAATCATATTTAGTGTCCCTTGATTACACTACAAAATTTAATCCATATGCATGGAAATTGTCGTTTTCCATTATTATTTGGTTTTCTTCTTTGATAAAAAACATGTTCATGTCACCTGAAATTTTCAAGCAACATTTTTCAATTTATCCTGTCAGCTTAGCATTATAATTGAGAAATCTAGTCAGCTTAGCAATTTGGAAAGTCAACTAAAACAGCAATTTGTAAAAGAAAGATTGATTTACATGCTCTAAGCTGGCCGTGGGCTTTTGGCAGCCGCTAAAGACCACCTGGGAGTTATTCTGAAAAGAAAAGAAAAAATTGACTCAAGAAAAATTAAAAAGATCAGCGCCTGGCAGAGGAAAATGGAGCGGCGGTTTCCCTCAAGAAAAATGGAGCGTTGGTTAGCAGAACATCCATGGGGGATCTGCTCGGCAGCACGGCGCCTGGCGTCCGGCGAGGCGAGGGCTGTGGGTGCGCAGGAGACCGGCAGCCTGACGTTCGTGCACTCTCGCTGTCGCAGGGCAGTCCACCTCTTCTAATTTCTCCCCGAGGTGATTGGTGGCTTGGTGCTCGCTGCTAATTCAGTCGGCGGTGTTAAATAATAACAAGAAATAAACGAAACAAAGAGAGCACACAGATTTTTACATGAAAACCCTTGCGGAAGGAAATCACGGACGCATGAAAGCGCAATCACTATGAGGAGAAGTATTACAAGCACGAGACGACATGCCGTCTGAGGTGCGACTACATGGGGTATATAAGAGGGGCAACACATAGGAGTCCTTGTAGGACAAATAAACGAGTTGTACTCGTACGCGTCGACGCCAACGCAAAAGCCCACACCGGTTGTACTACGTCTAGTCCAACCCGGTACTAGAATTTGGATCACAATTTAACAATCTCCACCTTGAGCCAAATTGCCTCCAGTAGTCGAAGAAAGTGAATAACTCCATCCAAATCAGCATACACACCTTGTGCGTCAAAGTCCATAGGACTAGTGAGAAATACCAACTAAGTCTGAGCAAAGCTCAAACTTATTGGTCGGAACTGGCTTTGTCATCATATCAGCAGGATTATCATGAGTACTTATCTTGTATACATTCAAATCGCCTTCAACAACAACATCTCGAATATAATGAAATCTGACATCAATGTGCTTTGTCCTCTCATGATACATTGGATTCTTTGTAAGATATATAGCACTTTGACTGTCACTAAATATGGTAGGGTAAGATGAATCTCCACAAAGCTCAGAATACAAACCTCTCAACCAGATAGCTTCTTTGCATGCCTCAGAAATAGCCATATACTCGGTATCAGTAGTGGAACAAGCCACAATGGACTGCAAAGTTGCTCTCCAACTCACAGCACAACCACCAATGGTGAAAACATAACCTGTGAGTGATCTTCTCTTATCCAAATCACCAGCAAAATCAGAATCAACAAAACCAACAAGTCCATCTCTAGATTTCCCAAACTGTAAATAAGCATTAGAAGTACCACGCAGGTATCTGAAAAATCGACTGAACTGCTCTCCAATGCTCTTTTCCAGGGTTAGCCATGTATCTACTGACAACACTCAATGCATATGATAAATCCGGACGAGAACAAACCATGGCATACATAAGTGAACCAACTGCACTCGAATAGGGAACTCTGGACATGTACTCAATATCTGCATCTGACTTAGGACATAAAACTGATGATAATTTGAAGTGTGCAGCTAACGGAGTACTCACCGGCTTGGCATTATGCATATTAAAACGACGAAGAACTTTATCAATATATCCCTTCTGACTGAGATACACTTTTCCAGATGGTCTATCTCTGGATATTTCCATGCCAAGTATTTTCTTTGCTGCACAAAAATCCTTCATCTCAAATTCATTACTCAATTGCTTCTTTAGTTCATTAATCTCTGACATACTCTTTGCAGCAATTAGCATATCATCAACATAAAGGAGCAAATAAATAGGTGAATCTTTGACAGTTTTCAAATAAACACAACTATCATAGTTAGACCTTTTGAAACCTTGAGAGAGCATAAAGGTGTCAAATCTCTTGTACCACTGTCTCGGGGATTGCTTCAATCCATAAAGAGATTTCTTTAACTTACAGACAAACTTTTCTTTTCCAGAAATAACAAAACCTTCAGGTTGTTCCATATAAATATCCTCTTCTAATTCTCCATGTAAGAATGCAGTTTTAACATCCAATTGTTCAAGCTCAAGATCATGCATGGCAACAATACTGAGTAAAGTGCGAATAGAGCTATGCTTCACAATAGGAGAAAAGACTTCGTTATAGTCAATACCTGGAATCTGACTGTAACCTTTAGCAACTAACCTTGCTTTATATCTTGTCTCATCATT
Organism: Triticum urartu; assembly: GCF_003073215.2. NCBI lineage: Eukaryota > Viridiplantae > Streptophyta > Magnoliopsida > Poales > Poaceae > Triticum > Triticum urartu. Next base: position 711,811,654 of record NC_053023.1, read on the forward strand.
AGGAGAAACACCTTCTTTCCTCTTGAAAACCCACTTGCAACGAATATGTTTCTTCTCTCTAGGTAATCTTACTAAATCCCAAGTGCCATTCTTTTCAAGTGATTCCATCTCATCATGCATAGCGGTCATCCACTTATTACTATCACTAGAAATAATAGCCTCGGAATATGAAGAAGGATCAGCATTACCTTCAATTTCTTCTGCAACAGATAAAGCAAAAGAAACAATATTGCACTCTTCAATTAACCTGTCAGGTTTGTTAGTACCCCGCCTAACTCTGTCACGTGCAAGATTCCAACTGGGTGGAACAATAGGCTGATTTGGAGCGGGAGTGACATTATCATCATTAACGACGGGTTCATCATGTGCATCAATAATTTCATTACCAGATGAATCAATAACATGCTCCACCTGAACAGTAGGCTCCTGAACAATAGGCTGTTGTTCACTCTCAACGGGAACATTAGTAGATGAATGTCGGAGTAAATAGCCATGGGAAGCCTAGCCGGCTTCCCCTGGCCCTTCTGAAAAAATTGCGAGCCCGTCCGGCTCTCAAGAATCCAAGACGTGGGGCCGCCTTCCCCTTGCTGGCCTTCACCCAGGCCAGTTATCGGGAGGCAGCCCGACTTTAGCCCTCGCGAAGAAAGCCACGGGAGGGCCGGCTTCGAGAAGCCGGCCGCGAGAAGGCCGACTCCAAGAAGCCGGCTCCCACAAAGTGGTCGAGACCGTACCCTCAAAGTTTGCGTCCGCCTAACGGCAATGTGACGGGGCGTGGCTACAGTGAAGCCTGCCACCCCCAAATCCCGGAGCACGACCGGCACAGTGCGCCGTACGGGTGACCATGACCCGTCCGACACAGCACTGTTGCCATGTTGACCCTGATGCCATCCACGATGGGCTACCAATACGGCCCACGGGCGGTGGGCCCCTTCGGGCAGAGAGACACCCGAAGGCGGCCACGCCTCCCCCAGTCGGCCCAAGACAGAGCCGGCTCCCCGCAGCCGGCTTGCCGCCACCCTCGAAGGAGACGCCCCATTAAGGAGACAAGACGCGGTGAGGCTACAGCAACCGCCCGCCGGACGGCGGCACTGTAGCCACGCCTACCTCGATGAAGCCCACGTCACCAAGATAGAGCAACAGTGACCAGCCGCCGACAAGGTCCTGGACGGTGGGGCCTGCCCGTCGGCCAAGGGGCCGGCAGCCGGCGGGACCCACCAGTCGGCGGGCCCCAGCAGCCGGCGCAGAAGCCGGCGAGCGCAGTCACAGACGGCTGGGCCCCACGCCCAGTCGGATTACCATTGTACCCCCGGGGGGTAGGCCTATATAAACCCCCCGGGGCACCCATGCAAAGGGTTCGACCCCCAGCTAGATTTAGACACCACACAAGGAGAAGAAGCAGGCCAGCCGTGCCCTTCTTCCTCCTCCCACCAAACAGCTCAAGCAGCATTGTGTAGTTACTTGTACATCTAGTGATCATGCGGAGACCCCGCAGAGCAGCAGTAGGGGTGTTATCTCCACGGAGAGCCCCGAAGCTGGGTAAGATCCGCCGGCGTGCATGTCTTCGCCTCATCCCGTTTCCAGGCATCGGCGATGTCTTACTGGCTCCCACAATGATAAGCCACCCGTTGGCATATGTCGCACCTACCACCCGACATTTGGTGACCACCTTGGGGCCAGGTGCATCGTCGTCCGGAGACCTGTTCTGAACGGGAACCCTCTTCCTCCCCAGCGAGCGTAGCCAGCCCGGCACGCCCGATGGCGCTTGCCACGACGTGCTGCAAGGCGTCACCAGCATCTGCGCGGCGAGCAGCCTCGCCGATCTCCTCGACGAGACCATCATCTCCGACGAGCTCGCCTCCGAGCGGGCACCGACCACCTCGCCAACCTCCTCGGCCAGCTCCATGTCTCCAGCGAGCCTGCTGTGGATTTGGAGTCGGTTGGCTCCACCGACCCGATACCTGTCGACTCCGACACGGCCTCACTCGACACCTTCCCCACCAACGTCGCGATCTACGACAACCCGCTTCCCCGGACCGATGGTTGTGACACTGTCACCACTGAGGTGATGGTCATCGGCCACGGCGGCATGGCTGACGAGAGCGCCCACGACGCCCCGCACGCGGCGCCCCACGACTTGTCCATCCCGCTCCCGGCTGATGCCGACGACGAAGCACTGGAGGCACGCCGCCTCGCTCTCCTCGCGGAGGGCCGGAGGCTGGCTTCTGTAAGACGCCTCACTGAGGCCTACCAACGCGAAAATGACTGCGCCGCCTTCGGCACGCCGGCCCCGGGCGGGCCAAGCCGGGCCGGCGTTGTCAAGAAACGCGGCGCTGTCATTGCCGACACGCTGGGAGTCGACCGCCCGGTCTATGCCACTCCACTCGAGAACTTGCGTGCCGCCCAGGCGGCCGTAGACGAGTTGGAAGGATTGGAGGCCGAAGAACTCCCCCACATGACCCGGCGCATCCAGCAGCTGATTGATGCGGCCGCACGGCGGCACGAAGCCGACGCCCGCGCGGGAAGCCCTCCCCCGCGCCGAGATCACGGCGCGACGTCCCGGACACCGACTACGAGCAACACCCACGCGCGGCGCGAGAAAGAGCCGGCTGCCAGCCGAAGCCGGACCCGAATCTCCATCGAGTGAGACGCAGAAGGCCATCCCCGAGCCATGGAATGGCGGGGCAACCCGCCTCCGCCTCGGCCCCGTGGAGAGAGATATCCCACCCCGCCGCCTGTGGCGCACCCGACTCTCAGCGGCCAACTAGGTCGCCGCGAAGGAGTCGGCGAGAACGACGCCCGCCATCGGATCGACCGCCTGGCGCGATCCCTATCGCTGGAAGAAGAAGACAATGTCGGGCCGCCTTGTTTCGGCCCTCGCATCCGCGACGAGTCTTTCCCCAAAGGGTTCTCGCTCCCAAGAGACACGCCCAAATACAACGGCTCCGTGAAGCCGGAAGATTGGTTGATCGACTACTCCACGGCGGTTAGCATAGCCAACGGCAACCGGCGCGTTGCCGTGAAGTACGTGCCCCTCATGCTGCAAGGCACGACGCGGACCTGGCTCAACAGCCTCAAGCCCTTCAGCATCAACAGCTGGCTAGATTTCACTGAAGCTTTCATCCGCAACTTCACCAGCACCTACAAGCGGGCTCCCAAGCCCAGGAAGCTCTCCTTGTGCGTGCAAGGCCCAGCCGAGTCCACCTGCGACTACCTCACACGTTGGGCCGAGCTCCGCAATTCTTGCGAGGGGGTGCACGAGGTGCAAGCCATAGAGTACTTCACTGCCGGGTGCCGAGAAGGCACCCTCCTCAAGCACAAGCTCCTCTGCGATGAGCCGACTACCCTCGACGAGCTTCTGGACATAGCGGACAAATACGCCACCGCCGACTCTTCGATGAATACCGAGCTCCGGGTAGACGCGTCCGGGAAAGTACTCAACCCGGCGCCCAAGACGCCGGCAGGGGATTCCGGCCGACGCCCACACCCGAACGACCACAAGCGCAAGGGCCCTGCGCCGCCTCCCGCCAGTCGGCAGGTGGCCACAATCGAAGACGCGCCGCCTGAAGGGCGGCCCGCGCCCAAGAAGCCCAAGGGCGGCCGGCCGGCTTGGCAGCCGGCTTTCTCCTACGAGCAAACTCTCGACGCCCCGTGCAAATTCCACAGCGGCGCGAAGCCGTCCAACACACAACCCGGAAGTGCCATTGGCTCACCCGAATCTCCAAAGGCGAAGGGCTCGCGCCGCCTCCGCCTGCCGGCCCACCGCCTCCGGCTCCACCGCCTCCGGCCGCTCGGCCCGCAGTCGGAGCCGTGCACGACGAATTCCCCGACGAGCATGCGACCTACATCGTCTTTACAAGCCAGCTCGAAGACCGGCACGGCAAACGCCGAGAGCACCAGGAAGTCAGCGTGGTCGCTGCCAACCCCGCCGGACACATGCATTGGTCAGAAAAACCCATCAGCTGGAGCCGGGCCGACCACCCAGAGGTGATGCCGTCTCCCAGCTCTTATGCGTTGGTCCTGGAATCCACCCTCGCGACGGACAGACGCGCCGCCCGTTTCTCCTGTGTGTTGATAGACGGCGGGAGCAGCATCAACATCATGTACCGTGACACCCTGGAGAAGCTGAATGTCAAGACGAAGCAACTCATGCCTACTCGGACAGTGTTCCACGGCATCGTACCCGGCTTGTCCTGCGCCCCCATTGGCAAGATCAAGATTGATGTACTCTTTGGGGACAAGGAGCATTTCCGCCAGGAAGCGATCTGGTTTGAAGTGGTGGACCTGGAGAGCCCCTACCATGCGTTGCTTGGCCGACCCGCCTTGGCCAGGTTCATGGAAGTTCCCCACTATGCATACCTCAAGATGAAGATACCGAGTTCCAAGGGCGTCATCACCATAGCCGGCGATTACAAGAAGTCCTCCGAGTGCGCTGCCGCCAGCAGCCGGCTGGCCGAGTCCCTTGTGATTGCCGAAGAGAAGAAGATATTGGACCGGGTCATGGCCATGGCCGGCAAGCAGCCAAACCTGTCCCCCGATCCCAAGGAGTATGATGCCCAAGGATCTTTCCAGCCGGCCAAAGAAACAAAGAAGATACCCCTCGACCCCGAGCACCCCGAGAGGTTTGCTGTCATCGGGGCAAGCCTGAACAGCAAATAGGAAGGCGAGCTCGCCGATTTCCTCCGTGAGAATCGGGACATCTTTGCATGGTCCCCCAAGGACATGCCAGGTGTTCCAAAGGAATTCGCCGAGCACAAACTACACATCCGAGAAGACGCAAAACCAGTCAAGCAGCCCCTCCGCCGACTATCAGAGGAAAAGAGAAGAATTGTAGGGGAAGTGATAGCCCGGCTTCTGGCAGCCGGCTTCATTATGGAAGTTTTCTTTCCAGAGTGGCTCGCCAACCAGGTCCTCGTGCTAAAGAAGAACAACAAGTGGCGCATGTGTATAGATTACACAAGCCTCAACAAGGCCCGCCCTAAAGATCCCTTTGCCCTGCCGAGGATTGACCAAGTGATAGACTCCACGGCCGGATGTGAGCTGTTGAGTTTCTTGGATGCTTACTCAGGATACCACCAGATAAAGCTAGATCCGGCTGACCGCCTGAAGACCGCCTTCATCACGCCATTTGGAGCCTTCTGCTACCTGACTATGACATTCGGCTTGAGAAATGCCGGTGCCACTTTTCAGCGTTGCATGCAGAAGTGCCTCCTCAAGCAACTCGGCAGAAATGCTCACGTCTACGTAGACGACATTGTGGTGAAGACGGAGAAGCGCGGCACCTTGCTGGAAGACCTCAAAGAAACATTTGAGAACCTACGCCGGTTCCAAATCAAGCTCAACCCCGAGAAATGCGTGTTCGGAGTGCCAGCCGGCCAGCTCCTAGGCTTCCTGGTCTCCGAACGCGGCATCGAATGCAACCTGGTGAAGATCAAGGCCATCGAGAGAATGGCGATCCCCACCAAGCTTCGAGACATCCAGAAGTTCACCGGATGCTTGGCCTCCTTGAACCGCTTCATCAGCCGGCTCGGAGAGAAAGCTCTCCCCCTCTACCGCCTCATGAAGAAGAGCACTCACTTCGAGTGGAATGACCAGGCCGACCAAGCTTTTCACGAGCTGAAGAAGATGCTGGCCACGCCGCCTGTCCTAGCGGCGCCGACTGAGAAAGAGCCCATGCTCCTTTACATTGCCGCAACCAGTCGGGTGGTCAGCACCGTCATCGTAGTCCAACGCTCAGAAGAGGGCCGAGCCCAGCCGGTCCAGAGGCCAGTGTACTATTTGAGCGAGGTACTGTCCGCCTCAAAGCAGAACTACCCGCACTACTAGAAGATGTGTTACGGCGTGTACTTCACCGCCAAGAAGCTGAAGCCCTACTTTCAAGAGCATCCCGTCACGGTCGTATGCACCGCCCCGCTGGCCGAGATCATAGGCAGCCGGGATGCATCCGGCCGGGTGGCGAAATGGGCCATCGAGCTGGCCCCTTACACGATCTTCTACCAGCCCCGCACCGCCATCAAGTCCCAAGCACTGGCCGACTTCCTCGTCGACTGGGCCGAGACCCAGTACCTACCACCGGCTCCCGACTCCACCCATTGGCGCATGCACTTCGACGGGTCCAAGATGCGCACCGGCTTGGGAGCCGGCGTCGTCCTTACCTCTCCCAAAGGCGACAAGCTCAGATACACGCTGCAGATTCACTTTGCCGCCTCCAACAATGTAGCCGAGTACGAGGCGCTCATACACGGGCTCCGGCTGGCCAAGGAACTCGGCATTCGCCGGATCCTATGTTATGCCAACTCGGACTTGGTGGTCCAGCAATCATCCGGCGACTGGGACGCCAAGGACGCAAATATGGCAAGCTACCGCTTCCTTGTTCAGCAACTCAGTGGATACTTTGAAGGATGCGAGTTCCTCCACGTACCGCGAGCCGACAACGAGCCAGCCGATGCCCTGGCTCGAATAGGCTCCACTCGGCAAGCAATACCAACCGGTGTCGCTCTACAATGCCTCCTCAAGCCGTCCATCAAGCCATCTCCAGAGTCCGATTCTATCTTCGTACCGCCTGACCCCGACGCGGCCGGGTCCGGCTCGAAGAACCAAGCAGGCGACCCGGGGACTTCAGCAGTCGGCCCGGGGACTTCGGTAGCCGGCTCGGGGACTTCCGCTGTTACGCCCGATCCGGGGACTGCCACACCCGGCTCGGGGACTACAGTAGTCGGCCCGGTGACTGCACCAACACAACAGCCGGCGGCCGACTCCAGCATTTCACCACCCTGCCCGACCACCCTGGTGGCAGTAGCCACATTGGCAATAGGAGAAGTCACGGCTCCATCATGGGCTCAGTCCATCCTCAACTTCCTAGTAAACCAAGATCTGCCGGCTGACGAAACAGAGGCAAGGCAAGTCCAACGCCGAGCCGGAGCATACACAATCCTCAACAAAGAGCTCGTCAAGCGCAGTGTCACTGGAGTCCTCCAACGATGCGTCGAGCAAGAGAAGGGCATCGCAATCCTCAGAGACATCCACCAAGGAGAATGCGGCCACCACGCGGCCTCAAGATCACTCGTCGCCAAGGCTTTCCGCCATGGTTTCTTTTGGCCGACTGCCTTGGATGACGCCAAAGAATTGGTTAAACATTGCAAAGGGTGCCAACTCTTCAGCTCCAAGCAACACATGTCGGCTTCGGCACTCAAGACCATTCCCCTCACCTGGCCCTTCGCCGTTTGGGGACTGGACATGGTGGGCCCATTCAAGACGGCGCGCGGCGGCATGACGCATTTGCTCGTCGCCGTGGACAAATTCACCAAGTGGATTGAGGCAAAGCCGATCAAGAAGCTGAATGGGCCGACTGCCGTGACATTCATCGCGGATATAACAACTCGGTACGGCGTGTCACACAGCATCATCACCGACAATGGCACGAATTTTGCCAAAGGAGCCTTGGCACGTTTCTGCGCAACGCAAGGTATCCGGCTGGACTTAGCGTCCGTCGCCCACCCGCGGTCAAACGGCCAGGTCGAGCGAGCCAACGGCCAGGTCGAGCGAGCCAACGGCCTCATCCTCTCCGGCATCAAGCCCCGACTGGTCGTACCACTGGAGCGTTCAGCCGGCTGTTGGCTTGATGAGCTGCCGGCTGTCCTCTGGAGTCTTTGCACTACTCCAAACAAGTCAACCGGCTTCACTCCTTTCTTCCTCGTGTACGGTGCCGAGGCGATCATCCCAACCGACATCGAGTTCGACTCGCCCCGGGTAACCATGTACACGGAGGCGGAGGCCAAGGAAGCACGAGAAGATGGCGTTGACCTGCTGGAAGAAGGCCGGCTGTTAGCCCTCAGCCGGTCTGCCATCTACCAGCAGGGTTTGCGCCGCTACCACAGTCAGAAGGTCAGACCAAGATCCTTCCAAGAGGGCGACCTTGTGCTCCGGCTGATCCAGCGAACTGCCGGCCAGCACAAGCTCTCGGCCCCTTGGGAGGGCCCCTTCGTCATCAGCAAAGCTTTAGGCAACGACTCCTACTACCTAATCAACGCACAGAAGCCCAAGGCACGCAAGAGAGACGACTCCGGCAAGGAGTCGGAACGACCATGGAACGCCAACCTCCTTCAAAGATTTTACAGTTGAAATGCAGTATGTATCACGCTAACTTTTGTACTAAGTACGAGACAATAGGCCCCCCGAGGAGAGCTCGGGGACTGCCATCTTCTATCTATGAATGAAGAGTATCATGCTTATGACCTTGTCATTTCATTTACTTGTTCCGTCCGGCACCGGGTTCGACTAGTCAGCCCGGGGACTGGCCGACTAGAGTTATATTAGAAGTCCTACCCGCGGTCAGACAAGTAGTGTGCCGACACCCAAGCTTAGCTCTTGCCAAAGTCGCAGTTCGAAGAACCGGCTGTCCGGCTGGCAAGAGTTAAAAGCAGGAAAGGATGCCCACACGAAAAATGGCTAGGGACTAACGGACTAATATAACGAAAGCCGGTTTGCCTCCTACCACCGACCGACTACCAGAGTAGCCGGCCGGTCGGTTTCCATTCACTTCACTTCAATCCAAGAAAGCTCGAGTACTTGCCTCCCCAAAGAGGGAAGGCGGCAAAGGAAAAAGCCTAAGGATAAAAAGCATACGTGAATGGAAACCAAACATGCACACAATAATATTTACATAAAAGACCTCCAAGAGGCCAGCATTCAACATAGTTTGGATACACCCCCAGTGGGTGGAACTGCAAAAGCTTAATAAAGTTGTTCAAAAGGCAACAAGCAGGAAAAACAAGGACGACAGATTAAGCCGACGGAGCGATCGACGAGCCGGGCTGGTCGGTGGAGACGGCTGTGCCAGCTGAAGGAGTGGCCGGCTGGCGAACCTCGGCTTGATCACCGCCTCCCGCAGAGGGCGCGCTTGCGCGCGCCTCGTTGCTGAAGGCACAGTCAGCCTGAGGCCGGCCGGTTGTTCCATCGGCCGGCTCGACGTCTTCACCGTCCTCTTCTTTGTCGTCTTCGCCTTCGTCGCTGGAGGCGATCTCCTCTGCCGAGTCCTCGCCCACCGCCGGGTTCAGCCCGAACCACTCCTTCGGCTGGGCAACGCCGTCATCGTTGATTTCAGGCGCAAAAACGCTGATGTCGGTGCACTCGGCGATCGTTGAAGCACGCTGGCGATAGCCGGCCGCACCTCCTCCAGCTCTGCGTCGGCCTCCAGCCGCCAAGTGCGCAGCTAGTCCAGGTTCAGCCCTGGGTACCAAGCTCAGACGAACTCCAACGCCCGCCCAGCTCCAAGCCGGGCCACCGACGCCTTCCAAGCTTCAAAGCGACCGACTGCAACCTCCAGCCAGTCGGCAGTCCGGCTCGGGGTGCGGGGAATCATCTTGTCGGGCCAGAGGGCGGCCAACACCTGCGCTCCGGCACGTTGGAGGCGGCGAAGCATACGATGAGCCGGCTGTAGCCGCGCTTGGACCGCCAAGAGCTGCTCCTCAAGCGTCCGATTCGCGTCCGGCGCGATGTTGACCCCCGCCTGACGGCGCGCTTCGCGATGGGCCTCGATGGTTTGGGCGGCGAAGACGGAGTAGCCGGGAAAGTAGTCTGCACAAAGAACAAAAAGTAGCACAAGTCAGAACAAAAACCAGGCGGCCAGGGGCAGGAAAGGAGCGAGGGAGGCGGCTTACCGTCGACCAAGTCCTCGATGCGGCTGAAGCCTTCATCCAGCGCTTGCCGGGTCTCAGCCCAGCCCGCCGCCTCAGTCTCGAACTCGGCCTTCAGGGCGGCTTCGCTATCCTGCGCTTTCTTCAGGGCCGCCTTGTGGCTCTCCTCCTGGTTAGCCAGCTTCTTGGCCAGGCGGTCACGCTCCTGGACCAAGGCGGCGTACTCAGTATCCTTGGTGCGAAGGGCGGCCTGCGCTTCGCTGAGCTCCCTCCTCAAGTCAGCGTTGGCCCCTGCAAGCACGAAAGACAAAAGAAAAAACCAATGAGGAAAAAGTCATCAGGGAAGATCCGACCCGGCTGCTCAGCAGTCGGCCCAAATCTCGGGGACTACACCCAGTGGGTGCGCTGACGCACCCCCACAGGAGACAAACAAGATCAAGTACTCACTTCGGCTGTTGACCAGGTCTTCGGTCTTCCGACCCAACTCCTGAGCCTGGGAGTTGAAGGCGGCAGCACGGGAGTTATGATACTCCTGGAAGATCAGACAGGAGGCGAGAATAAGGTAATCGTCAAGGAAGATCCGACCCGACTGCTCAGCTGTCGGCCCGAATCTTGGGGACTACACCCAGTGGGTGCGCTGACGCGCCCCCACGGAAGAAATCAAGAGAACAAAGCAACCAAGGATAAAAGACTCACCCGGATGGCAGCCCGCGTCGAAAGGAACTCCTGGGTGTACTGCTGCAGCAAGGCGGCGTGAGCTTGAAGCCGGCTCCGGACCTCTTGGGCCGCCACGTTCAGCTCGCCCGTCCCCCCGCTGGGAGTCCACTCGGACGTGGCGGTGTTGGCCGCCTCCAGGGCCTCCGCCGACTGGCCGGCGCCTGCAACTCGGCGCGGCTCCGGCGCAGCGGTGCCTCCCCCTGCGCGCCGGCGCGTTACCGGCTGCACCTCGAGGCCGGCTCCGACCTCCGGCTCGCCCCCGGCCGGCTCCTCTGGTGCCGCTGATGATTGGCCGCCTTGGCCCGCTCCGGTTGGCGCTGCCGGCGGCGCCCTCTCCGCGAAGACCATGGAGTCCTCCCTCCTCTCCATCAACGGCGGGTCTTGGCCGATTTCCTCCGCCAGGGGCAATGGGGTGTCAGGGGCCATGGCACCGAGGGGAATGGCGAGCAGCGGAGGCTGGTTATGCGAACCCTCCGCCTCCGTCTCCGCGGCCGCCGCCTCTGCTTGGGCCTTGGCTGCCGCGTCGGCCTGCTCCTTCGCCGCCTGGGCGGCCGCTTGTTCCGCCGCCTCCCGCTCCTCCCGTGCCTCACGGGCGTTCTGCTCCATGGCCTTCCTGAGGTCGGCGCGGGGGTCCACGCGGCGGGAGCCTGAAGACCCTCCAGTCGGCCCGACTACGGAGCCGCCCGGACCCCGCTCAAGGGAAAGCGGCGCCCTGTCCAGCGAGCAAGGAAAGGTTAGGAAGAGTGTTCAATAGAAGAGAACAATGAAAAGCATGCGTCCAAGCATTCGATGACTTACGCTGAGACCGCCTGAGGCTGCTTCACCGCCTTGCGGAAGCGGGCCGCCTTCGCGGCCGCCTCATCTCGTTTGGTCGCCGCAATGGAGGCCTTGGACTTCTTCGGCCAGCTGCCGAAGAGGATTGACGCGGCTCGGCGCTTCTGGGCGCCGCCGCTGACAGCCGGCGCGGCGGACGAGCCCGCGCCTTGATGATCAGGCGCCGGCTGGCGACGCAGGGTGACTTCGACCTCGACATCATCCGGCCAGTCCTCGAAGCCGGCAGTGAGCCCCGTGCCTCCGGGCTCGTCGTTGTCCCCCACGACGGCGTCTTCCATGGCGGCCGCTCCCAAGTCCGGGTCGTCGGCGTCGTCCACCGTGCGGCCGGGGACATACTGACGCTCTATCCCTGCGGCCCCGGTCGTCGGCGGAAGGAGAGGTTCTGCTAAGGGAGAACCGACTAATCAGAAGCCGGCCATCATGAGGCCGGCTACCAACAAAAAAGAAGAAAGAGAGGAAAACTTACCACGGGCAGAGGGTTGGCGCGAGAATACGGCGCCTTGCCGTATCGCCAGTCCTCGGCGAGCTTGCAATTGGAGATATAATTCACCATGTATGACACCTCCGAATGAGGCATCTCCCTGGTGCTTAGCCGGCTTGGGTCGAAGCGGCCGCTCATCTGACACATCATGTGGGGCCGGCTTTGGAGAGGAAGTAGCCGGCGCTCCACGAAGGCGGCCACCAAGTCGGCTCCGGTCAGGCCTTCCGACTGGATCATCACCCGAAGCCGGGAGACGGCTGCGTTCCTGGCCTGAGACAGTGACCTGGACCGGAAGCTCCATGAGGGTTGCCTCCCAGCCGGCGGGTCAGCTACATAAGCCGGTAGATTGACGTGGTCGCCTTGCTGGGCGACGTTCTTCACGTAGAAGTACGACTTCTGCAAGATCTTCACCGACTGGATCAACGGGATGGGCGGGAACGGGTTGTTCTCGCCCGACCTCCTCATGGCGATGTAGGCCCCGCAGGGAGCGGGCACGCCTGCGACGACGGTGCCGAGTTTTCTCTGGAAGAATTCCCCCCAGAGCTCCAGCGTGGGGAGCACCCCCAAGAAACCTTCGCAGAGAGAGATGAAGGCCGACAGCAGCATCACCGCGTTGGGCGTGAGGTGATGCGGCTGAAGATTGTATAATTCGAGGAAGGAGCGCAGGAACCCGCTCGCCGGAAGGCCGAAGCCGCGCAGGAAGTGCGAGCGGAAGACGACCCACTCGCCCTCCTCCGGTGCTGGCAAAATCTCCCTCTCCGGCGCCAGAAGGACCCGCACGAAGTTGGCGTCGGGCAGGCGCCACGTCCGGCGGAGGAACTCAACGTGGTCCTCATGGACGTCGGAGCCGTCCCACGAGCTTGACAGCGCCATGGGAGCGAGACGATGTGGCGGCGGGGCGGCACTGAGACGGGAAGCTGCGGCGGCAGCGAGAGGAAGAAGGAAGACGAGGAGGGGCGGAGTGAGAGAGAGCGTGCGAACCTCTGTCTCTCTCCCTCCTCCCCCTACTTATAGGCTCGCGTGGCGGAGCCGAGGAGGCATGGCGTGGGGAAACGTGGGGATCGACTGTGCCCACTCCCCCACATCCTGCGTTTATTGCGCCCTAACGGCGAAATAAAATCGCCACGGGGAGGCGAGCGGTCCGCATGGGCCGTAGAAGATCAGCGCCCGGGCCGAGGCCTAGGAGTGGCGGGCCCGGGCCTGCGGCGGCGTCTCGTCGTGCGCGTGCACTGGCAGGGGTTCGCTGCCACGTGGCCCGTGGGAGGGCCCGCGGTCAGCTCACGGGTCAACCGCGTTCCCACCAGCAAGACACGGAGCTCTCCGAAATCGGCATACACCAGCGAAGCCGGCTCCTCAGGGTAGGAAGCTGACCAATCTTCTCGTCCCTCTGTCAGCCTCGAAGCCCGATCAGCTTCGGGGACTACTGTCGGAGTAAATAGCCATGGGTAGCCTAGCCGGCTTCCCCTGGCCCTTCTGAAAAAATTGCGAGCCCGTCCGGCTCTCAAGAATCCAAGACGTGGGGCCGCCTTCCCCTTCCTGGCCTTCACCCAGGCCGGTTATCGGGAGGCGGCCTGACTTTAGCCCTCGCGAAGAAAGCCATGGGAAGGCCGGCTTCGAGAAGCCGGCCGCGAGAAGGCCGACTCCAAGAAGCCGGCTCCCACAAAGTGGTCGAGACCGTACCCTCAAAGTTTGCGTCCGCCTAACGGCAATGTGACGGGGCGTGGCTACAGTGAAGCCTGCCACCCCCAAATCCCGGAGCACGACCGGCACAGTGCGCCGTACGGGTGACCATGACCCGTCCGGCGCATCACTGTTGCCATGTTGACCCTGATGCCATCCACGATGGGCTACCAATACGGCCCACGGGCGGTGGGCCCCTTCGGGCAGAGAGACACCCGAAGGCGGCCACGCCTCCCCCAGTCGGCCCAAGACAGAGCCGGCTCCCCGCAGCCGGCTTGCCGCCACCCTCGAAGGAGACGCCCCATTAAGGAGACAAGACGCGGTGAGGCTACAGCAACCGCCCGCCGGACGGCGGCACTGTAGCCACGCCTACCTCGACGAAGCCCACGTCACCAAGATAGAGCAACAATGACCAGCCGCCGACAAGGTCCTGGACGGTGGGGCCTGCCCGTCGTCCAAGGGGCCGGCAGCCGACGGGACCCACCAGTCGACGGGCCCCAGCAGCCGGCAGAAGCCGGCGAGCGCAGGCACAGACGGCTGGGCCCCACGCCCAGTCGGATTACCATTGTACCCCCGGGGGGTAGGCCTATATAAACCCCCCGGGCACCCATGCAAAGGGTTCGACCCCTAGCTAGATTTAGACACCACACAAGGAGAAGAAGCAGGCCAGCCGTGCCCTTCTTCCTCCTCCCACCAAACAGCTCAAGGAGCATTGTGTAGTTACTTGTCCATCTAGTGATCATGCAGAGACCCCGCAGAGCAGCAGTAGGGGTGTTATCTCCACGGAGAGCCCTGAAGCTGGGTAAGATCCGCCGGCGTGCATGTCTTCGCCTCATCCCGTTTCCAGGCACCGGCGATGTCTTACTGGCTCCCACAATGATAAGCCACCCGTTGGCATATGTCGCACCTACCACCCGACAATGAAACATCATGTAACATAGCAGATTCATTAAAGATAACATTTCTGCTAATAACAACCTTCTGGGTTTCAGGATTCCATAATTTAAAATCTTTAACACCAGACTTATAACCAAGAAAGATGCATTTAACAGCCCTAGGCTCCAACTTTCCATTATCAACATGAGCATAAGCAGTGCAACCAAAAACTCTCAACTGCAAATAATCAGCAGGTGAACCAGACCATACCTCAATTGGAGTTTTCTTAGAGCAATAGATGGTGAACGGTTAATGAGATAACAAGTAGTGGAAGCGGCCTCAGCCCAAAAACGCCTATGCAAACCTGCATTGGACAACATGCAACGGGCTCTGGAAATAATGGTCCTGTTCATGCGCTCAGCAACACCGTTCTGTTGAGGAGTATAAGGAACGGTGTAGTGTCTGACGATGCCTTCAGACTTGCAATAATTCTTAAATTGCTTAGAACAGAATTCCATACCATTATCAGTGCGAAGTATTTTACCTTCTTTTCAGTTTGTCTCTCAATCATAATCTTCCACTCCTTAAATGCTGAGAATGCTTCATTTTTATGCTTCAAGAAATAAGGCCATACTTTTCTCGAATAATCATCAATAATAGTCAGCATGTAACTAGCACCACCTAGTGACTTCTTGCGAGATGGTACCCATAAATCAGAATGCACATAATCAAGAATACCTTCGGTTGTATGAGTCGAAGTGTTGAACTTCACCCTCTTGTGCTTGCCGAAGATACAATGCTCACAAAATTTTAATTTACCAGGTTCATATCCATCAAGAAGACCTCTCTTATTTAACTCTGCCAAACCAAGTTCACTCATATGTCCAAGACGCATATGCCAAAGGTTAGCAGCATCATAATCAGAATTCTTTGAAATAGCTGGAGTAGCGTTACCTGAAACGGTAGAACCTCGAAGGTAATAAAGACCATTGGTCGAACTTAAATCACCTTTCATCACAATAAGGGAACCTTTGGTGACTTTCAAAACACTATCTCCACCTGAATACTTGTATCCCTTTGCATCAAGGGCACTCATAGAAATAAGATTTCTCTTCATCTTTGGAATATACCGAACATCTGTCAAAGTTCTGATTATGCCATCAAACATCTTGATTCGAATAGAACCTATGCCTTCAATCTTGCATGGTGAATTATCAAAACCCAAAACGGAACCAGCAGAAGTAGTGGAATCAAAAGTATTAAACCAATCTCTATGCGGGCACATATGAAAAGTACATGCAGTATCAAGTACCCACTCATCATTGGTCTCAGCACATCCAGCAATAACGACAAGAGCATCATCGGAACTATCATCACGAGCAACGTTAGCAGAATTTTCACCTTGTTTGTTACCTTTCCTCTTTTCTTTATTCTGCAACTTGAAACACTCTGAGATGTCATGCCCGTCTCTCTTGCAATATCTGCAATATTTCTTGTCTCTGGATTGTGACCGGCCCCTGTAGCCGTTTTTACTTTTGCCTCTGTTTCCATTATTGGAGTTCTTCTCCTTTGTCCTGCCACGAACAGATAATCCCTCTGCTTGGGATGAACTTGAACCATCATGAGGCACCATTAATTTCATCTTTTCCTTAGAGTTCAAAGCTTCATAAACTTCATTAAGTGTGAGAGTATCACGACTGTATAATATGGTTTCTCTAAAATTGGTATAAGAACTTGGCAGTGAACAAAGTAACATTAAAGCAATATCTTCCTCTTCATACTTAACCTCCATTGCAGCTAGATCGGATATAATCTCCTTAAATTCTGAAATATGATTCAAAACATTACCTCCCTCGGGTAACCTGTGCAGGAATAATTTTTGCTTCAGATGCATCTTGCTGGTGAGATCTTTATTCATGCAAATCCCTTCCAGCTTTAACCATAGAGCGGCGGCAGTTTTCTCGCTCAAAACTTCCCGCAAAATATTATTATGCAAATGGAGTTGAATTTGTGACAAAGCCTTACAATCAATTCTTTTCTCCTCAGCAGTCCAGTTCTCAATTCGGTTCTTCCCAAAACTATTCAGTGCTACATCATAGTCGTCCTGTGCCAACAACGCCCGCATCTTGACTTGCCATAGGGTAAACCTTGTGTCACGATCCAACAGCGGAAGATCGTATTTCATGGATGCCATGAGTCGATAAATCTGTGTACACAAAGTAGTACAAGCCGGTAGAAAAATTCTTGACAGAATTTAATATGCGGAGCAAATAGAACAGAGTAAATAGCACCTGGTAGTATTAGGCAGTGGACGTAGCAATTGATCCACAACAAGTACTAGATGAGCCAACTTGCGATTTGACAACTAGTACTCCTGTAGCCTTCACGTGAGCAAGTAGCTAGTACTCCCTCCAGTCCTTTTTAGTTCGCATATAAGATTTGACTGAAGTCAAGCCTCGTAAAGTTTGACCAGTTTTGTAGAAAAAAGTGTTAACATTCACAATCTGAAATTAATACCACTAGATGTGTCATGACTTAAAGTTTCATATTATATAATTTTAGCATGGCAGATGTTGATATTTTTTTATGTAAATACAGTTAAATTTTATGAAGTTTGACTTTAGAGAATTTTAATATGCAGAGTAAAAAGATCGGAGGGAGTACTTCACCGTGTGATCCTTCGCCAGTAGCAGCAGTACGATCGATTAAAAGAGCGTGAGTAGTAGTAGCAGCAACAACGCGTAATCTCCTCGGTACTTGTAGCCCCTCGGCTGTTGGCTCTTCACGCGTGGACGCGTACGCACGCGATGGCAGCGTACGGCGCGGTGGAAAAAGAGCACCTGTCGAACTCGGCTTGGCGCAGTGGAAATCGATCCGAGGACGGATCGACGGATCGCCAGAAGACGCGTGCGGCGGCGCGCGCGACAGAACCCTAATCTTCTGTCTCAAACCCCGTATCTGCAACCTCACCTCTGTATACCACTTGTTAGATAATAACAAGAAATAAACGAGACAAAGAGAGCACACAGATTTTTACGTGGAAACCCATGCGGGAGAAAACCACGGACGCATGAAGGCGCAATCACTATGAGGAGTATTACAAGCACGAGACGACATGCCGTCTGAGGTGCGACTACATAGGGTATATAAGAGGGGCAACACATAGGAGTCCTTATAGAACAAGTAAACGAGTTGTACTCGTACGCGTCGACGCCAACGCAAAAGCCCACACCAGTTGTACTACGTCTAGTCCAACCCGGTACTAGAATTCGGATTACAATTTAGAGCTCTTTTACTGTACCCTGTCATCAATATGGGCGGTCTATTCTTGAAATTCAAGGGCGGTGATCGATCTATACTACTCAATTGGGCCAGTCCCGTCGCCAACAGTATCAGTGGCACTGGCCGCTTCGGGCACCGCGGTATACGTGCTATGAAGGTAATTTAGGGAGAGGAAAAAGATTAGCCCGTCTCGCCAACAAGCCAACCCGTTTTTTACACTTTTTCAGCACGGCCGCACAAACACGCCCATCGACTTGGATTCCGGCGGCCACCTCGTCGCCTCCCCGATTGTCGGCCGTGCTCGTGGATCAACGTTGTTACGCCGCTAGGCGCCAGCCAAGCTCGTGGTGTCACGCGCGCCGGCAAAGTCTTCCTCGACGAGGCCTCCTCCGGTCCTCCCCTTTCCTTTTGCGGCGGCCACCGTTGCATCTCGTCTTCGTCTTGGTCACATGATCGTGTACTGGCCGCTCGACAGTATACACAGTTGTCCGATCCCGACGAGCTCCCCTTCTTTGGCAGCCGCCGGCTACCAGGGAAATTAGATGTAGTGCCTATTTTAGAAGCTATCAATGGACGGACTCTATAGATCAACCAAAACACGACGTCTCCACCGACCAAGAGTTAAGTGATGAACCACCATGGTACCAAAGACATAGAAGTTGTGAAAATTTACGATCTGCACTCTAGTTTTTGGTGGGATGCGGCCTGTACTGACGGACGTGGACGTGCGTGAGAGGGCCGTGCGCGCCCCGGCGGAAGGCACAGCTGGAGGTACGAGGACGGCGAAGTGGACGAGCGCCCGGCAGTCGAGGTCAAGTGCACCGGCGGAGTGTGGTGGCAGGAGTGCGCCGGGATATGGGACGCGACGGCGAGTTCAACTACGGCTCAGGTAGTTGAACGAACAGAGCGACCGATTGCTGCAGGGCTGACGTTACAATGGAAAACAGAAAAATATGACTAGATTACCCTCATGAAATGAACGGCGGGATGATTGTATACTGCTCTCTCCCCTCTATAGCAGTAGAGGGTACCATAAAAATGCTCTACAATTTAACAGGTGGGGATCGGAATCACCGCTCAACGGTGAGCAACTCGTTAAAGGCTTGATATTTCCCGTGAATTGGAGATTGCAGTCACGAGTTCCTCTGGTTCGATTTTGAGTCCCCCACCGTGCAGGCGAGCTGTTGATGAAATGCTCAAGTGAGTTCCGGCCGAGCGGGGGCCGATGGCGGGGCCGGGCAGCATTGAGGTAATTTGCTTCCTTCTCTGTATTCGAAATTGCCATTGCCTGGTTGAGTGGAAACCTTGGGCGAGGCTGCTTCCACGAGGGCTTCAACCTGCCCAACACACCCCATCCACCGAACCCGGATGGCACGGTGTGACCACTGACCAACAGTACCCGAATCGGACACGAGTTTGAGTTTCCACACAAAACAGAAGCTTGTCACATCACTGATTATGCCACACTCGTTTCCCCTACCTTTCTTACCACGGCATAGACTTTTCCTTACCAAAGGATCTGTAGCATGAGGATTGTTCTAACTCAGCTACCAGACATGCAACATGCTTATATTGATTAGTCTATATCCGTGTACCTAGCCGGCGTTGAAGTCTACTGAGAAGACCAAAGGCAACTAGTGAGGTTGGTTCTTCTATATAGGAGGAGGTTAATTGCCATTTACCAGTACGAGTATCACCAAGGCTACGGCTAGCTAATTCCTTACAGCATGCTCAAGTTGCAGGAGAAGATGACCCTTCTCCTCCCCTCCGTTCCTTCCCCACAGCCACAGGCAAATCTCCTCATGCCGATGTTAATAGTACTGATGGCCCTTGAGCTCCTCGTGGCAACAGTCACCGCTGCCCCGTTAGCCTTGCCTGGCTGCCCGGAGGCCTGTGGCGGCGTCACCGTCCCCTACCCTTTTGGCTTCCGGCAAGGCTGCTTTCACAAGGGCTTCAACCTCACCTGCGACGAGACGGGCCATCAGCTGAAGCTGTTCCTGCATGACGACGTGGAAGTGGACGCCATCTCACTGGTGGGCGGCACGGTGCGTGTCCAGAGCAAGATCGTGAACGGCGAGTGGGACTACAGGAACGCGCCATACCAAGCGCTTAACCGAAACAGGAGCGTTCTGTCTGGGAAGCCCTATATTGGCTACGACGGCTCGTGGTCTGGCGGCCTAACGGTGTCGGCCGAGCACAACGTATTCGTGGCCATCGGATGCAACTTCATCGGCTACCTCGCTGCAGGCAGTGACCGGGGTTCCGTGTACGTCAGCGCATGCGCCACGCTGTGTGACTCAGATTATCCGCCACCCGGGGACACCTCGTGCTCGGGCGTCGGCTGCTGCCGGACGACCATCTCGCAGGGTTTGCCCGCGTACGGGGTGCAGCTCAAGGATTTGAACCAGACTGAAGCCGCGTACGCAGGCAAAGGCAAACCCGTTAGTTCACGCCTTTTGTCCGGGGCAGCCTTCATTGTCGATCGCGAGTGGTTTACCGGGATTAACGTAGGCGCCATGCAGAATAGCACTTTCGGTGATTTCGGAAGCTCGTATCGATCTCGTCGGAGCAGTCCCAAGGTGACCAGGGTACCCACCGTGCTGGAATGGTGGCTGGATGTAAAAAGCGACCGTGACTTGGTCGTGTTGGATCCCCATTCTGTATCAGGTTGGAGATGCATGAGCTTGAACAGCTCCGCTGCAAACATCGACGGTGGAGTGAACAAGGTAAGGTGCAACTGCTCGGATGGATACCAAGGCAACCCTTACATCATTCACGGATGCCAAGGTAACACCACTCTGCCGAGTGCCGACTCTCCTTTGTTCTCCCCCTTCCAATTTATTTTTTGCACCTACACTGTTCAAGAGATTTGCAACACAATAGTTTCACATACGGCAGTTCAGTCCATCTTACAAATTTCGAAAGGGATCGAAGATTAGTGGCCCTTGTGCTTTGAATTGAGTCCATGGGGTAAGTTGGGTGGGTTACCGAAACTATTGATACCGTTTAGATAGGGCGAGGCTGAGCAGCATTGAGGTCTCCTTTTTCTCTGGTCATAGAAACTCTGATTGCTTGGTTGGACTTGAACCACCGAAGCAGTTTGTGGCCATCTCCTTGCCCGGGATGGTACGGCAAGACCAATTGACCAACACAGCGATCGACCGATGCCTCCGGTCTGCGAAGGTCACTATAGGCATAGACAAGTTGGACATGAGTTTCCAAATAAAACACAAGATTGTCAGGCCACTGATTATGCCCAGGATGGCACGGTACGACCAAGTGACCGATGCCTCCAGTCCACAAACTGACAAACATCACTATAGCCTATTTTCTTTGAAACAACAGGCCTTCCCGAATTATTACTATAGCCTATAGGCATAGACAAGTTAGGCAACTAGATTTTCACATCTTCACTGGCTAACCATGCCACCTTCCTTTCATTAAACAAGAATAAGTAAAATGGTCAATGACTAGACATATTTTCCTTGTGCCAAAGATATACTCCGTACTAGCTAGTACTTACGTTTGCAAGATGATGTTGTTTTCCATTACCCCGTCCAGAAAAGCATACTTGTTGCAGTTGCAGGGCTGATGCTTCGGCTTATAGTGGACACATTAGCAGCTCTGGTTCCTACATTTCGGCTTCCAGCAAGGGTGCTTAAGCCTGGGGCTTAAACCACACGGACGATGAGATGATCCATGGAAGCTATTGCTGGCGTGGAAGTGGTTAACATATGCCTGGCCGATGGCACAAGTGTGGATTCCAGTCTGCTGGCCACAGGGCCCCTGATAGTCTCCACGGGGCACACCTGGTTTCTAGCTAGCCGTGAGATATGGAATGCAACATCATCGCTAGTGTCATACTCTGTCATTTGTGCTGCCAATGCCAGATGCCTGTCGCCGGACCAGGCACTTGATGGATACTCCCTCCGTTCGGAAAAGCTTGTCCCAAGCTTGTTCCTTAAATGGGTATATCTAACCCCTACATTCATTTGAGGGACAAGTTTTTTTGGACAGAGGGAGTAGAAAGGAAGCCCTGTGATGCATTTAGGCTGGGGCACCACTTAGGACCCGACTGAAAGTGAGTGATCTGGTTATGTAGGGGTTGTTAGGCCCACTTGCATGTACGCGTTACATGTCTATGTGGCTCTTTGTGTCTCACGTGTCCGCACTGGTACTATGCAAGGGGCATGGTTAGCTGCCTTTGTGGTCGACGCATGTGTGAAAGGAGGCAGCAGTGCAGCACTGATGGCTTTTGGTTTATGTTGCCACTATGGGTGTGGGGCGGGGGAGGCGGGAGCTACCGTGCTGCTTCCTTGTCGAAGGTAGGGGTCCATTGTGCCGCCTGCCTTGTGCTCTTCGGCACGATATCATCAACACCTCTAAAAACAGACACTAATAAAAAAAGGTCCCATGTGGCAAAGGGCGTGACGTCGTTAATATGCAATCATCTCTGCAAATGTACTCCATGTGTAACTTTTTTTTAGGGTCACGCCATGTGTAATTTGATCTATGCTGCTTTAGAGCCTGTTCAGATGTCAAACACCTTGACGAAACCCTCAAATCCAGCACCGTGTGCCGTGCACCGGCTTCTGTCAAGGAGTTCCACCCGTCCGGTTAGCACAAATCCAGCCGATCCTTTGTGCTAACAGGCTGGCTGGCCTGCCTGGAGAGAGCCCTTATGCCTAGTTGGAGAGAGGATAAGAGAGGTCAGGCCTCGGCCCCTCGCCCAGTTTGAAGGGAAACTATGGGCGGCCGAGATTCCTTCATGTCGCCTCATCCGGTGGCTGGTACTTCTCCCTTCACCTCCCTACATACCCTGTAGCATGCAGCGGCGATTCCTACCTACAGTTCCTGCAGCACGCAGCGGGGACGGCCAATGGTTGCCAGGCAGTGAGGCATCGCGGTCCCCGCGTCACCCCGAGCTGTGCCATGGCAGCGACTAGGCCCCTTATGTCGTTGGCGTGCTCCAGTTGGGACGGTGGGCGAACCAGGGTGACTATGTGGGGTTGGGTATCATTCAGGTGGCGGCTCAGCGGACACTGGGTGGCCTCGGTTGAGCGGGCGTGGGGGTGGGGTGGTGGCGCCGGCTGCGCTAGGGTAACGCAGGATGACGAGAGGAACAACATGAGGGAGAGGGTGGCATTCCATCGTAATTTAGTCTAAATCATACCGAGCCGTTCATTTTCCATTTATCGGTGGTAGTGGGGAGCAATTTTTGCCAACTCTGCATTTTTGAGGATTCTGGGGCGCAGGAAATTGCCAGCTTCTCCAACTTCTCGGAAATACACTACGACCAAACACTACTTCTCAGAGCTGGCTCCGCGAAGCTGAGTCATTCAGCCTGGCTCTACGTGCACTATTGGCACAGAGCGGAGTTGGAGGGCTTCCAATCAGGCCCTTAGTCACGTCGATATCGACTGACAGGGTTTCATTGATTTCTTATAGTAGTATCTTAGAATTAACTTTGAATTCAACTACTCCTCCGTCCTAAAACAAGTGACGTGGTTTAGTACAGTGGTTCCATTGCTTCCTGTAGGGAGTATTTCTTTTTCTCCTCCCTTCTATTTTATTGATTTTGTAATGTACCATGAATAGCCTTTGTGTTAATCTTATTGAGGCTTCAACTGCACTGTTGAAACTTACTTGATAAACATCATTACATTTTTTATTTACAACGTCACCCTGGTTTTGAGCTTTCCTTTTTTGTTTACGCCCTTTTCCTCTCCCTTCTAGATATCGATGAGTGCCAACAGCCAGTTTATCCATGCGTGCATGGGACCTGCATTAATATGCCGGGGACATACCGATGTGCAACAAAGAAACGTATCATCGGCCTCCCAGGTACAAATACAACTCATTTGCTTGGTACTCCCTCCGTCCTTTAAAGAGTGTACTTCCATCTTTCTTCGAAAGTCAAACTTTTTTGTATTTGACCGTGTTTATATAATAATACATCAACATTTATGCCATCAAATTAGTAGCATTAGAATCGTGATAAAATATACTTTCATCATATACCTATTTAATTTCACAAACTTTGATATATTTTTGCACAAACTTGGTCAAACTTTGAGATGGTTTGACTCTTCAACAAAGTTGGAAGTACACTCTTTAAAGGACGGAGGGAGTATAAGGAGTTTCTCAAATCCAAATTAATTTAAGTTTTAGCTCGTCTTAAGTCAAACTTGTTTAAGTTGACCAAGTCTATAGAAAAATGCACCAATATTTTTATGTTGTACTCCCTCTGTTCCAAAATAGATGACTCAACTGTGTATTAACTTCAGTACAAAGTTAGTACAAAGTTGGGTCATCTATTTTGGAACGGAGGGAGTAGATCTCAGTACACATTTGCGTATGCACGGTCAAACTTAAGTTTGACTTCAGACAAACATAAATCTTCAATTAATTTTGAACGGAGTAGTAGCTGTTAATTCGTTATATAGTGTACCAGTAGAACGGCGGCAGAAATACTTCTACTGCATCTTTTGGTTTTAAAATCAGTTTTTCTACTACTTGAACATTGAAATCATCAGTTGGTTGACCATTCAAAAAGAAAGAGAAAATGGAATAAATATAAATAAATAACAATGTTGTAGGAATAATCAATAACACCCCGGGTTCCTACTTAGCCCGAGAAGGCACACAATAAGTTGATTATCAAGGAACAACCAAGTGAACACAAGCCAATCCTTTGTCATGACTAGTAATCGTGCACGTACAATGCACGTCTTGTTAAATTTAATTTTTGGATATGCAAATCACGTCTTAACTATTATTACTTCCATCGTCCTCTCCTCTATCACCATGTTGCTCCACAACATATCGCACATCTTATCCTTGTCACATCCTTCATCGCTTCTTTTCTACTATCTCCGTTCTACTTCCTTCGTCTTATAATGTAAAACGTTTTTTTGACACTATGCACTCATCTTCAAGTGAAAATTCACCTCACACTTTGGACAAGTAGTGACCTAAAACATCTTATATTATTTGCTTACAGAGGGAGTACATAATATGAAAATATTGTAAGCGTACTATATAAATACACAGAGTATGTGAGGTAAACTCAACATTTAAAATAATCAAACTATACTTTATTAAGTTTCCCTAATTTTCCCCACCGGTGACATGCAAGCGATCCATCACATGAGCGTCGGTGATACCCCTCAGCAGCAGCGGTAGCTAGCCGAGAGGATAGCAGGCGACTGCCACGATGACGAGCGAGCATGAACATATGGCGTGATGTACTCCTCAATGACCCGCAACATCTCCTCGGCGCTGGTTCTCACGATCACCCAATAAAACTATAATGCACAAACCTTTTGTCTGTTTCAAGATAGATCTCATTTTGTCTATATGGATAACATAACTTCCATTTGCCCCTAGATGTCATCCACGTCAAGTCTTGAAGAACAAAAAAATAATACCAAGGTGACAAGAGTTGAAAAGAAAATATATCCACTTGTAGACTTATAGTAAGTAGATCATCACTTGTCACCTACATGACCAACCAAGCAATGGAATGTATGATAGTTTGGCGCAAACCAAATAATAAAAGGGTAGATAATCTTATTGAGTGTGCCTTCAGGTACCAACAATGTGGTTCCTTCTACACATCCACAGTACAAATCTATGCACAAAGTCTAGCTACAAACATTGTCCTAAAACATTCTTTATCAGCAACAAGAAAACGAATTAGCTGATTTCTCGCCCATTGTACTAACTTTGCTAAAAAATTGGTTCCTTAAAAAGAAAATTAGATGAAAGACCAGTTCAATACCGTCCTCTTCGTTTTGATGCAGAGGCCGGGGGCTGCCCTCCTTTCAAAAAAAAAATCCACCCTCTTGATCTAAGATCCAACAATATACTTCCAACAGAAAAGGATTATCCGATCTAGTATGTACAAGAAACTACTTTGTCCACTAATTCTAAAGATTTGAACGTTCGATGTTGAACAACATCAATACCAGTTAGCTTCAGATTAAAATTCTCAGCAAGAGCCATACAGTTGTATTGCACTGAACATTGAAAATTAAAAGCAACATCAAATGAAGAACACTACTCTATGGTGCATCCACATCAAATAAATATTTCAAATATTGGTGATATGGAAGATTAAGAAAGTGCGACATTCATCAGCAAGCCTAGAATATGTAAATATTAGTACCCTTTTTCTGTACCTATGGACGAGAGCAACCTCAAATCTTACCAATGCATTAAGGTCATCTTCCTGACAACAGAAACTAACCTGGCAAGCACAATTGTTAGGTGATGCCTCCAGGGCCAAATCATAGTTTCACTACTTCCCATAAGATTCCTAGTGAAGCAAGAAAAAAAAATGCTTTTCAGATCTGCTAGTTGCAGCCTCAAATCCTACGGACAAATCTGTTTATAGTAAACAAAATTTATGTCAACAAAAGAAAAGATTACCCGAAACAAATGTGCACCTGACTTAATCTCTCTCAACAGAACTGCAGTGCACATGTTTGTCTGTAGTAAATATCTTCCTTGCTGCATTTGTTTCAGTCTGGATCTCCTCGCTTCCAAAGGCACAAACAAGATTACTACATGTAAAAGTACTGCAAAAATAAGATTGATACAAGTTAATACAAGATTCTACTTTGCTTCATTGCGTTCTTTACAAAAACACTGTGGGCTGCCCCTTTTTTGGTGAGTGGACCAGGGTGCAAAATGAGATGCAATGAATATTTCATGTAATATGCTATTGGAAGTTAATAACATAGATTGGAAGTTAAGAACATAGCAAAGCAAAGCAAAGCTTGAAACAGTTCATGTAGGTGTGTTTATGTTTCCTACCAGTATATCAAGCAATACATTTGGCAAAATTATGCCTTGTACCATGACGACATCAGACAAAAGCTAATTAAATAGACCATATGAAAACTGCACCAAGTAACACATCGCTTGTCTTTTGCATCAACATCTGAAGGTTGCCATGCTACGAAAACCAACAACTTTGCCCATAAAATGCAAACCAATCTAAAATTGTGCCTTGCATGCACATTCTTCGGTAGAGCATTAACCATGTACTTCCTCCGTTCCTAAATATAAGTCCTTTTAGAGATTTCAATATGGACTACACACGGATGAATATAGACATATTTTAGAGTGTAGATACTCATTTTGCTCCGTATTAGTCTATATTGGAATATCTAAAAAGACTTACATTAAGGAACATAGGGAGTATCTCCATAAAAATCAAGCATGCCTGATGTAAGCAAAAAAGTCACTCATCTCATCTTTCGAAGTTATTAATAGCCACCTTCTCTTCCTTCAAATGCGCCTTCTGGGAGAAGCAATACACAAGAATGAATAGATACAAGTCAAGAACTGAATCAAGCATGCAAGAATATGAGGTCTGCGCAATAATAAAATTAACCTCACAACTAAATAAAAATACTAAAATCCCCACAAAGAAAAATCAAAATTGAATGTCCCGCAGGTACGATTAGGCCAATCACAAGAAGTAAATAAAATCAAAGAAGATGGGACGTCATACATGGCATAACTTGTTCAGTGTGCCATCAGCCTGGACGAAGATTCGAGAAGCATTTCCAACTATTTGATATCAGGCTTAATATTTAGTTGAAATTTCACAAGATCTCTCCATTATATGGTCACAGTCATCTTCCTACTTAAATTGACATGCAAACGAAAGATTAAAATGAGCTCAATAAATTCTGGGTATGAACATTAGAACTACCTATCAATCAGGATATACTTCAGTCATTGAATAATGCAAATATATCTATAATCAAGATAGTTCAGGTAGTTGTAGCACTTAGTTACGTCCCACTATTCAAGCATCCAGAAAAAACCTGAGAATAGCTAACCTTAACGACGATTGGCGGTGTAGCTCGAGTGGGATACATTTGAATAGCTAAGCTTAACGGCAATGTTAGACTTGGCTTCAATCAAAGAGTCTCTCAGGTTCTGGGCCAAAACCAAAGAGTCTCTCTTGGTCCTGCTCCGGAACCTACAAAAACACCATCAGAAAACTCTGTTAGAGCACGGCATGGCCACAGACTGAATAGGATAAGTACTAACAACATATGCTACTCTGTTTCTATAGAATGAAAAAACGAATAGTTCACCTTCAGTTTTAGCAGGGATCGACGAATTGGGGATGAACCAATGGACTGGAAACTAAAGTCCAACAGCCAAGATAGTACAGTAAGTTTTCAAACAGATTTATATCCAATGAAACTCGACAGAAACTCACAAAAACAGAGGACTAAACTGTGTCCACGGGTTATAAAGAAAATTTAGAAGGTGGGGAAAGATAATAGAAAACGAATTGCATCTTTAGAATTTTGAGGATCTCTGCATGCCGACGCCGCCACGGGCCACGACCTCATATCTGCGAACAAGATGCCCGTAGAGGAAATGGTTAAAATGCACACGTCGTCTGACATTTCACTGGAGCGCGACATCCAAAAAAAAGGCGAACTCCAGGGGAGGGGGAGGAATGGGAGGATGCGGACGTACTTGTGGCCGGCGAGGGAGATCTTCTCCTTGTTGAAGACGGCGATGGTGAACTCGACCAACGGCATGGCGGCGACCGCGCGGTGGCTCGCACACGCGCATGCGGGGTGTGATGTAGCCGTGGAGAAGGCGACGGAGGAGAATGAGCCGCCGCCGGCAGCTAGGGTTTTGGGATGGGCGAGGGTGGATGTCGCGGAGGAGGTGGGCTGTGGCGGTTGGAAGGAGCGTGCGCCGGCGGTCTCTCGTCGGGCATATGGCAGCCGCGAGGAGTGGTGCGTGCGATGGCGTGGTGAGGCGGGGAAGTGGCGGTTGTGGGAGACGGGGGCGCTGGAGGCGAGGAACGTGGGTGGGTGAGTGCGTCGGGACGTGTTTACCGCTAAAACATGTCTTGGTGGCTTGCTGTTAAACATGAAAAGAATCTGGGACATTTAATATGAGAATGTGTACGGTGCAGATTTGCTGGATCTCCGCCTCTTGTGCTTTTATAGGGGTAGTAGATTAAGAAGACAACAAATAAAAAATATATATATATGCAAAGTCAAATGGATAAAGGAGAGCAAAGAAGCCCATGTAAAGATTCAAGCCCACCATGGCAGAGGTACGAGAGTGATTGGTCCACTGTAGGGTTATGGACTTGCCTTCTCTCTGTCCCTCCCTTCCTCTCTCTCCCTTTGTCCACCATGGACCTATGAACCAAAGGTTATCTTTTTTGTCCTCCCCACCTACCATTTCAAGGGCAGCCTTGATAATTTCTCAAGTACCCCTAGCCTATATAAACTCCCATGGACATGTAGCTCATTAACTCTCACTTGAATAAACTTAAGGGGAGGGCATTAGAGAGCTTCAAGCCTTGCCGCAGGGTCGTCTCCAAAAATTCGGGGCCCCGGTGCAAAATGCAAATGATGCCCCACAATCTAAAAATTCTTATAATTGAAAATTTAATACAACTAAAGCATATTCACAGTTAAGTTATATTAACTTTAAATGTGTGTTCGTACAATATTATGAAATAGATCTAATACACCAACTATCTTCCCTAAAGAATTCATCCATGGAGCGATAAAAATTTAGCAATTTGTTAATTAACTCAAGAATTGATGCACATGCACACTATATTCACTAGTCATTCAATTATTGAACTGGAAAAATGACCTAAATAAATCCGGTTTGCTTGGGCGCACCTGATGGACATGGACTGATCTGTGATGCCTAAAATTAAATCTCCAAATCGATCTGGCCTAAGCCTGTGCGCTCGACCACCGAACTCCTCCTGCTTTTCTTGGCCACGTTGGCCCTTGCCGCAGCTTGTTTCCGTTCGAATTTGTTAAACGAATTATGCCATTTGCCCTGCCATCCTGCTCCTTGCGATTGCGCCACCACCAAGCAGATTCAATCAAGCCGTCGTACCTGGGAAGGCTAGCAACCAATCGTGTCGCATGATTTTGCTGACCTACAGGGAGTTTGGGAGAGGCTCGGTGCGATCGGTCGATCGGGAAGAAGCTCGGGCGATCAGACCAGGCCGGCAGGCCCAAAAGAGTGCAAAAAAACGAAATAGCCTAAAACGAGAAACATATATGGCCCAAAATTGGGGCCCCTTGGATTTGGGGGCCCTGTGCGGTCGCATCGCTCGCACATGGCCTTGGACGGCCGTGCCTCACCGTGGGAGCTCTAGAGTCATGTCTGTGGAATCTCGTTCACACAGACTGATGTGAAGAGAAGCTTGGAAAGGGCACCGAGGAGCCTGTCCGACTTGGGCCTGTGACCAAACCTCTCTCGACACCTTCTTAACATAGGACTAGTTGCGCTTCTTTGAGGCGACAAACATATTCAAAAAACATCGATGTGTTAATCTTGTCAGTCGTATGATGACCTTTGCCATAAGGGTGTTGTACACCCCCCTAATTAAATATTCATTGTGCTTGCCTTACCAACGACATCCATGGTAACTTGATTACAACCAGTTTGCTAAAGGCACCCCTAATCACACCTTCTTTTCACTACAACAACAAATAAACAAATGAAATAATGACTATTATGTGCTTCTTAAACTAGTAAACCATGTGATCACTCCTGAAATATATTTTTGTTACTTCCAATATGTTTGCTCTGATAAATATTGCAAAAAAACTCATTGACGTGGTATTGTTGAGCAGTTTCAAACTTTCAGTTCAAAATTTAAATGTGTGTGTGGCATATTATGTACTATCAAACCTCACTGCCATTCTCTGCAGGTTTAATTACCGCAATTGCAGTAACTGCTGGTTTTGGGTTACTGTTTTCACTTCTGGGTGCTGCCAAAATCACTAATAAACTCAAGCAACGAAGAGCCAAAAAGTTGAGACAAAAATTCTTCAAGAAAAATCATGGATTGCTTCTACAACAGTTAATCTCTTCAAACAACGATATAGCCAAAAGAACAAGGATTTTTAGCTTGGAAGAACTGGAGCAAGCGACCAACAATTTTGACCATAATCGCATCCTTGGTGGAGGTGGCCATGGCACGGTGTACAAAGGCATCTTATCTAATCAACGTATTGTGGCCATCAAGAAGGCCAAAATTATTGTACAAAGGGAAATCGACCAGTTCATCAACGAGGTTGTCATACTTTCACAGACAAACCATAGGAATGTGGTGAAGCTTTTTGGTTGTTGCCTCGAGACAGAAGTTCCTCTACTTGTTTACGAATTCATATCAAATGGAGCTCTTTCATTTCATCTCCATGGCCAAAGTGAGAACCCATTATCATGGAAAGATAGGTTGAGGATTGCACTGGAAACTGCAAGGGCCATTGCATATCTACACTCTGCTGCTTCAATATCAGTATACCACAGAGATATCAAATGTGCAAATATACTACTTACCGATACCTTGACATCAAAAGTATCCGATTTTGGAGCTTCAAGGTCTATTGCAATAGATGAGACAGGAATACTTACAGCTGTCCAAGGAACCTATGGTTACCTTGATCCTGAATACTACTACACTAGTCGACTCACGGAGAAAAGCGATGTTTACAGCTTTGGTGTCATCCTAGCAGAGCTACTGACAAGGGTGACACCAGTTTTTTCTTCTCATTCATCAGAAGGGACAAGCCTAGCATCACATTTTGTATCACATATAAGAGACAATCGATTCTCAGATATTCTAGATGCACAAATTGTTGAGGAGGGAGGGGCTGAAGATGCTGAGGTGGTTGCAAGACTCGCAGAAGCATGCTTAAGTTTAAAAGGTGAAGAAAGGCCTACAATGAGACAAGTGGAGACAATACTTGAAGATGTTCAGAACTCAAGAGTCAATCTTAGTTCTCAGATCACAAGAGTGAACCGAAATGCTACAAATGATCAGCCATACAAGCGAAGTAAAGGCGGAGAAGAAACTAGACTGTACAGCTTGGAAAAAGAGTTCATAGAGTCGTCTGAAATTCCAAGATGATTTTACTTACATGGTGAAGTGTTGCATTTGCTTTTATTAGTTTGGGTGCCAATTTGGAGCTATGAATTGTAGCATGCATATAGCGGTAACCCAGAGGTGAGCACAGGCTCATCGAGGGCGTAGTCCACCTTAGGCTTTTGTGCTACCGGTGCGTCCACAGTTCAAAACTCATGCAATATTTTTTTTAAACTTCTAAAAATAATTGAGTACATAGAGACAAGATACATGGACATCATCTTGGTGCATGTATGCGTGTTTACTGTACTGGATACATAAAACTGCAACTATATACTCTTTTGTATCATCTAGCAACCCAAGTTGAACCCATACACGTACACATACAAAAACTAGATATGTATCAGGATAATCATGCAATGTGAAAAAGAGAAGCAATATGATGATTTTGAGAGTGAATCTCCACGGTTGAGACTTTTGCATAACTACAGAGCACTACTGCTGCTACTACATGTTCCAACGGGACAAGATACATGTACTGTTACACAAGCTTCTACTATAAGGCTATAACTGAACTTTCGCACTGTGTATGAATAATCAAAGTCAATTTCCTCGGCATTCCCAAAATGAGTAGGGTATTCAGGACACTCCATTGGAGTCAAGGGAAGGTAGAGGTGGCGCTAAGCGTGCCGCAAGTACCTGTGCCGTCCATCTCCAAGCGGAGTCGGCTCGTCTGACAGACGGCAGAACTGCCATAATCGGTCGCTAATCAACATTTCAGTAAAACTAGGTTCAGTATAATTCTTGGTGGTAAGCTTCATCTAAAATTGGGTTCTGCTAGTATGTTCAGCAATGCAGTTGTGCATTGTGATTTTTATGTGTTGTAATGCAGACTTCTACGCTTAAAGACACTGAAGCCCCTCTACTCCGAAGATTTTTGTCGATCATTATCAAATGAAGTGTTCATGATTTAGACGGGGTGGTGAAGTCCATATAATAGCTGTGGTTCTTTGAAATACACTTGTGTCATGTGGCTTCAGTGTTTGGGCAGCCTTTTGAGTTCTAGAGTTGTACTGATAGTATTCGGAGAGCGTCCGTTCATTCTTTTGATCGGAAACGTGTCCTGATTGACCAGGAGTCAGTATACATCATTGGCCCCTTTTATTATGAAAGCAGTATTCTTCAGGTGGTTGAATGAGACTAGCCTGAAAATGGAGCAGGTGCATTACGTTACGCAGCTGCCAAGTACCATGGCCTTGTACAGTTTGGTCGTTCCTCCATGACTGGGTGCTCGATCTATCGATGCAGCGGCGCTCGGCAAAGATGTTATCACTCCCTTTTGTCGCTGAGAAGTACTCTAGGTCTGGATAGCCTCATCATGGCTTCCCTGTTTTGTCGCTGAGAAGTACTGCAGAAAAACCAGTGTGCCTTCCCTGTTTTGTTTGTTCAATGTCTGAACCAGCAACTTTCGCCTTTTCTATTTGTCTGAACATAGGCGCACAGTGCCTGTTCTGTTTGTTAAGTATGCACTTTCGCCTTTTCAGTTATAAACGTCCGAACCGCGACACAGGTGCACGTCGGCAGCTCCACGGTAACGCAACGGCAGCAGCCGGCCACGTTTCGCCCGGCGTGCCTCCGTTTTTGGCTCGAGAAGGTAGTTCGTTGTTTAGAGGGTGTTTGTTTTTAAAAATTTATTGGTTTAGAAATTTAAAAAAGTCCAGTTCCATCTAAACCAAACAGGAGGGACTTATAGGGACTTAAAGTGGGCATTTGGGACTTATGAAATAAGACTCTCAAGGACAGTCTTATAGAGACTTATAGTTGTAATATGCTCTTATAGGGACTTATAAGTCCCAAAAACCAAACATGTAGGGACTTTTTAGGAACTTGAGACTTAATAAGTTGGGTAAAAAAATTTATAGGACTTATGAATCAAACAGGGCCTTAGTACCTGTAAAAAAAAAATTACGGTGCAATATTGTGGTTGGCTTAATGATTTTCTCATCTCGCTGTTTTGCGGCCAAACCTGCAGCTCCGTTGGACGAGTTTTTTTTTTCGAGAGATCTCCGTTGGAATTTTTTTTTTGAGAAAGGGAATCTCGTTTAATAAGCTAGGCAAAAGCCCACTCATGACTAAGCCCAGACATTCATTCCAGCCCATTGCCCACGTCTGCCTCTCTCTCTTCGTCCAGGTCGTCCAGCCCACTCGAGCTCGAAGCCGCCGCCGCCGCCGCCTCCGTCCAGTCCAGGTCGTCCGACTGCTCCCGGCTCCACTCTGGCGCAGCCGAGCCCACCTTTCCGGAGAGCGCCTCCACCTCAAGCGACTGGCGCCCGATGCGGCATCTCCCTGACTCCCTCCCCGCACCCTGCAGTGCACCGTCTGCTCCAGCGAGGCAGCGCCTACGCCGGCGCCGGTGGAGCTGCTACACGAGGCACGGATGCATAAGCGAAAGTACTGGGAAAGCGTGCGTCGACTTCGTTCGGAGAGGTGGTCGGTTCACGCTACTCCTGCTTGAGCAAGGTACTGAACACTGTAATTCTTGGCTTGATGTGTTCTGTTTCATCCGTAATCTGTAAGTAGAATTTATGCTTTATTTATGTTGAATGACTGAAAAAAGATCGAAGCTTATTAATTTTTATTGTAATTGTAATTGGACACGAAGAAGAATAGGATAGTCTCTTTTCCGGAAATATGAGTCTAAAAGCAAACATGATTGCATCTTTTCATTAGTTTTTCTTCGCTGGTTATAATTTTGTAAAGAAACATATAACAGGTATTTTAGTTTTCACATATATCTAAGCATCCCAGCTTAGCTGGTAGAATCATGAACCCAACGTTTAATTTGGAAAAGCAGTGGCGGAGCTTGGGCTGAATTTGTGGAGGGGCAAATGGGCTGGAGGGGCAAGAAACATGCTTTTAGGCTGATTTTAATTGGACATATGGGCTGAATACTAGAGGATATTTGCTAACTTTCTTATGGACTGGGGGGGCAATGGCCCAGGTTGCTCTCCACAAAGCTCCGCCACTGTGGAAAAGTGCAGAGTATATATGCCAATTTTTATTTTTATTTGGAAAAGTGCAGGGTATATATGCCAATAACATGTAGGACAGGTGATCTATTACAATTTACTAACTTGCAGTGAAAGTCTTTTTCAGGATAGTAGTTCTCTGAGATAAATTTATCGTCAAAATTTATTTATCGTTCTCTGGGATAACCAGTTGAAAGGGGGTACTGAAAATATATGACATTTGAATGCAACTGTGGCCCAGCAACTTTCACTCACTATGATGTGTGAGGTTCTTTGTCAGCAATTAGGACTGTCCGATCTCCTCAATCCGCTGCACGACATCAGACATTGTAGGCCTCGAGTCAGCATCTTGACTGCAACACTTTAGCCCAAGCTGCATAAGTCGCACCATGCACTCCTCTTTCCCGTCCTTCTGCCCCCGTGCTAGGAGCTCCACGTCAAATACCTTCGCCGTCCACTCCTCAGGTATAATGGAACACACCCACCGTGGCAAATGTACTCCCCCGTCATCCTGAAATCTCTTCTCCAGTGGAGACTTGCGGGTGAGAAGCTCCAGCAGTAGGATGCCGAAGCTGTACATGTCAGATTTCTGGGAGACCCACCTATTGCGGGTGACCTCAGGTGCACGGTAGCCGGAGGCATTGGAATAAATGCCAAGTGTTATCAGGCCATGCTCCGACACACATGCGTCGTGGGTTCCGGTGAGCAGGATGTTGGAAGATTTGATGTTGCCATGGCAGCTCGATGGCCCAGCTAAGTGGATAGCCTGCATACCACGCGCAGCAGCTAGTGAGATAGCCAACCGCTGCTCCCAGTCCAGTGGACCTGGGCCAGAACCTTGGTCGCCTAGATTCACACATCATGAAATTAGTGATGCATCAAACACTTCAGGAAATGTAAAGGCAGGCATATGATATCATTGTACAGTGTATACATTACCGTGGAGTACTTTTGCTAGGCTACCCGTGGGGACTACATTATACACTAGCAACTTCTCATCCTTGCTGCAGTAATACCATAGAAGTGGCACTATGTGTTTGTTCTGGATGGCACCAAACAGCGTAACAAGCCGCTTAAAGACCGCCTCCTCCAAGTCCACATCTTTCAGCCTCTTGACCACCAGCTTATACCCACTATCTAGTGTTGCTCTGTATGTTGTCCTGACTGTACCCTTGCCCAGAACTTCAGTCGATGCCCCAAGCAGGTCTTTCAGGTCGAACAATTGGCGTGTCATTGTCGACCCAATGATAGAAGTTCCCACATTTTGTGTACTAGTTAGCTTCACATGCTTCACATGTTCCCACACATGTAAACAGTAAACTGTGAGACTTACCGTGTAGTATGTGCGCTTGGTTGAATTATTCTAGGCCAACCTGCAAAAACTCTCCTCTTCTCTACTACATTTCGCTTCCAATCCATTAATGGCAGCCTCACGCAAGGCAACGGCACTGGCCGTGGACACGGTTCCATCGAACTGTTTGCCACACATGGCTATTCGTGTCCATGGGCTAATGGCAAGAAGGGGTGTGTGGAAGGGTCTAGTGCCTTTTCTAGGCATGGAAAGGGCACAGTGCTACTGGTAATTCATGGATGTTTGTAGAACGATGTAGAGAAATGTGATGTCGGGTGTTTCTACTGTAGCTGCGAATCCTTGCATCCTTGGCCATTGGATGAGTCCAATCAACGGTAAAAATTGCGTTCTGTTGTTTGGATTCACACTTTCAAAACTGCTACACTATATAGTAGTATAGACTATCACGGCTTACCTGTGATAGTGCCGCTTTGAGTGCAGCCACAATTCCCGTTTTGGGGGTACTGTCACTGCTTTCTTGTGATGGCATCTTTTCAGCTGGAGCTACAGTTCTCATGTTTTGGCAACTGCTACTGCTTTCCAGAGATGGTGTTTTGGCTGGAGCTAGTTTACTTTCTCTTCTGATCTCTTCGATCTGCTGCACAACTTTAGGCATTGTAGGCCTCTTGTTGGGATATTCACTGCAACAGTTTAAGGCAAGCCACAGAAGTCGCACCATGCACTCTTCTTTCCCGTCCTTCTCCCGTCCTCGGAGCTCCACGTCGAACACCAACGCAGTCCACTCAGTATGAACAATGGAACGCACCCACTGTGCCAAACGAGCTCCCTCCATATCCCTTGTGCTATTTACCGGAGCCTTGCAGGTTAGAAGCTCTAGCAGTAGGATGCCAAAGCTGTACACGTCGGCTTTCTGAGAAACCCGCCTATTGCTAGTGACCTCAGGCGCGCGGTAGCCCGAGGCATTGGAATACTTGTCAAGTAGTGTTATCAGGCCGTGCTCCGACACACATGCATCGTGGGTTCCGGTGCGCAGGATGTTGGAAGATTTGATGTTGCCATGGCAGCTCGATGGTCCAGTTAAATGGATAGCCTGCACACCGCGCGCAGCAGCTAGTGAGATAGCCAACCGCTGCTCCCAGTCCAGTGGAGCTGGGCCAGAACCTTTACCATGAAGTGCTTTTGCTAGGCTACCCATGGAGATGAAATCATACAGTAGTAACCTCTCATCGTTTTTACGGTAATACCACCGCAGTGGCACAATGTGGTTGTTCTGGATGGAGCCGATGAGCGTGATATGCTGCTCAAACTCTACCTTCCGTAACATAGCGCAATCAAGGGAGCCTTCTTTCGTTAGTGGTCACCCAGATCGCCATGGAATTGATCTAGTCTAGAAGAAAGAACATGTGGCATACTTTTACTCCGTTTCCATGATGTGGAAAGAATCAATGTTAGCTGGGGATATGTTACAAGGTGCAGCAACATGCTTCATGTAATCATGTGCAGCTGTTGAGATCCACTTAAATTACGTCGGAAAAAGAAGGTGCGCTGAAAGTTCTTGCTAGTTTCATGCTTCACACTGAAAATTATTGCATATCATCGATCGCCATATGGACTTTTTTTTAGTAACCGATCGTCATATATACACATGGGACGGACCTAGTTTCATATGGACTTTTTCTCTCATGGCTAACCCTTCAACCCGCAGGATACGGAACACTCTCAGGCCACTCCCTCTTGAGATTATCTTGACCGTCGGATCTCGGCTGCGAGTCATATGGACCGTTTATTTTGACTGGTGGTTTGGGTTTTGTTCGACTCTGCTCAAGCTAAGTCCATACTTTGGCTGCCACTGGGCCATACCTGAAACTGCGACCGTATCGTAGACGGGTGACTTTCTGTTGGTGAGAAAAATGACACGCTGTGCCCAACGCTCTCTCGGCCGGCTCCTTCTTTTTTCCCATCTCGCGCGGGCGCCGTCGCCGTCACCACGGGTTGCCCATTTCAGTCTTTCGTCGTCGGGCGCCCATGTTCCTGTCTCCTTCGCGTCTCCACCCGCCTCGTGCAGTACTCATCCATCGCCTGCTCAAGCCAATGTTGACCTTTGTCAGCTCCTTCCGGGCTGCGCCGACATCGTTCCAGCCGTCACATGCGCAGGCGCGATTTCCACATTATTATCCCCCGCTTCCGCTCAAGCAAAAAGCAAGTTGTGTAAAACTATACTTGGGGCATCTATAACCGTGGTCATCTAATTTGAGCCACTATACGCCCGACGTGTCTGGCACACCGGCTGGGGTGACCTGACAGACCCTATTTTCTGCATTTCACAGATACATCTTGATATGCCTTACGCTGCGTTTGGATGTCTGTATTGAAGGACTCCGTATTGAATTGGTTTCAATACCAATTCAGTGAGAAAACTGTAATGGGCATGCATACGATTTCACTTGTTTGGATGTCATGGAATTGGCCCATGGACTCCCAGTGAGGTTTCAATACCAAATCTTGTTTGGATGACATACTATGGAATTGCATAATGCCTTGTTCTATATGCATCAAATCAAAATTTATACAATATGTGACTATAATCAACGTCCTTGTTGCTCTTGTTGTCAAGTAAGACGGGTTGTCGATGATCATTTTATCTCGCTGGCTCTTGCTGACAGTGCGCTCCTGCTGACCTCCCTATCTTCTTTTGAAAAGCAATCAGCCAAAGCAGAGACATAAGTTCCACACTGCACACATAATCATGCAAAGGACGCTTCTACGTAGATCAACACACGGACATAGCAATCTGGCATAGATGCATTACGAGACGCGGCTGCCAAGTACCATGGCCTTGTACAGTTTGGTCGTTCCTCCATGACTGCGTGCTCGATCGATCGAGATGCAGCTGCGCTCGGCGGGATGTTAGCACTCCCTTTTGTCGCTGAGAAGTACGTAGGTCTTGATAGCTCATGGCTGGTGCTGCAGAAAAATCAGGGTGCCTTGCCTAGTTGCCTTCCTTGTTTCTTCAGTTTCAGTAGAATGTCTGAACCAGCAACTTAGACGCGCGAGGGCTGTTCTGTTTGTTCAGTATGCACTTTTGGCTTTTCAGTTGAAGTCGGAACCACGACACGGGCGCACGTCGGCAGCTCGTCGGGACGCAGCGGCGACGGCCGGCCACCGTGGCGCGCCTCTGTTTTTGGCCCGAGAAGGTAGTTCATTGTTTATTAGTACCTGTATTTTTTTTTTGGCGGTGCAGTATTGTGGTTGGCTTAATGATTTTCTCATCGAGCTGTTTTGCGGCCAAACTTGCAGCTCCGTTGGACGAGTTTTTTTGTTTTTAGGGAAACTCCGTTGGCAGTACTTCATATAATATGTTGGCAAAAGCCCACTCATGACAAAGCCCAGACATTGGAGCCCATTGCCCACGTCTGCCTCTCTCGTCGTCCAGGTCGCCCTGTCTCGAGCTCGAAGCCGCCGCACGCCGCCGCTGAATACCTGAATCCCGATCCCTCCTTCCGAGCTCCGACTGCTCCCGGCTCCACTTCGGACCTGCCGCGCCCACCTTGCCAGCAAGCTCCCCCACCTCCAGCGACTGGCGCCGATGCGGCGTCTCCCTGACTCCGTCCCCGCACCACCTGCACCTTCTGCTCCAGCGCGGCAGCGCCTGGCAACCTCTTCCATGCCGGCCTCGGTGGAGCTGATACACGAGGCACGGAGGCGGAGGAGAGAGGGCTGGCAGAGAGTGCGTGGACTTCGTTCGGTGAGGTGGCCGGTTGACGCTGCTCCTGCTCGACAGCTCGAGCAAGGTACTGAACATTCTAATTCTTGGCTTGATGTGCTCTATTCATCTGTAATCTGTAGAATTGATGCTTATTTCTGTTGAATGAAACAAATCGATGCGTATTTCCGTCGTAATTGCAGAATTGAACATGAAGAGGAACGGGACAGTCCCTTCTCCTGAAACATATTACATGAGTCTAAACCAAACATGATTGCATCTTCTTCATTACTGTTTCTTCCCTGGCGATAACTTAGGGGGGGGGGGGGGAATCGTATATCTAAACAAACATTGCAGCTTAGACTTGCAGAGTTTATATTCCAATAACATGTAGGGCGGGTGATCCGTTACAAACTTGCAATGAAAACATTCTTTTTCAAGATAGCAGTTCTCGGCCAGAACCAGCTGAAAGGGGGGTCCCGAAAATATATGACATGTGAATGCAAAACTTTCACTCACTATGATGTGCAAGTTTCTTGGTCAGGAGTCAGGACTTTGTGGATTGCCTCAATCTTCTGCACAACATCGGACATCGTAGGCCTCGAGTCAGCAAATTGACTGCAACAGTTTATGGCGAGCTGCAGAAGTTGCACCATGCTCTCCTCTTCCCCGGCCTTCTGCTCCCGTCCTAGGGGCTGGAGCTCCACGTCGAAGACCTCCATCGTCCACTCCTCGCGTACAACAGACCATGCCCATTGTGCCAAATCTAACCCCTCCTCATTTTGTGTGCTCTTTGCTGGATCCTTGCGAGTGAGAAGCTCCAGCAGTAGGATGCCAAAGCTGTACACGTCAGCTTTCTGGGAGACTGACCTATTGCCGGAGATCTCAGGCGCGCTGTAGCCGGAGACATTGGAATACACGCCAAGTGGCATCAGGCCGTGCTCCGACACACATGCATTGTGGGTGCCGGTGAGCAGGATATTGGAAGACTTGATGTTGCCATGGCAGCTCGATGGTCCAGCTAAGTGGATAGCCGCCACACCACGTGCAGCAGCGAGTGAGATGGCCGACCGCTGCTCCCAGTCCAGCGGAGTCGTGCCGGGGATTCGATAACCTAGTAGGTTCACACATCATGAGTTAGCGATGCATCAAACACTTTGGAAATTGTAAAGGCAAACATACGATAGCACTGTAAAGTATATACATTACCATGGAGTACTTTTGCTAGGCTACCCATGGGGATCATATCATACACTAGCATCTTCTCATCCGTGTTGTAGTAATACCACCGCAGTGGCACAATGTGCTTGTTCTGGATGGCGCCAATCATCCTCACATGCTGCTCAAACTCCACCTTCGGCAAGTCCACATCCCTCAGCCTCTTGAATACCATCTCATAACCACCATCAAGCGTCGTTTTGTATGTTGTCCCAACTGTACCCTCGCCCAGAACTTCAGCCGATCGTCGAAGCAGGTCATCCAGCTCGAACAATTGGCCTCTCAGTGTCAACCTATCAATATAAGTTCCCACGTTTCGGGTACTGCTGCTGCTTTCAATTGGTGGTGTTTCGGCTGGAGCTAATTTATTTTTCTTTCCCCGAGAAAACAGAGCTAGTCTTCCTTGTACCTGACGAGGAGCTTTTCTAAGTTTGCGAAGAAGCTCTGCAACTTCTAACATCTCAGGACGTTTGTCAAGCTCCAGCTTCAAGCATTTACCTGCCAACTTAGCAATCCCTTCGATAGTCTTCATATCACTTGATGTTGTGATTTCAGGATCAAATATCCCCCTCACCATCCTAAAGCCTTTTGAAAGAGACTTAAAACTTTCAACCAAGCCAATCTCCCCATCCTCTGGTCTTGCTTTCTTTCTAGTGATCAGTTCCAGGAGTACAATTCCAAAACTATAAACATCACTCTTTGCTGTGAGGCGACCATTCTGAGCAAACAGAGGGTCCATGTAGCCGATACTTCCTATATTATTTAGAGTATATAGAGTATTTTCAGTGTTGACTAGTCTTGATATTCCAAAGTCTGATATTTTTGCTCTGAGTCCATCATCCAGAAGTATATTATCAGGCTTGATATCACCATGAATGACCTGAGTATACATTTGTGAATGCATATAGGCCAATGCTTCTGCACAATCAATGGCAATTCTTAGCCGTGTATCCAAAGTGATGGGAATGCTATCCTTGTGAAGGAAGTCACTTAGATTTCCTTTGGAAATATACTCCGTGACCACCATAAGGGCATTTTCATCAACACAGTAGCCGACTAATCTGACTACATTCTTGTGATTGATCTCACGGTGGACGATCAACTCTTTGTCAAAAATTTCTTTTGCATTGTAGATAAACTTCTTGACTGCAACCATACTTTTGTCCTCAAGGACTCCTTTATAAACTTCTCCAAAGCCACCTTTACCGAGTACAGTTTCATAGTTGTTGGTAAATCTTCGTATCTCATCTTCTGTAAAATATTTTATATTATGATTGCTACG
This sequence comes from Triticum urartu, assembly GCF_003073215.2. Lineage (NCBI taxonomy): Eukaryota > Viridiplantae > Streptophyta > Magnoliopsida > Poales > Poaceae > Triticum > Triticum urartu. The sequence continues at coordinate 711,853,597 of NC_053023.1, forward strand.
TGCAGTCCATTTCGATCTATGCTCTTCCCGGATGCGTTGTGTTACTATATTTTCTGTCATCTTTGAAAGTAGCAGGGAACTTATTCAATGTTGGAAGACAGTTTGACCTAGAAAAAAATTCTGCTAGTGTTCGTCAAATTTAACCCATCATATAAATGAGGAAACAAATAAATAAAGTACGTAAGAGTGCTTAATTTCATTGGATTAATCATCAATTAATTAGTAGGGATTTCAGATGCCCATTGGGAAACATATATGGATGTTGTTTATAGAGGCCCTAGCTGTTGAAGATGACCAATCTATTTATCTATTTTACTGTTTCAGATGTTTTCACAACACTGCAGAGAATCATTTGTGTTCATGGACTGCATCGCTAGAGGAAGTACAACGTAGGTGTGCAACACTGAATTAATATTTATTGTAAGTTTTGCTGTGAATTTTGAATAACAGCTTCATATCTGGGTAATTCACTAACTCTACATAATTGCTTCCTTGCAGAGAAAATGAAGCAATTTTTTGGATTGAGCATGAAGAAAAAGGTTGGGATCAACTAAACAAAGTGAAGAGTTTAAATCCAAATTGATAATATCTCGGGAAAAAAACAAGACAGAGATGGGTGTGGTAGAGCCAAACATACCACTTTAGAGTTGACGCCGTAACATGACACAATCAGCTGAGCCGCCATGGGATGGGACTAGAAGAAAGAAGAGATCGCCATCGTTGATGGTCAACTTTCGAAACATGAATGAGGTAGCCCTATCCGTGGTTGTTGGGGTTACTTAACAACTGCTGCCGAATTAGATAAAGATTATCATGCCAAACTTTCTACTTATTATGAAAGAGCGTCCCGATCCCATGATTGCAAACGTACAAAAACATAACATTAGATAGTACCAACATGCGCTATGTCTCTATCTCCTCGTGTGAAATATAAGACCTGGTCGTCTGCAGGGTCTGGGCTGGGTTTCCCTAGTGTTTTTCTTTTTCACTCGTGATATTGTGTGTGGTGTTGCATGGTTTTACTCCGGGAGTTGGATTTTTCCTGGTTTTAGTATCTTTGTCCATTACCTTGTTTTTTTTTCTTTTCTCTTTTTCCTTTTTTTGTCTATATCTTTTTTCACTATCCTGTTCTTTTTTTCCTTTTAACCAAAATACAACTATTTTTTGAAAAATGCATGAATATATTTAAATGGGTGGAAGCCTTTCTATAAATTACTTTTTAAATGTGAGAACACTATTTTAAGTAACATGAATATTCACATTTTTTTAGAATGTGAAAACACTTTAAAATTACGTGAACATTTAAAAATAATAATACTTGTAAAATTATTTAACATTCTACAAAAGTACATGAAATATTTTAAAATTAAGTGGGCAATTAAAAAACACATAACTTCTTCTTTAACGACATGGATATATTTTTTAATATGTGAACACTTTAAAAAATTATGAACATTTAAAAAATTGTAAATAACTTTTTAAAATATACGAATATTTTCTTAAATACATGAAAACTTTAAAATACAGGAAATGTTCTCTTAGAAGTACATGATTTTATTCTTTTTATATGAGCATATTGTTTAATAACACTTAATTTTTATACTTATTTTACTATTAAATTAGTTATATATAAACTAGTGGGATAAATATTTATTTTATATATTTAAGAAACATAAAAATACCTAATAATGGGCCGCACCCGAGTGTTGGCCCAACACTTCTAAGAGCGAGGTATAGACGCACACAAATATATCACCAGTCCTATTTGGCCGGAACCTAGGTTTTCACCCGCAGAGCTCGACATTCAAATAGCAGAGGAGGTGAAGGGGCTCCGCAAGGACGCCTCCAAGAAGGTGAACGACGGTCGAGGCCATCGTGGTCGTCGGCATCGATCAAGATCGGTGCAAAGCTTTCGCCTATAGCTCACCATGCCCAAGTCATATCATCGTATCCCTTCCTTTGCTCGCGCATTGGTAACCAGGTGGGCAAGATGGCTTTGCCGCTGCCAACATCCACCACCCCCCGCCAGCTCGATACGCAGCACTCCGCTACCATATTTCAGCCCTTGTGTATGCGACGATGGCGCACATGTCAGCTTCGTCCGATGAGGACACCATTATGCGAGCGGCTTCATTGGCTCATGGCTAGTTAACTTTGATGAGTTAGTGTTGTCTAGCATCATGAGTTGTAGCGCTTAGCAATTATAGCTTGGTGCTAGAATGTAGAAGGTCGAGAGACCTCACTCTTGATTATTCACGTTCTTTTTTAAAAAACAAGGTAAAAGACTTGACAATTTTCATTGATTAAGAAGAAGGTTTAGACATAAGCCGCAAGGTGGCAAAAAAAAGTATTCTCGTGACATAACAATACTAAGCTGCATGGCTCCCGCCAAGTTCAAAGATGGGCCTCCTCTTTGATTTTTGCGATAACAATGGAGGTCGGACGAGGACATTTTTGAAAAATTCTTGTTTTGCGCTCCTTCCAAATTTTCCATGAGACAAGCAACATCAGGGAGGCGATAGCCTTCCTGCGGTCACCTCCATTAACCGCCTTAATCCATCAATCTCTAACTGAGTCTTCATGACGCCAAATCATTGGCGAGGAGTCAAGGATGCCAAGCCAAGTGCAAATTTTGGTCCAAATCCGGACAGTGAACGTACATTGGAATAGGAGGTGAGCCACAGATCTTGCACTTGCTTGCAGAGAGGGTATAAATTGCAGTTTAGCCAACCTCGGCGCAGTAAACAATCGGCTGTTCAAACAAGATTTTGGAAGATCAAAGTGTGACCTGTAACTGAACATGTACAATGTACTTACTATATAAACAAACCAATATAATGATTATGACTGGAGTGTGGCGTTTTGGTGGCCGAGCTATCTGGAGGCCGAAATCTGTGCCATCTAGGATAGTGTTGTGATGTGTGCTGATTTGTTTTCTCGTGGATATACGCCGAGTATTCAATTCCAATACAATGGTGCCATGGGCTGCGGTGCTGCGATTGTACATGGGCCACGGGTACACAGCGTTATACATGCATGTCATGTTCAAAGGTGCCGTGCCAGGCACACGAACAGCATCTAGGCATCATTACTACCCTCCCCCCCTCTCCGGCGAATAAACAAACCTGCACCATCGATGGAACTTTCTTCATGCACACTGTTGTTTGATGCCTTTGATGCAAATATGTTTGTGGAGGTCCGTTCGTTCGTCCTATTTGATATTCTGGATCAAAAGATACTAGATTCATGAACCTCTTCAGATCATCATTTTTTTGGTTTGATGGGTTAAAAAAACTAGCTGAATTATGGATAATTCAAATTGTTCTCGTCATGAATAACCTTTGCCCTCATTTTTTTCGCAATCATCATGTATACACTTTCCCCCATTATTTTTGGATCACCTTTTTTGTTTGTTTCATCGGTTAAAAAATGCCTTCAAATTGTTTGACTTTTATATCAGTGATTTATTTGAAAAATAGTCGTCCCCTAGTAAGAATTCCCTTAGCAATTGAACGATGCATCCTCGTTATGTTCTTTAGCATCACTGCCTCCCATGTCAACACCATGCCATTTTGAGTGTACTAATCGGTGTTTTCCAAAGATTAAAACACCAAGGAACTCTCATAGCAAAAAAAAAACCTAATTACCGGATACTAGCGAGACACAAGATAAATCACGCATACGGAATGATGTTTTTTACCTCTTTTGTTTACCAAAGGTTGCAGTCCGTATGACTATCAGTACGCTTCAGTTCTTAAGCCAGCCACACTTCCTTGTGTTTTGATCGCTTCATTTTTTTTCTTCATCCCAAGCATAGCTTTGGTCTTGTATAACTTTGCTATCTGCCAGCAGGATTGCGTGTGCGTGTGCGTGTGCGTGTGCGTGTGTGTGTGTGTTCGTGTCCATTGTGCAGGTATTCCCTTAATGTTGCATTATGAATCAGTAAAAACCACCCTTTATCAGAAAAAAAGCCAGCCACACTTAATACCGAGTGTTTCTTAATCAGCGCAAATAAGATGCACTCTAGTATAAGGAATACTGCCCTACCGAATGCTATCCAATTATATACTTTTTATAAATCAATTACATGCATCAGCTAACTCATTGAATTTATTTTATTTTGTTTTTGTGAAGCACCGTGTTATGTTGTTCAGAGATTTGCACCAAAACCCGTTTGTGTGCTTCGTATCATCACACTAGCTGTCCAAGAGCATCACGTCGCTACTAGCACCAGCAGTCCAGCATGCATGTCATCAGCGGCGCGAAACCTTTCCTTGTTATCGCGCTCAGCAACTCAAGCATCTGCTTTGACACACGCCGCAGTTGTACGCGTGGGTCTATATTATGAAAGTACATGTGTGCCCGCACTGCTGCGCCGACTGTGTACGTGAGCTGGCGCTGTTTATTTGCCCGCAAATACGGGCATTGTGCAACAGACTCGACTGAAAATACGGTAGCTGCATACCCGCTCAACGCTGATCACGACAAGTACCAACGGATGTGATAACGGCCTCCAGGTAGCTCGGCCACCAAAGCGCATTTTCGTTATGACCGCGACAAATAACGTCTTCTGGCCTGGTTCTCCATTGAGGGACACATCTGATCTGCTTCATCTACCGACTACATCGAGAAACTCTGCCTATGCATCTTTCAGTGCGACAGTGTTGCTGTGCTTGTCGGCCTGCGGGGCTACTCTAGCGGTTTCGCCTCACGACAGGTAGTGTTGACATTGTTTGTCTCCGCCTTTGCTTGATGTTGCTATCACGAAAGAGCACGATGCTTGGTGGTGTTTTTTGTCTTCACTACGGTTTAGTCACCGACGGATGGACATGACGGTGGAGGTGTTTAAACGCCCATCAAAATTTAATGCAGAGTGCAAATTCTTTTTCCTTTTTTTTAGGAAAACCTACCAAGTTTTATTCATCAAGTGGAATAGATATAGGTATTACATTGGGATCATGTGGATGATCCATCCAAAGATGGCATCCCTGATTCAAATAAAGTGCATGCTTAGCTAGGTTATGAGACTCATAGTTCGAGCTCGTGGACTCGTAAGTAAAAATACTCCCTCCGACCCTTTTTACTCTGCACATAAGACTTGTCTGAAGTCAAACTTCACAATGTTGACCAACTTTGTTGAAAAATATTAACATTCACAATACGAAATCAATATCATTAGATGTGTCATGAATTTAATTTTCATATTATATAACTTTAGTAGTGTAGATGTTGATATTTTCATATAAACTAGTACAATGTCCGTGGGTTGCTACGATACGAGAAGTTCAGTCACTCGCTTAGGAAGTCATCAAAATATTGTCTCATGTCGCCTTTGTACGCAGTTTATTAAAAAAGAACAAAAATACTAGGAAAACTCATATGGCGGCTATTGGCGAATCTTAAGCGATCACAATATTTTGAATGTTGAAACATAAGACAATGGCTATCTTCACTTTGGAATTGCAATTTGTTCACTCCCGTAATTCTATGATATACTAGAACTGAGAGAAATTGGTTAGGAAGAAACTAAAAACTAAAGCATTATTTTGAGTTGAAGTTGCATTTCTACATTTAGTATGTATTCTTTTTTTAAGTGTTGATCTCACATAAAAGTAATAATGTAGTTGTTTATTTGTGGTAGGACCAACATATGAGTAGAGTATATTTATTTATGTTTTGGAAGGTTGTTGGCCCCATGTGGGTAGCACTGCATTTGTTTATTGGTAAATGTTGTCTGTCTCACACATGGTAGAGGTGCTTTTCTTTATTGATGAAGGCAGTTGGTCTCACATCTGGGTATTGGTGCATTTGTTTCTTGTTTAAGGTTGATGGTCCCACATGTGAACTTATCGCCAACTCCAACCTTTATAAGTAGGAAAGATATGGTCAAACTTTACAAAGTTTGACTTCAGATAATTCTTATATGCTAAGTAAAAAAGGACCGGAGGGAGTATAAGAAGTAAAGATGTTTCTCCAAGAGCTAATCTCTTTGATCACACTACCGTAGTTTCCTCCTGATGATTCTCTTATGTGCTTCACTATCTTCTCTTATGTGCTTCACTATCATCTCACAGTCGGACGTAATAGAGAGATTTTGAAGCCCCAAGTCCTCGGCCAAAGACAATGCCTCACGACATGCAATCGCCTCTAAACTTGTCGGATCCACCATACCTCTGATGATAAAAGCCGAAGATCCCAGGTAGACACCCAGATGGTCTCTGCAAACTGTTGTTGTGCCTACTCCATGAGATATCGGTGCATCAACATTGATATTGGCTTGCCCCGCTGGAGGCTGAATCCATCTCTTTATCTGCGATGTTTGGGCTGTCGGTCTCACCTCGTTTCCACTCGACGTGTGAACTTCACGTAGTTATGATATAAAGTGAGTAATGAACATATGTGTTGGCAGTGGACTTTGGTTAATCCCTTCATGTATTAGTTTTCGTCTTGCAAAGTGTTATTTCTACGACTGGATCAGTGGGCATTATAATGCAACGCTCTCTATGTCGAATTGGCGCAGTTTTGCGTAGAGTGCCCCAACTCGACCAGTCGGCCCATCTATCGAGCATGCCTACTGTTGGGAGGACGGTTCTAGCGCCTTTATGTTTCCATTCCATTTTACTGAAAAAACCACGAAAAACTTATTTAAAAAGGAATAATTTTTTATAACATTTTTTGAAAGAAGTGTACTTCTTTTTTAAAAATGAATATTCTATGAAAACATGATTTCTTTTGAAATTTCAAACAATTTTGGAAAATATGGTTTTTAGTATTTTGAACACTTTTTGAAATTCCAACTTTTTCCTCAAAATGCAATAATTTTTTTAAATTGTGATCACATAAGATGATAATATTATTTTGAAAATTATAATTGTTTTAAAAACATGAGCAATTTTGAAAACACGAACATTTTTTATAATTGTCAACATTCTTTGAAAAGCCAAACATTTTTATGAAATGTGTACATAAGCATGAATGTTTTGGAATTCCAAACATTTTTTTAAATTCACAAGTTCGTATAAAAACATGATTTTTTTACAAGCCTAAAAAAGCAAATATTTTTTTAGAAAAAACTGAATATTTTTTCGATTTTTTAAATACTGAACAAAACAAAAAAACCAGTAAAATACAAACAAAAAATTTAAAGCATGCCATAACCATCTGGAAGCTTTCCAATACCGGTAAAAAGCAGTAAATAATTATTCTTAAAACCGGAATCATAAGTGCATGCACTAACTAAAATGGGCCGGCCAATCGAGCACCTTGCTTCGCTTCCTCCATGTGGATCTCCAGTATTTTGACGCTTAATGGGTATAGGAAGCACCGGATCATTGTTCAGTTAGGCTGTTTTTATAGGGTGATTGAATACCTAAAAAGTTGGGGACCTCCTATTTGGCGACCTATGCGGTGGAAATGAAGCAACCGCACACGCCAGCGCTGCAGCTAAGTGGGCCCGCCAATGCAGGAGCTAGCACTGCACGTATTCTTTTTTTGTCTACTGTTCCTTTTCTTTTCAAATTAAATTCATAGAATGTTCAAGAATTAAATAAAAAGGTTCATGAATTTCAAATAATGTTCAAATTTTTGAAAAGTGATTACAAATTCAAAAAAGTTCATCCATTCAAAAAAGGTCGAAGAATTCAAAATCTATCACAAATTTTAAAAAATCCCACGAATTCTAAATATATTCATGAATTCAAAAAATGTTTCAAATTGAAAATTTTGCATGGTTTAAAAATATATATGATCTTAAAAAAGTTCATAAATTCAAAACATATTCGTCCATTCAAAAAATATTTGTTGATTCAAAAATCTCGTGAACTCATTAAATTTTCATGAATTTCCACAAAGGTTCGTGAATAGAAAAAATGTTCATGAATTTATAAATCTTCATGAGTTCAAATATTGTTCACGAGTTTCGAAAGGTTTTACTAATTATAAAAAAATGTCCCTGAGCTGGAAAAAATTCATGACTTCAACAAAAAAGTTCACCGGTTTAAAAAATGTCCATGACATTCGAAACAATGCTCACGAGTTTAAAAATAATGTTTAGTAATTTCGGAAAATGATCATAAATTTTTTGAATTGTTCACAAATTTGAAATGTTTTGCGATTTTCAAAATGTGCTTGAATTCAAAATTTGTTTCATGATTTTTTTTGTATTTGAAAAATAAAACAGAAAGAAAAAAGTAAACATAAAAGGAAAGAGAATACCCAAAAAAACGAAAATGACAAAAAAAAACACAGAAGAAATAACAAAAGAACGATAAACATATGGGAAAACCCCCGGAATGGTCTAGCTCACTATGGGTAGTGTTGTCATCATTTGTCTCCGACGACTAACATCATGTTCGGCAAGATCCCACATTGATGCCGGTATGGTCGATACTGTTTTTCCTGTTAGATGCCACTATCACTAATGCACATGTTGTCTGTCGGTGTATTTTTTTCCCATCTCACTAACGTTTAGTCATCGATGGACACTAAGCTTGTCATTGAAGGGTTTTAAGTACCCATCCAAAGTTAATCCTTGTATTGTTCCTGCATCAAGATTGATGTTTTGTTTAATTAATCCATAAAATAAAATACATGGACAGTTTTTGTTGCACTTTTTTTAAAACGAGAAAACTATAATCTTTTATCGCCAAAAAATAGAGAGGAAACCGATGTCTTACCCCTCCGTTTCATAATGTAGTGCTTATAGTTTTTTTCTTTCTTAAAGTCAAATTTTGACCAGGTTTAGAGAGAAAAATATTTACACCTACAAAACCAAATGCATATCATCAGATATCGTGAGTTGAATGTTCATACTGTATATGTTTAATATTGCAGATATAGATAATTTTTTTCATAAACTTGGCTAAAGTTCGCTAAGTTTGAATTTTTAAAAAATCTATATACACCACATCCGCAAAAATAAATAATATATACACTACATTATGATACCGAGGGAGTATCATTTTCTTGGGTGATGGGCAAACGGTGGGCCTACTAAGCCTTGTTTCTTCATATGAAGAGTAGTACTCAGGCCGGAAAGCTTTTTTTTGCGTTACTACACAGGCCGGAAAGTTAATTTGCTAGCACATAAAGTTCGGCCGAGCTCTCACTGAAAAGAAGTAGTCTCACTCTCGTTCGTTTGCTACAGAGCAAAAGAAGAATATCATGCTTAGAATTCACTGTTTTGTTTTTAATTGTTTTTATATTAGAAAGATGATTGAAAAATGGATCTGTTTCAAGCCACTACTCCAGACTGCGTGTAACACACGTTCTAGACTGAAGAAGGATTCAGGAAGAGTGAGAACTGAACAAGACAGGTAATTTCAGAAGCCATAGAACTTTTCACATTATTATTTTCCACGGCTGCCACAATCGTCATCATCATCATTATTCCTCCAATCCCCAATCCTCGATCCACTACTACTGCTACTAAATCAGGATCCCAGACTAGAACCACATGGCAATCGCAGGATGGCCAGATGCAGACACACGAACGTTCAGAGCGGCCACCGCGACTCCACGCACTTGCTTGCTCACTCCCAGATGCCGACCTCCATGAAGCCGTCCTCGGTGGCGCAGCCCCGGAACATGCCGGTACAGTTGAACCCGTAGGCGACCTCGCCGGTGCCGGACACGGCGATGAGCCCCGCGAAACCCTCGTCGAGCCGCTCCTTGACGCAGAAGTCTACGGCCTCCTGCAGAGGCAGCCCCTTGTACTCCATGACGGCGGCCACGTCCCGCGCCAGCGTGGAGCGGATGATGGCCTCGCCCTCGCCGGTGCACGACACGGCGCAGTGCCCACACGCGTAGGTGCCGGCGCCGATGAGCGGCGAGTCGCCGATGCGACCCGTCATCTTGTTCATCAGACCACCGGTCGAGGTGGCGGCCGCCGTGAAGCCGTTGGAGTCCACCACCGCGCAGCCCACCGTCTCCGGCGCGTAGATGCTGATGGGCAGCCCGTTCATCACCATGCCGTTGTTATTGCGGTTCTCCGACGCCGCCGCCAGCGCGCTGCACGTGTCGGCGCCGGCGAGCGGGATGCGGTAGTCGAAGAGGATGGTGTTGGCGTCCTTGGCGAGCTTGAGCATGCCCACGTTCTCCTCCGTGATGAAGTAGCTGTTGTCCACAACCTCTAGGCCCTGCAAACACATCAAAATCAGATCAATTTTTTCGCATTCAACAATTAATCTGTGTTTAATCCCGATTAACTCTGGATGCATATAAAGATCGCAGATTCGTTTAAATTGGGGCCACGAGAATCACGGAATCAGATCCAGTTGCTGTCACACGATGGTCGGGGGTGGTGGACCATGTACGGACGACGGATTCGTCTGACGGGGAGCAAGTGGCCTGGTCCCAGCGGGTCGGCACGAGATCCGGCAAGGAATCCATGCCACGGCTGCCCACCACACGGCACGAGTGGTGCACAGGGAGTAGGCGATGCCGTGCACAAGTTTTGGCGGCAGAAACAGAGGCTTACAGTAGCCATCCTAGGTTCATGGATCTGTCACGAGATTCCTATTGGCCGCCACTGCTTGATTTGATTAGCTAACTGTTCGTTTTGAATAATTTAACTAAAAAATGTGCCGGCCACGACAAAGAAAATCATGCCCATGCATCGGCCCATTTTCTTTCCTGCATGCGACAAGATGGATTCCTTTGTGCGGCTGCTATGCACGATCTTGACTGAAAACTTTAAGGCTTAGTAGAATTTTAATAGCAGAGGACAAATTTAAGTTGGAGAGGCATGGAGATATCGTGAAGGTGCGTAGATGCATGGTTTTGGTAGGTGCGAGGCGGCTGGTGCCACCACGAGACCCATGTTTTTTCCCTTCGCTTTTCGCATGTTTTCTTATCCCTTTGATTCTTACTCAAAATGAAAAGTTCATCTATTTGCATCATGATATCATGTACTCCCTTTATAAGAGCCCCTCCGTTCCAAATTACTCGTCGCAGAAATGGATATATATAAAAGTAAAATACATTTAGATACATCCATAGTTGCGACAAGTAATTCGGAACGGAAAGAATACCTACTAATCGGTGCACATGACTACCAATAGCAAGCCGTAGACAGACAGGTTACGTTGGTGTTGCTTTGAGCTGGATGTGAAATCAACTCGCAGTGCTACTTGGTCCACACATTTCTCCACAGAGCAGGGGACGAAAGGGATACACGCACGTGCATTTTCTTAACTTGCTGTGCTGAGCAAGCTGTATCTTAACCCCAGTGCCCCATACATACATACATGCACGAAAAGCTAGCTCAGATAAGCTACATGTATGTATGCCATGTTTACCCAAATGAAAATCCGTGTCTGGAAGGAACGGTCTTTCCCGTGCAAGCTAGCTGCATGCAGATGTGCGCTCATGGTGTACCGCACCACAGTGCCCCACACGTCATCGACACGTGTCTCGAGAAAGTGCGGCTGCATGCCATACTACTCCGTCCGTTCCGTCACGTGAACTTTCAATTTAAAAATGTTAATTACCGTCCTGATATATGTTGATTAGATCGCCATGCAGGCAGTTTATGCATTCCTTCTTGAGTGGGGTGCATTTTTTTGGTAGGAACCAGAATTAACCGAGGGTAATCTTAGGATTAATTACCTGCTCGCGTGCGAAATCCTCGGCGCCGTCGAAGGCGAGGTAGGAGTGGGGCGACTTGTCCATGACGCGCCGGGCGAGGGAGACGGGGTTGCGGACCGTCGAGACCCCCGAGACGGCGCCGCAGCGGCGGCCGTGGCCGTCCATGATGCTGGCCTCCATCTCGACGGTGCCGGCGCGGGTGAGCGCGGAACCCCGGCCCGAGTTGAAGCAGGGGTCCGTCTCCAGCTCGCGCACCACGGCCTCCACGACGTCCAGCGCCGCGGCGCCGGCACGCAGCAGGTCGACGCCGACCTGCAGGCACCGCGCCAGCACCCGCTTGGCTTCCTCCTGCCTGTGCTCCGGCAGGTTGGGGTCCACGCCCGCGCCGCCGTGGATGGCAATGGCCCAGCGCGCCATGCGTGCTAGCCTCGTAGGCACTTGGATCTCTCTCTCTCTCTCGCTACGGCCACGTGATGCTCTGCTCTTTCTTGTTCCTCTGTTGGCTCGGGTGTGTTGGAGATGAAGGATGGGAGGTGGGAGGGCGGGGTATTTATAGGGGGAGCGAGGGTGGGAGGGGAGGCTCTTCCGGACGTTTAAAGAATCTTGGGTCCGGTAAGGAGCGGGATTCATTCTTGGCTCCGAAACGGAACGGTTTCCGGTACTGCATGCAGGGCGGGATTTGATGACCGTCGCTACTCGTACTCTCTCCGTTCAGAATTATTTGTCGCAGAAATGCATATATGTAGACGTATTTTAGTTTACATACATTCATAACGTATTTTAGATTTAGATACATCCATATCCGAAACAAGTAATTCCGAACGGAGGAAATAGATGCGTGTGGAAAAGGTGCACCTGTAAAGCTACCAAATGAGTTTTGCTAGCAAATGGAAGCAGTAAATAAATGGATTCGGCAGCTTAATGCCAGAGGCTGCGAAATCTTTGTACGGCATTGGCAGGGCATTTCGTTGGTTTCTACTGGTGCAGGTCAATTACCTTACCTAGCACCAGAGTTTGCTCCTAGGACAAAACGAGCAAGGCAAGTTCATGGTAAAAGTGAATACAAGTCAAGAGGAAGATTCAGTACCTCAGATCGATTTATCTACCTATATGTCGTTCCGGTGAATTTACTCAACCGCCACAGTCCATGGTAGAAGTGACACTGACAAGAATGTTAACAATGTTGACGGCATTCTCCTAGTGCCAAATTATTCCATGCCACAAAATGACCAGGTTAAAGTACTCCAATAAGCCCCACAAAATATGCATTCATGTACTACTAGTCCTAGAACAAACATCGGGTCAATGCTAAAGATCGACCAAGCAGCTGTTAGTTCGGCCGCCGGCCGCCGGCTGCGACCAACCACCGAGCAAGCGTTACGTTGCTGCTGTGATGGCTGCCGGCGCAGAAGATCCCGGTGGGTCGATTCCCCTTTGGAATCCAGACAAGCTAGAGCGCACAAACTGCAGGAGAATCCGCCACGAGATGCGCACAGGTCACGCGACGATGGCGATGGAATCTTTGCGCCGAAATTATCACCTAATCTCGTGGGGGCGCCGTGAAGATTCTACTTACTTACTACCCTTTTTAACACCCAGGATTAACTTTCCTATTATTGACGATCCCGTAAACCAACTTCGATAGCCCGATTCATTTCCCGGGTGAAATTGCTGTCGAGATCACAACAAATCAGATGTGCAGGAATTGCCGAATTATGCAAGATCGTCAGCCCTCAAATTAAGTGCAGTGCCAAACCAGTCGTCGGACCGGGATATTTTTTACAAATTCACGTGTATTGCACTGTATATGTGGAGTCAGTTTCAGTTGCCATTTCTAAATTACCAGCTCCATTGCACCTTTCTTATTTTGACGTGACGAGGAAAGGAAGGTTTGGCATTCCATGCGCCGGTACATTTTTTGTGCCAAACATCGTTGTTCCGGGGGCCACCATCAGCCACAGGGCATATATTACCGACGGCTTGGCTTGGGAGCACCGTTCGATAGAGTACCTTCGCCGTCATCACTCGACACCTGGGCGCCGGTTTACCATTCGTCACCCGAGGCCGAGATAATTTCAGACCAGAAGAATCTGTGACGCACTTGCATCACTTTCGATCCAACCGAGGAAGGCGACGCGCACAGACATGGTCACAAACCACAAACAGCACTCCCCAGCTCCCCGGAGCAATCACATGAGATGATGCATGCATGCACCTGCCGACTGCCATACAAAGTTAACATTGCCTCGGCTAGAAACAAAAGTTACCTCAACCAGTGAGGGCTTCCCATGGCAGTACTACTCGCTAGAAAACCAACAAGTTGTAGGCCACGATGGAATCCAAGTTACTCCAGTGCTTGCTGATCCTCCATGTTAATTAAGTACTTTTTGCAGATAGAATACTGTTGTAGTCACGGCGAGTTAGGGAGGCGAAATTGCATGCGCAGCCCTTTAGAGAAACAAAGGCGAAAGGGAACTCCACGATGATGTTCATTTCTTTCCGCGAGTGATGTCATGCATCATACATGATACACTTATTGGCGATTGAATCTCTCGAAATCAAACGTACATACTGCAAGTCAAGTGTGCTTGAATATTCCCTTTATCTGCAGGATATGCAGTTTCTCTGCAATACGCAAAGAGTATCCTTCATAATTAAGTCTTCAAGATCCATTCAAAACAGGGGATCAAGTGCGTGCTAAAATAGCTACATATTCACCGAAAATTCATGGGCGAGGACGGGCTCGCCTACTCACGGAATCGTGAGTCGTTCCTTCGCTTCCGGATGTTAGGCCGCATGTGTATTTCAGGACGTGTACTGTGGCTTGTTTAATGCAAATAACGGACGTAAGAAACGACGGACATCTACGTAGCAGAGAAGGCGTCTACGAGCTGTACCCACATGTGCATAATGCTGGACGCATGCACGGCAGCACCCCCTCGTCGGTATGGTGGTCGGTCGGACGTCCACCACACACATTGATTTTTTTTAGCAAGATGGTCACGCTTTTTTTGACACCACAAGACGGCCACGCTGGCGATTTTATGGACCCCAAGTTTTGGCACACGAATTTTCAAGTATCTCAACTCAAAAAAGTTCTAAGTATCTAAAACTTACAGTTATGACGTTCAAAGTTTCTGAAAAGTCAATTTTATTGTTCGCTCGCACTAACATTCAGATTTCAATGTTCGCGTTTTTTAAGCTTGCGATTTTATCGTTCACTCGCACTAAGTTTCAATAATTGAAAATTAACATTTTTTTTACAAAAAGTCATCAAAACATATATATATATATATAATGGATCTTATTTGAAAGCCCTTGTCACAAGCAATATGAATCTGAAAATGAAACTTAAATTAATTTTTTGTTAAAACATATAAAAGTTTCAAATTCGAAAGCCAAAATAATGAGGCAGGGGCATTTGGGGTGTTCAGAGACGAACATAACAGAGAGATATTCATTTGCGCTAATCCACCAACTCACCTAGCATTGTTGTGATTGGTGACGGGCAAGTTCTAATGTTCCATAGATTTCCAAATTAATAATAATGACATATATAGTTATAGTGATGTTGTATTATCAAGCTGATCACCTTTGTTGTTAAACCATATGTCTAGAATTTGAGGGTACATGAAAGTTGATGGTAGTTGCAAACATGAGTGTCGACAAAGTTCTTGAAGACATGATGGAAAGTGTATTGTGATTTATGATTTATATATAAAGTGGGGTGCGGGCCTATTTCAAGAAGTGGCTAAGCCGTAAATATGTTATATTATTGCTTGGGTTGTAGTGTTCACTTTAGTTGTGCATAACCAAAATTGCTAACTTATAACAGAAGGAACGTGATTCCGGTGCAACTTCCATTTAGTTATTTGCAAGAAAAAGGAACTTCTAAACAATTGCATTTAAAAAAATATTGCATATGTTAGCTTGCTAAAAAAATGTGAGAGGATTTGGGACACGCAGGTGCGAGGGCACCGAGCCCCTCACACGTGTTTTTTCTTTTGTTTTCAATTGTTAAACTTTTTATATCTCTTGAATAAAAAATTCAAATTAAGTTTTGTTTTCATATTCATGTTTTTTTGTGATGGGGGCTTTCAAGTAAGATCCATTTTAAGTAAGTCTTGAGGAATTTTGAAAAAACATATTAATTTTTAATTCTTGAAACTTAGTACGAGTGACCGATAAAATCGTGACTTTAGCACCTGTGACTGGCCAAAAAAGTAACTTCAAGTTCCAACTCTGCAATCTGATACTCGTGACCGAGAAAATAAAAAATTTCAAATGCAAAATTGTAAGTTTCAATGATTAAAATTTAAAAACTTATTGTCCCCCCGTGTAGGATCCAACTACATCACGAATCATGGGGCAATCGAGCGACTGAGCAGGGTTTGGGATCTGCGTGCCCCTGCAGATTTCTGGAAAAATATGTATGTTCACTTGTTTGTCAGTTAAATCAGCACGCAATAAAATGTAGCGTTCTTGACCAATTTTGAATCCGCGTGATAGTAAAATTGACTGGGAGTCTCGTCAAGATCGGCGCAAGCGCATCACTAGTACGAAGCCAATTAACTCTTCGTCCATCCCGATGCGTGAGGGTCGTCTTTGCCCGTTGACTGTTCCCAGTCCACCGTCGACAGGCTCAGGCCTCGCAAACGCCATTCAGGTCAAGCAATGTTGGAGTCGTCCTGTACTGAGTAGTACTGTATCCAACAGATTTTGAACCTGTCCCAAACCAGACGACGCACCCAAAGATTTTGAACCTGTCCCAATCCATCCCAACCGGGGGCTCTCCGTCTAATTGACAAACACCGTCAGAGCTCTCCTTAACTCCGTCACACAGATTCTACGGACTCATGACCGTATGTGCACTGATCGGTCCCTGTATACCAGCCAGTATCCTCCATCAGCAATAACTGCAGCCCCACGTGACCTTGTCCCATTGGTACACATAACAGGAGCATGCGAGCCCGTCCGCTACATCGCCACTCTGCATATTCACATCAATGTTAGACACATGCAGGAGGGGTTCATGCTTTTGAAGGCTTTCCATTTGTGTAAAGAAGTTGCTAAGATTTTACATTATTATGTCTCACCCAAAACTTGATTGCTAGTATCATTTTACATTTTTGTGTGAAAAATCCTTATCATTTTACATCACCATGTAAGAAGAAATAACTAATTATTATATGTCAAAGGCTACCACTGTAGCCCCCCTTCATCTGTCCGGATGAAGTTTCAAGAAACATAACACTAAACCATCTTCAGCGGAGGTAACTTAATTTTTATTTCCCATCAAAATGTCGCATGCTCATGCGGTCGACACATAATGCAGCAAGGGGTAGATCCAACTAATCTAAATCATTAAACCAGTTCACACATGGTGTGTGCTCAACATATTTAACGTGCAACTAATATCATACCAAATATCAGACTTGCGGTAATCATGTAATTAATTCATAAAGAATATCCTACATAGGCCCTGTTTGGATACTCTAACACAGTTAGAGTTAGAGTTATTTTCTAACACACTCTAACCCAAATAAGCACCTCTTCACCGGGATAGTTGTGTTAGATGAAACTAACCCATTCTAGCCCTCCCTGTTTGGATACTTTTGGGTTATTTGAGCCTCCAACTAACCCAAACTAGCTCTAACCCCATGTGTGAAATTAGTATCATGCCAAGAATCTAAGTCAACAGTAATCACATAATTAACACGTAAATAGTATCATACCTAATATATGTGACAATTAATATACTACCTAATATCAATGTCTATTGCGCGTACACATTTAGTAGTTACTTTAAAAGGAAGTTGTAGGAAGGAGTAGGGATTAGGTGATCGTGTCATGAGAGCGCTTTCTATCTATCATGTAGCACTTCCTTTACTTAGTTCATGAGTCATTCATACTAGTTAGTCTTGTGTAGATTCTATTTCTATGTACTCGTGGACAGAAAAGCGTGTCTATTTGGATGGCATCCAGTAAGGTTCTCCATGATAGATAACAATGTTTCTTTGCTGAAATGATCCAACGTTTGTTTATTATTGAACACAATATATGTAATAAGCTGAAATAGGAATCAACGGTGAATATTTGTGATAAAACAAAAACTTGCATTAATGTTCTTCAAAGACATCATCTATAGCTTTACATCTCGACTTTCCATCACGTCTCAGGTAAAAACATTGCATAAGACCACAAATTGGACTAACCTCACATATTTCGATGAGCCAAATGCTAGTGATAAGATTCTACTATACTTCTAACAGAAATTACTTAAAACTTGGGTTAGAAAAAGATACGAGGCTACCGTAAGTCTGCCCACTAGGACAAGTATGGGCCCACCAAGCCATGCAATGGCCCAGGTCTATTGTCCTGCCTACGACCCTCCAAAGATAAAGGAATCACCAGAAATCTCAGAGGACTCTTCAAACCACCGTAGCGAACTAGAATGTCTATAATCGTAGGCATGGTCCTCCTTTACAAGTTGAGATCTGGATAGTCGTAGGTACCTTACATCGCATAGTTTCACCCCCTCGATACATCTACGGACATCCATGTTGAGGTGCACCCCATCATCGATAAACAAGGAGTAGGAAGTAGAGTTTTTGCCTCAACCGTGATGACCTGAACCTGGGTAAAACTTGCCTCCATATTTCCAATCATAATAATCCGACTTGCTACGTTACCCTAATGCACACATCATGATTATTCTTTTGCAAATTTTCAGTTGAAAACTTAAAACAAAGATAGAAAAGGTACTATTCACCAATCATAACGTAAGTTTTTCGATGAGTTTTCAAGTTTGAACGTAGAACTTATACTGCTTTGAAAAGATACATCGTGTGGTAAATGTGTAAGAAAAGAATAATCTGATGGTATCCTTCATTTACATGCCACCGTGCCACTGTCGCACAATTCGACTTAAAATCACAGATGATTATACAATATTTACAATTATATATATATATATATATGTATGTATGTATGTATGTATGTATGTATGTATGTATGTATGTATGTATGTATATATGAACTATAAACCATGCCACACGTTTTGATATGTAAATCCAAACCACATAGGGAAAAATGAAAAGATATCCAATTGTGTAGTTTACACGATTCAAAATTCGGTGGGAATGTTAAAGTAGACTACTATTCATAGAAACAATATTTTTGGTTTTAAAGGTGAAGATCAACTTTGATTTTAAATTCATGGCAAGTAGATACATATCATATATCTATGATACAAAAATTTTGCTTCCATATTCCGCATGATATTCTTGGTTGTTAAACTGCCTGTGTTGGCACCACCTAAACCTGCCTTACTAAGCAGGCCACTTGGTTGTTCACCATGTACTGAAGTGGCATGCTACATGGATGGTTTTATCAGCAAGTGTGTACAGTGGACCAAACTAAATTTACCAATATAAATGAGACATTGATATGTAACAAACGTATCTACATGGATGGTTTTATCAGCAAGTGTGTACAGTAGGGCAGTTAGTCCCTCCGTGCAGAGAAGAAAAAGATGTGGCGGGAGAGGATCCCCCTGACGAAGCCCTCTCGATGGTTTGAACGCTTCAGTCTCTGTCGAGTTGTACCTGACTCTATATTCAACGGGAGATACACATAACATAACCATATTCACCCAGTTTGCATGAAAACCAAGCTTGAGGAGAATAGCTTCCAGGAACACCCACTCGACCCGGTCATAGGCTTTATGCATACCAAACTTAACCGCACACCACCCTTCCTTGCCTATTTTCTTCTGCTTAATTGTATGTAAGCTTTCATATGCAATAAGAACATTGTCCGTAATTAACCTCCTTGGGACAAAGACACTTTGGGTTGGACTTATTATATCAGACAAAAATAATTTTAGTCTTGTGGCAATCATTTTTGAGATAACCTTATAGACCACATTGCAAAGGCTGATCGATCTAAACTGCGAAACTTTCTCTGGTGTTTGTAACTTTTAACTTTATTATTTGGACTTTGCTAGACGTACGGAGTTTTACGGGGGATTTACAGGTTGCTTAACATTGATTGGCCGAGGATTGATTAAGATGCATGGGCCCACCAGTGGAAATATAGGGGGGGGGGGGGGGGATTAGAAGAGTGCATAGTCCTCAGCCTGTAAAAACCTGTAGAATGTGCCTGTACGTGTAGCATTATTGATCGTTTGTTCTTATTTTGCCGTGACGAGGACAGAAAGGTTAGGCATTTCATGTGCCGGTACATTTTTTTTGTGCGGAAACATCGCTGTTTCTGCCACTCTCAGCTACAATCCACAGGGCAGAGACTACCGACGGCTTGGCCTGGAGTACCGATCGATCGAGTGCCTTCACCGTCATCACTCGACACTTGGGCGCCGGTTTTACCACTCGTCACCCGAAGCCGAGATAATATCAGACCAGAGGAATCTGTGAAGCACTTGCATCACTTTCGACCCAACCAAGGAGGTGAAGCGGACGGACACGGTCACGAACCACAAACTGCGCATGCATGCTTTCCCCAACTCCTCGGAGCAAAGAGGAGATGATGCACGCACCTGCCAAACAAAGTTAACCCGGCATCGGCTCAAACAAAAGTTAACCCAGCAAATGAGGGCTTCCTACCGCCTGTACTACTACTCACTAGAAAACCAACAAGTGTTAGGCCACGATGGAATCCAATATGCTAGTGTTTGCTGATCCTCCATGTTAATTTCTACTACGTTTTAATTCTTCTTTGCAGATAGAATACTGTTCTAGTCAAGGTTAGTCACGGAGGCGAAATTGCATGCGCACACCTTCAGCGAAACAAAGGCGAAAGCAGGGAGGTGCACGCTGATGCCCATTTCTTTCCACGATTGATGTCATGCATGATACTTTTTAGCAAGTGAATCTTTTAGAATCAATGGCACTTAGTACAATTCAAACATTCTTTGAATATTCCCTTTTATTTGCAGCATATGCAGTTTCTTAGAAATACGCAAAGAGTATTGTCGAGGAGTAAGTCATCAAGATCCATTTGAAACTGGAGATCAAGAGTGTGCTAAAATAGCCACACATTCACATCAGTGTTTTTTTTAGAGAATTCACGTCAATGTTAGGTGCATGAAGGATGGGTTCACTTTGATAGCCGTTGCTTTCGAAGGCTTTTTCATTTGTCTAAACGGTGCTAAGATTTTACGTTAACATGTCTCACCCAGTTTTGATTGCGATCATTTTACACCTTTCTGTGTGAAAAATCCTTATCATTTTACATTGCCATGTAAGAAGTAACTAATTATATGTCAAAGGCAACCACGATAGAGCCCCTTTCATATGTCTGAATGAAGTTTCATGAAACATAACAGTAAACCATCTTGTGGGGAGATACCTTAATTGTTAATTCCCATTAAGTTATCACATGCTCATGCGGTCGACATATGAAATTGTTAAACCATCTAGAACGAGCTATGCGCCGTCACCATCAACATCTATATCTATACCAATATAAAAATGCTAGAGGGGCAGATCCAACTAATCTCGACCATTAAACCATGTCACTCATGGTGTGCGCTCAACATGTTTAATGTGCAACTAATATCACACCAAATATCAGCATTAGTGGTAATCATATAATTAATTTATAAAGAATATCCTACCTAATGAGTGCAATTAGTATCATACCAAAAATCTAACTCAACAGTAATCACATAATTAATTAGTAAATAGTATCCTATCTAATATATGCGACAATAATTATACTACCTAATATCAACGTGCATTGCACGTACACATTTACGAATTACTAAAGGAAGGAGTAGAGATTAGGTGATCATGTCATCAGAGCGCTTTCTTTCTATCATGTAGCACTTCATCCACTTAGTTTATGAGTCATTCATACTAGTTAGTCTTGTGTAGATTCTATTTCTATGTACTCGTGGACAGAAAAGCGTGTCTATTTGAATGGCATCCAGTAAGGTTCTCCATGATAGATAGCAATGTTTTGATGGTAGCATTCATTTACATGCCACTGTGCTACTGTCGCACAATTCGACTAAAAAATCACAGATGGTTATACAATATTTTGAATCAATAATATATATAAACTATAAACCATGCCACACGTTTTGATATATAAATCCAATCCACATAGAGAAAAAAATGAGAAGGTATCCAATTGTGCAGCGTACATGATTCGAAATTCGGTGGGGATGGTAAAGTAGACTACAATTCATAGAAACAATATTTTCGGTTTTAAATTCATGGCAAGTAGATACATATCATATATCTATGATGATTTTTTTTGTTTCCATATTCCATATGATTTTCTTGGTTGTTAAATTGCCTGTGTTCTCTGATACTTTTTCTTGGCACCGCTTAAAGTTAGAGTAGTTCTACCGCTCTTGTCAGCATGCCCTTTTTACATTGATTCCATTTTTTGTTGGTAGCTTACTAAGCGGGCTACTTGGTTGTTCACCATGTACTGAAGTGATAGGCTACATGGCTGGTTTTATCAGCAAGTGTGTATAGTGGACCAAAATAAATTTACCAATATAAATGGGACATTGATATGTAACAAACATATCTACTTTTTTGAGCACTTTTGTTATGTTTTTGTCCTCTAACTTGTATGGTTTTCCAAGTGCGTAGCCAGATGGTTAGGTTTCGTGTGGTGGAATCGCCCCACCAGGATTCAAGTTCTAAACTTAGCATTGGTGCTCGCATTTTTCAGATTTATTTAAGACTTTTCGCAAATGTTCGTTCAGTGGGAGGAGACATTCAAGTCAACTAAGAGACGTGTGTGTGGTGACTTCCTCAATGTCAAAAAGTTGTGCCGGTTCAGAGGTGCTCAAAGGAGTAGGGTGTGTGTGCGTTCGTTCATAAAGATGAGTGCATATCCGTATTGTGAGTTCATAGAGATGAGTGCATATGCGTATTGTGAGCATCTATGATTGCAGTGTGTTTATCAATAATTTACCCAGATAAATAGATCTATACAGACGAGACAGACATCCACGTGTGTTTTACATGTGGCAAAGATTGGGTAATTTTGTCAAAAGAATATTAAGCGCAAGCGGTGTCCACAAATTCTATGGCGGGGAGGCATCAACATGGCTGCCCCCACATCGTCCACGGCGACTCGGGCGGCGATCCCTCGTTCGCCAGAACCGGCGCCACCTCCCGCCACGGGGGGGGGGGGGGGGGGGGGGGGGCGGTGCTACAGCCTAGCGTGACGTTTTTCTTGATCTGAAGCGACGGCAATACATGCAGGCAGGCAGAAGAGCGGGTTGGCCTTGGGTGTAGTAGATGTTGTGCTCTTCATGGATGGCTTTGTGCTACCTACAGGCTCAGTATTCATCCATCTTGGGTGTGGTAGCCAGATCTGGCACGTGGTGACGGTGGACATGTTCGCCGCGGTGATCTGCTCCGGCCCAGTTCCGACATTGTGACGGCGGCTTTGGAGGTGGATCTGCTCCGTCCAGGCTAAGTCTGACGGCGACCGTACGCTTTTGATCTACTGGTCGCGCTCCAGCTCCGGCACTCCGGCCATGTCAGCTCTGGACAGAACTCTCTCCAGCGAGGTGTTAGCGGATCGGTGGTGTTTTCCGCCAGCGGTGTTTGGTCCTTACGGCGACTAATCCGGCCTACGACAGCGAATTACGGTGGTCACGGAAAGGTCTTCGTGAGGGCTCTTTTCTCCACACCCGATGGCTCACTTCGAAGAGAGATGCAAACTTTGGATGATGAATGACGCACAGAGATGGTGGTGCAGTAGCGGCGGTGCACAACGCATGTACCTGCTGGGATCGAGGAAAAGTGGTGGCGGCAACACATAAGTGATGTTGATGATGGTGCTACTCGAGCACCTGGTCTTGAGTTCCGGGGTGAAAGCCTAGGTCTGACACATGTTGCTAGACCTAGCAATGACGACGTTGTTATGTCGTTACCTTGTTGAAGGCATTGCTCGAATATGCTCAGACCGGTTATTCAGGGTG
This sequence comes from Triticum urartu, assembly GCF_003073215.2. Classification (NCBI taxonomy): domain Eukaryota; kingdom Viridiplantae; phylum Streptophyta; class Magnoliopsida; order Poales; family Poaceae; genus Triticum; species Triticum urartu. The sequence goes on from NC_053023.1 coordinate 711,877,157, forward strand.
AAAATTTAGATTCTGATCATGGGTGGTTAGATCCAGCGACGGCGATGCTTGAGGTGTCGCTTCCTTTCTGAAGGCGTTGCTGTTGAAGAACCTCGTCCGTGTGCAGTGGCGGAGCGTGAACCAAGTGTTAGGAGGGGCCAAAACGAGTGTATGACATAGAAAAAGCTAGGGTGATCAGATATGCCGGAGAATTAGTAGAGCGATTAGTTGAAATATAAGCCTATTGTGTAAAAAAAAATCTAGCAAGGGGTGGCCAAGGCCCGGTATTGTCCCCACTACGCTCCGCCATTGTCAGTGTGGTGTCATGAGATAATTGATGCGGATATGATCATTGTTGTAGTTTGTCGATCGCGTGTCTGTTAGTTTGGATTTTTTTTATCACCTACGTTTAGCTTTGGTCTTACATGACTTTGCTATTTGTCGGCGTGTTTTGTGTGTGTGAGTTAGTGTTGGCTATGTGCACTCTAGGTATGCAGAGGCCGGATGTGTGTTCATTATGTTTGTATTCTTTTGATGCTTCATTTTGAGTCAATAAAATTCATCCTTTATCAAAAATCAACATGGCGAACAGTAAAAAATTTAAAAGTTCTGTGTCGTTTCTCACATAGATGGGTTATCTCGCACAGTGACATGCTAAGATTCCGTATGAGGTGTGACCCATTGTGCACCGTGAAAGGCATCGTATCATATTCCCAATCAAAACGTCAAGAGAAGTGGCTGGGCGCTGGTGCTTCTTTGTACTGTACGTTCATGTTTGGCTCTCAGCCGCTCGTCCTGTCCTGGAGAGCATACGATATTTGTTGCACCTGTGAATGGACGTGGGTGAGCCGTAATAATTTCCCGGCTAATCCAGGCCGGCCCCGGAATAATAAAGCTCATCCCATAAGCGCGGCAGTGGAGAACAGCAGGGAAACCTCGACGATCGACGCTGAGCTATCAGAGCAACTTTATTGGGGTAACTCATTTCATCCATTGGTGTTCGTTGGGTCGGCGCATATAAAAAAAGCGGCTTAACGCGTCGATTCAAACAAACACACATCTGTTTGGTGTCTGCATGACGACTCATTTCTGGCTTAATTTTGAGGCGGATTTGCGTTGACGCGAACATAAGATAAAATGAACGCGTGCGCGCCTACTCTTTTCCCCGGTCCGTCGGTCGGTGAGAGGCATCACCATTTCCCCTCATTTCTCACTAAAACCCCTCCCGCCGGCGCGCGCGCTCCCGTCCCACACCCGCTATGGACGACGATCTCGACCTTGACGTCGCCGCCGGCCTCGCCTCCCTCGCCTCGTCCGGCAAGATGACCGCCCCCTCCGGTAAAGGCAAGCCTCGTGCCCCATGCAAGACTGCCGCCGCGCCCAAGCCAAAGAAGGCGCTGACGTTGATAACCCACAAGTGTAGGGGATTTATCGTAGCCATTTCGATAAGTAAGAGTGTCAAACCCAACGAGGAGCAGAAGGAAATGATAAGCGGTTTTCAGCAAGGTATTCTCTACGAGCACTAAAATTATCGGTAACAAATAGTTTTGTGATAAGGTAATTTGTAACGGGTAGCAAGTAATAAAGGTAAATAAGGTGCAGCAAGATGGCCCAATCATTTTTGTAGCAAAGGACAAGTCTGAACAAACTCTTATATGAAGTAAAGCGCTCCCGAGGACACATGAGAATATCGTCAAGCTAGTTTTCATCACGTTCATATGATTCGCGTTTGGTATTTTTATAATTTGATATGTGGGTGGACCAATGCTTGGTTACTGCCCTTACTTGGACAAGTATCCCACCTATGATTAACCCCTATTCCAAGCATCCGCAACTACAACAGAAGTATTAAGATAAACCTAACCATAGCATGAAACATATGGATCCAAATCAGCCCCTTCATGTAGTCGACGTTCACATGACACCAGTAGAGGGATGACAACATACATCTCATCAAAATATCAAACGAATAGCAAATTCACATGACTATTTATAGCAAGATTTCTCCCATGTCCTCAGAAACAAACGTAACTATTCACAAAGCATATTCATGTCCATAATCAGAGGGTATTAATATGCATAATGGATCTGAACATATGATCATTCACCAAGTAAACCGATTAGCATCAACTACAAGGAGCAATCAACACTACTAGCAACCCACAGGTACCAATCTGAGGTTTGGATACAAAGATTGGATACAAGAGATGAACTAGGGTTTGGGATGAGATGGTGCTGGTGAATATGTTGATGGAGATTGACCCCCTCCCGATGAGAGGATCGTTGTTGATGACGATGGTGATGATTCCCCCCCCCGGAGGGAAGTTTCCCTGGCATAACAGCTCCGCCGGAGCCGTAGATTGGTTCCGCCAAGGTTCCGCCTCGTGGCGGCGGAGTTTCGTCCCGTGAGCTAGTTTATAATTTTTTTTCTCGACGAAAGACTCCATATAGCCAAAGATCATATGATTCGACATGGGAATATGAAGGAAAGCGCTCCCGAGGATACATGGGAATTATCGCCAAGCTAGTTTTCATCACGATCATATGATTCGCGTTCGGTACTTTGATAATTTGATATGTGGGTGGACCGGTGCTTGGGTGCTGTCCTTACTTGGACAAGCCTCCCACTTATGATTAACGCCCATTGCAAGCATCCTCAACTACAACAGAAGTATTAAAGTAAACCTAACGATAGCATGAAACATATGGATCCAAATTAGCCCCTTACGAAGCAACGCATAAACTAGGGTTTAAGCTTATGTCACTCTAGCAGCTCATCATCTACTTATTACTTCCCAATTCCTCCCTCTAGGCCTAAACAATGGTGAAGTGTCATGTAGTCGACGTTCACGTGGCACCACTAGAGGGATGACAACATACATCTTATCAAAATATCGTACGAATACCAAATTCACATGACTACTAATAGCAAGACTCCTCCCATGTCCTCAGGAACAAACGTAACTACTCACAAAGCATATTCATGTTCATAATCAGAGGGGTATTAATATGCATAATGGATCTGAACATATGATCATTCACCAAGTAAACTAACTAGCATCAACTACAAGGAGTAATCAACACTACTAGCAACCCACAGGTACCAATCTGAGGTTTCTATACAAAGATTGGATACAAGAGATGAACTAGGGTTTGAGATGAGATGGTGATGGTGAAGATGTTGATGGAGATTGACCCCCTCCCAATGAGAGGATCGTTGGTGATGACGATGGTGATGATTTTCCCCTCCCGGAGGGAAGTTTCCCCGGCAGAACAGCTCCGTCGGAGCCGTAGATTGGTTCCGCCAAGGTTCTGCCTAGTGGCGGCGGAGTTTCGTCCTATGAGCTAGCTTACGATTTTTTTTCTCAACGAAAGACTCCATATAGCCAAAGATGGGCATCGGAGGGCCACCAGAGGGCCCACGAGGTAGGGGGGCGTGCCCAGGGGGTAGGGCGCGCCCCCACCCTCGTGGACGGTGGGTGCCCCTGAGGGAGTCCTAGATTCGTGGGTGTCCGGATGGCCGAACTATACCTTTAGCCGGACTCCTGGACTATGAAGATACAAGATTGAAGACTCCGTCCCGTGTCCGGAAGGGACTTTCCTTGGCGTGGAAGGCAAGCTTGGCGATGTGGATATTTAGATCTCCTACCATTATAACCGACTCTATGTAACCCTAACCCTATCCGGTGTCTATATAAACCGGAGGGTTTTAGTCCGTAGGACAACATACACATCAGCAATCAAACCATAGGCTAGCTTCTAGGGTTTAGCCTCCTCGATATCGTGGTAGATCTACTCTTGTACTACCCATATCATCAATATTAATCAAGCAGGACGTAGGGTTTTACCTCCATCAAGAGGGCCCGAACCTGGGTTAAACTTTGTGTCCCTTGCCTCCTGTTACCATCCAGCCTAGACGCACTGTTCGGGACCCCCTACCCGAGATCCGCCGGTTTTGACACCGACATTGGTGCTTTCATTGAAAGTTCCTCTGTGTCGTTGCCGTCAGGCTCGATGGCTCCTACGATCATCGATAGCGATGCAGTCCAGGGTGAGACCTTCCTCCCCGGACAGATCTTTGTCTTCGGCGGCTTCGCACTGCGGGCCAATTCACTTGGCCACCTGGAGCAGATCGAAAGCTATGCCCCTGGCCGTCAGGTCAGATTTGGAAGTTTAAACTACACGGCTGACATCCGCGGGGACTTGATCCTCGACAGATTCGAGCCACTGCCGAGCGCGCCGCACTGTCCCGACGAGCATGATCTAGCTCTGCCACCGAACAGTGCCCTGGAGGCTGCACCCGCATCGGCTCCGATCCTTAATTCAGAGCCAACCGCGCCGATCTCGGATGGGCGGTTGGACGCCGCCTCGGGGGCTGCGATCCCAATGGCGATTGAGCCGAACACCAGCCCCGCACTCCGCAAGACTCGTGACTCCAAGGAGCCGGACTCCTTCCCGGACTCCGATCCCTCCGTGCCCCGGCCAATCGAATCCGATTGGGCGCCGATCATGGAGTTTACTGCCGGGGACATCTTTCAGCACTCACCTTTTGGCGATATTCTGAAGTCACTGAAGTCTCTCTCTTTATCAGGAGAGCCCTGGCCGGACTAGGGCCAGCAAGGTTGGGATTCGGACGATGAAGAAATTCAAAGCCCGCCCACCACCCACTTTGTAGCCACTGTCGACGACTTAACCGACATGCTCGACTTCGACTCTGAAGACATCGACGATATGGACGCCGATGAAGGAGATGATGAAGAACCAGCGCCTACTAGGCCCTGGAAAGCCACCTCGTCGTATGACATATACATGGTGGACACCCCAAAAGAGGGAGATGGCGATGGAACAGCGGAGGATGACCCCTCCAAGAAACAGCCTAAGCGCCGATGTCAGCGGTGCCGCTCAAAATCCGCCAAAACAAACACGATGATTCCAGCACGGGAGATAATAATACTCCGGAAAGCGCCGGAAAAAAAACCCCTCCAGCAAGATTTAGCATAGGAGGATGGAGAAACCAGCCCTAATGAGAGAGCGGCAGACAGAGAGGTCGAGGACGATCATTATATGCCTCCCTCCGAAGACGAGGCAAGCCTCGACGGCGACGAATTCGTCGTGCCAGAGGATCCCGTCAAGCAAGAGCGTTTTCAACGCACGCTTATGGCCACGGCAAGAAGCCTTAAGAAAAAACAGCAACAGCTTAGAGCTGATCAAGATTTGCTAGTCGACAGATGGACTGAAGTCCTTGCGGCCGAAGAGCATAAACTCGAACGCCCCTCCAAGAGCTACCCAAAGCATAGGTTGCTACCCCAATTAGAGGAGGAAGCACTTGATGCGGCCGACCGGCCACCTCGTGGCCGCTTCAGAGAGGCCTCTCGGCCCTCCACTCAAGCCGCACCCCGTACCAAGGCACGGGACTATGCGCCGGACTTACGAGACATGTTGGAGGACAAGGCAAGACAAACAAGATCGATATACGGATCGCGTTGGCGCCCCACGGCTCGAGACGGCATCCGTCACGCCGGCCACAAATTCGGCAGGGCCGAACACAGCAGACAAGGCTCACTGGAGCTACGTCATGATATAGCCCAATACAGAGGCGCCGCACACCCACTCTACTTCACAGACGAAATAATGGATCATCAAATCCCCGAGGGTTTCAAACCCGTAAACATCGAATCATATGATGGCACAACAGATCATGCGGTATGGATTGAGGATTATCTCCTTCATATCCACATGGCCCGCGGCGATGATTTCCACGCCATAAAATACCTCCCTCTCAAGCTTAAAGGACCAGCTCGGCACTGGCTTAACAGCTTGCCAACAGGATCAATCAGTTGTTGGGAGGACCTGGAAGCCGCATTCCTCGACAATTTCCAGGGCACTTATGTGCGACCCCCAGACGCCGATGACCTAAGTCACGTAATTCAGCAGCCAGACGAATCGGCCAGGCAATTCTGGACACGGTTCCTAACAAATAAAAATCAAATAGTCGACTGTCCGGACGCTGAGGCCCTAGCAGCCTTCAAGCACAATATCCGTGACGAGTGGCTGGCCCGGCACCTTGAACAGGAAAAGCCGAAATCTATGGCAGCACTCACGACACTCATGACCCGCTTTTGCACGGGAGAAGAAAATAAAGTTTCTGCGATCTGATCGTGGAGGAGAATATTTGAGTTACGAGTTTGGTCTACATCTGAAACAATGCGGAATAGTTTCGCAACTCACGCCACCAGGAACACCTCAACGTAATGGTGTGTCCGAATGTCGTAATCGTACTTTACTTGATATGGTGCGATCTATGATTTCTCTTACAAATTTACCGCTATCATTTTGGGGTTATGCTTTAGAGACGGCGGCATTCACGTTAAATAGGGCACCATCAAAATCCGTTGAGACGACACCTTATGAATTGTGGTTTGGCAAGAAACCAAAGTTGTCGTTTCTTAAAGTTTGGGGCTGCGATGCTTATGTGAAAAAGCTTCAACCCGATAAGCTCGAACCCAAATCGAAGAAATGTGTCTTCATAGGATACCCAAAGGAGACTGTTGGGTACACCTTCTATCACAGATCCGAAGGCAAGACATTCATTGCTAAGAATGGATCCTTTCTAGAGAAGGAGTTTCTCTCGAAAGAAGTGAGTGGGAGGAAAGTAGAACTTGATGAGGTAACTGTACCTGCTCCCTTATTGGAAAGTAGTGCATCACAGAAAACTGTTTCTGTGACACCTACACCAATTAGTGAGGAAGCTAATGATAATAATCATGAAACTTCAGAACAAGATACTACTGAACCTCGTAGATCAACCAGAGTAAGATCCGCACCAGAGTGGTACGGTAATCCTGTTCTGGAAATCATGCTACTAGATCATGATGAACCTACGAACTATGAAGAAGCGATGGTGAGCCCAGATTCCGTAAAATGGCTTGAAGCCATGAAATCTGAGATGGGATCCATGTATGAGAACAAAGTATGGACTTTGGTTGACTTGCCTGATGATCGGCAAGCAATTGAGAATAAATGGATCTTCAAGAAGAAGACTGACGCTGACGGTAATATTACTGTCTACAAAGCTCGACTTGTCGCAAAAGGTTTTCGACAAGTTCAAGGGGTTGACTACGATGAGACCTTCTCACCCGCTGCGATGCTTAAGTCTGTCCGAATCATGTTAGCAATTGCCGCATTTTATGATTATGAAATTTGGCAGATGGATGTCAAAACTGCATTCCTGAATGGATTTCTGGAAGAAGAGTTGTATATGATGCAACCGGAAGGTTTTGTCGATCCAAAGGGAGCTAACAAAGTGTGCAAGCTCCAGCGATCCATTTATGGACTGGTGCAAGCCTCTCGGAGTTGGAATAAACGCTTTGATAGTGTGATCAAAGCATTTGGTTTTATACAGACTTTTGGAGAAGCCTGTATTTACAAGAAAGTGAGTGGGAGCTCTGTAGCATTTCTGATATTATATGTGGATGACATATTACTGATTGGAAATGATATATAATTTCTGGATAGCATAAAGGGATATTTGAATAAGAGTTTTTCAATGAAAGACCTCGGTGAAGCTTTTTACATATTAGGCATAAAGATCTATAGAGATAGATCAAGACGCTTAATTGGACTTTCACAAAGCATATACCTTGACAAGATTTTGTAGAAGTTCAAAATGGATCAAGCAAAGAAAGGGTTCTTTCCTGTGTTACAAGGTGTGAAGTTGAGTCAGACTCAATGCCCGACCACTGCAGAAGATAGAGAGAAAATGAAAGATGTTCCCTATGCGTCAGCCATAGGCTCTATCATGTATGCAATGCTGTGTACCAGACCTGATGTGTGCCTTGCTATAAGTCTAGCAGGGAGGTACCAAAGTAATCCAGGAGTGGATCACTGGACAGCGGTCAAGAACATCCCGAAGTACCTGAAAAGGACTAAGGATATGTTTCTCGTATATGGAGGTGACAAAGAGCTCATCGTAAACATTTACGTTGATGCAAGCTTTGACACTGATCCGGACGATTCTAAATTGCAAACTGGATACGTGTTTACATTAAACGGTGGAGCTGTCAGTTGGTGCAGTTCAAAACAGAGCGTCGTGGCGGGATCTACGTGTGAAGCGGAATACATAGCTGCTTCGGAAGCAGCGAATGAAGGAGTCTAGATGAAGGAGTTCATATCCGATCTAGGTGTCATACCTAGGGCATCGGGTCTAATGAAAATCTTTTGTGACAATACTGGTGCAATTGCCTTGGCAAAGGAATCCAGATTTCACAAAAGAACCAAGCACATCAAGAGACGCTTCAATTCCATCCGGGATCTAGTCCAGGTGGGAGACATGGAGATTTGCAAGATACATACGGATCTGAATGTAGCAGACCCGTTGACTAAGCCTCTTCCACGAGCAAAACATGATCAACACCAAGGCTCCATGGGTGTTAGAATCATTACTGTGTAATCTAGATTATTGACTCTAGTGCAAGTGGGAGACTGAAGGAAATATGCCCTAGAGGCAATAATAAAGTTATTATTTATTTCCTTATATATCATGATAAAAGTTTATTATTCATGCTAGAATTGTATTAACCGGAAACATAATACATGTGTGAATACATAGACAAACAGAGTGTCACTAGTATGCCTCTACTAGACTAGCTTGTTAATCAAAGATGGTTATATTTCCTAACCATGGACAAAGAGTTGTCATTTGATTAATAGGATCACATCATTAGATGAATGATCTGATTGACATGACCCATTCCTTTAGCTTAGCACCCGATCGTTTAGTATGTTGCTATTGCTTTCTTCATAACTTATACATGTTCCTATGACTATGAGATTATGCAACTCCCGTTTGCCGGAGGAACACTTTGTGTGCTACCAAACGTCACAACGTAACTGGGTGATTATAAAGGAGCACTACAGGTGTCTCCAAAGGTACATGTTGGGTTGGCGTATTTCGAGATTAGGATTTGTCACTCCGATTGTCGGAGAGGTATCTCTGGGCCCTCTCGGTAATGCACATCACTTAAGCCTTGCAACTAATGAGTTAGTTGCGGGATGATGTATTACAGAACGAGTAAAGAGACTTGCCGGTAACAAGATTGAACTAGGTATGGGATACCGACGATCGAATCTCGGGCAAGTAACATACCGATGACAAAGGGAACAACGTATGTTGTTATGCGGTCTGACCGATAAAGATCTTCGTAGAATATGTAGGAGCCAATATGAGCATCCAGGTTCCGCTATTGGTTATTGACCGGAGACGTGTCTCGGTCATGTCTACATTATTCTTGAACCCATAGGGTCCGCACGCTTAAGGTTACGATGACAGTTATATTATGAGTTTATGCATTTTGATGTACCGAAGGTTGTTCGGAGTCCCGGATGTAATCACGAACATTACGAGGAGTCTCGAAATGGTCGAGACATAAATATTGATATATTGGAAGCCTATGTTTGGATATCAGAAGTGTTCCGGGTGAAATCGGGATTTTACTGGAGTACCGGGAGGTTACCGGAACCCCCCGGGAGGTATATGGGCCTTAGTGGAAGAGAGGAGAGGTGGCCAGAGATGGGCCGCGCGCCCCCCCCCCCCCCCTTGGTCCGAATTGGACAAGGAGAGGGGGCCGGCCCCCCTTCCTCCTCTCTCTCCTCTTTCCCCCCCTCCACGAATCCTATTCCAACTAGGAAAGGGGGGAGTCCTACTCCCAGAGGGAGTAGGACTCCTCCTGGCGCGCCTCTCCTAGTCGGCCGGCCCCCCTCCCTTGAACCTTTATATACGGAGGCAGGGGCACCCCCTAGAGACACAAGTTGATCCACGTGATCATATTCTTAGCCGTGTGCGGTGCCCCCTTCCACCATAGTCCTCGATAATATTGTAGCAGTGCTTAGGCGAAGCCCTGTGACGGTAGTAGATCAAGATCGTCACCACGCTGTCGTACTGACGGAACTCTTCCCCGACACTTTGCTGGATCGGAGTCCGGGGATCGTCATCGAGCTGAACGTGTGCTAGAACTCGGAGGTGCCGTAGTTTCGGTGCTTGATCGGTCGGGCCGTGGAGACGTACGACTACATCAACCAAACGCTTCCGTTGTCGATCTACAAGGGTACGTAGATCATACTCACCCCTCTCGTTGCTATGCATCACCATGATCTTGCGTGTGCGTAGGAATTTTTTTGAAATTACTACGTTCCCCAACAGCATAGCGATGACGACGAGGAGCCCCGGCCGCCGAACAACAGTGGACAGAAGGGTTTTCCCCCACAAGTGCGGACGGTGAACATGATATACGCAACCCACATCCCCAAGAGGGAGCGGAAGCGCGCGTTAAGGGACGTATACGCGATAGAGCCAGTCGCCCCAAAGTTCAACCCATGGTCCTCCTGCCCGATCACCTTTGATCGAAGGGACCACCCCACTAGCACCCGTCATGGCGGATTCGCCGCATTGGTTCTAGACCCAATTATTGACGGATTTCATCTCACTAGAGTCCTTATGGACGGCGGCGGCAGCCTGAACCTACTTTACCAGGATACAGTGCGGAAAATGGGCATAGATCCCTCGAGGATTAAGCCCACCAAAACGACCTTTAAAGGCGTAATACCAGGTGTAGAGGCCAACTGTATAGGCTCAGTCACACTTGAAGTGGTCTTCGGATCTCCGGATAATTTCTGAAGCGAGGAGTTAATCTTCGCCATAGTCCCGTTTCGCAGTGGTTATCACGCACTGCTCGGGCGAACCGCATTCGCTAAGTTCAATGTGGTACCGCATTACGCATACCTTAAGCTCAAGATGCCAGGCCCTCGAGGAGTAATTACGGTCAATGAAAACACCGAACGCTCCCTCCGAACGGAGGAGCACACGGCGGCCCTTGCAGCAGAAGTACAAAGCAGCTTCTCCAGGCATTTCTCCAGTCCGGCCACTAAACGACCGGACACCGTCAAGTGCGCCCGGAGTAACCTACAACAAGACTGCCTAGAACGATCCGAGCAGGCGAAGCAATGCGGCCCCAACCCCAGCCCTCGCAAAAAGGCGACGTCAGTACTTCACGTACATAACTACGCTCTAGAGATACCATGGGCACAGGGGGAGGGGCACCATCACGGCACGCCCAAAACACGGCTTCAACCGTACCAGGGGATGCCAATTTTTTAATTTTCTCTTACTTTCAGGACTCCACTCTTCGGAAGGCCTGTTCAGCAGTTCAATTGCCGCACAAATGATGCAACAACCAGGGAAGCAGACAAGCCACGCCGCATTATGGAACTCCCAGGTGGTCTCTATCACGAGCAGTATACCTGTCTCGCATATTATTCTGCAGCTTGCCCCTAGAGCGGACATGTTACATAGTCCAACCTTTTGCTTATCGAATTATTTGTATCATTCTGCTTTGATCGCAGCTCTTTTTAATAAACAATGCATAGCTTTTGTCTATTTTTGCATTACTCTTTTTTTAATACTTATATATGTTCCTTAACGACATGTTGCACCCGTACACTTTGGTACGGCTAAAATACGCCAGGGGCTTCAATACCCCTCAACATGGTGTGAGAAGTCCGAACACTTTAACAAGTGCGGGACCCCGAACTTTTAGCATTATATGCATCGGCTCCGAATCATGTCTTGGGTCAATAGTTGGGTTTGCCCGGCTCCTATGTTTTGGTGCCTTACGTTCCGCTATATCGGCTAAGGTAGCACTAGGAGAACCACTGTGATTGTGCCCCGATTGAGCTGGGTCGAGCACCTCAGTGGAGAAAGCTAAAACTGACCGTCATGATGAGGCGAGAGCTGGTCGCTGTTCGAGAGGTCTTTTCGAGGCCTTAAAGACTTATGCCGCTTAGGGCAAGGAGCCGGCTCTGTCCGGCCAAGGCGTGGATAGCGCCCCGAACTCGGTCTTCCGAATACCAGGGGCTTCGCCGAAATTTAAAATTATAGAATTCTATGGCTAAGTGAGAGTGTTCAGGCATTATAGTCCGATTGCCTTGTTCGTTGGGCTGAGCGCCTCCCTCGAAGGACCCAAACATGGGAAAAAGAGCCCTCAGGTTTATCCCCGAACACCCCAGCACTAGCGGCACGGGGGCAGAAGCCGATGACTCGCCATCTCTTAGAATTGATAAACAGCCGCACAGAAGGTAATATTTTAAATTCAAACAACATTGCTTAAGCGCATATGAACAAGTTTTCAGCGCACAGGACAAAATGAGCGAGTTTTATTCAAAAATTACATCCATAGAACATTCATCCGCCACAAGGCGGGCACCCTTCAAAACATGCTTATAATAATTTTCGGGCTTGCGATGCTCTTTCCCCGGCGGTGGCCCGTCCTTCACAAGCTTCTCAGCATCCAGCTTGCCCCAGTGCACCTTCGCACGGGCAAAGACCCTACGGGCACCTTCAATGCAGACGGAGCGCTTGATGACTTCGAGCCTTGGACAAGCCTCCACCAGCCGCCGCACCAGCCCGAAATAGCTCCCAGGCTGAGCCTCTCTAGGCCACAGCCGAACTATGAGGCCCTTCATGGCCTGTTCGGCCGCCTTGTGGAGCTCGACCAGTTGCTTCAACTGGTCGCTCAGGGGCACGGGGTGTCCGGCCTCAGCGTACTGAGACCAGAACACCTTCTCCGTCGAGCTGCCCTCCTCGGCTCGATAGAATGCGGCGGCATCAGATATACTTCGGGGAAGATCTGCGAACGCGCCTGGAGAACTCTGGATTCGGGTAAGTAACAAGTAACTCACGCTTATGTGTTTACTTTGCATAAAGAATGCCTTACCCGCCGCTATCTTCTTCTCCTCATCCAACTCCTGGAGGGTCTTCTGGGATTCGGCCTTGGCAGACTTGGCACTTTCAGTAGCCGCCGCGAAATCGGACGCTCGCGTCCTTGAGTCACGCTCCAAACTCTCATGTTTTTCCATGAGAGCTTGGAGCTCTTGCCGACCTTGCCAACCTCGGCCTCATACTTTTCTCGCTCAGTGCGCTCCGCGGCCGACCTTTTCTCGGCCTCGAGCAGCGCTTGCTTCAGGGTCGCCACCTCAGACGTGGCCCCTACAATAGCCACGATACTCCTGTCATTTTTCGCAATTGCACCTTTTTATACACATTTATACAAGGTATTTCTTACCTTCACTGTCCTCGAGCTGCTTCTTGGCACGTCCTAGCTCTTGCTCGGACCGCTCGAGGTCCTGCTTTAGCACGTCCACTTCCGCAGTCAGTGCGGCGGACGCCAGTAGGGAAGCCTGCACACGCATATTGACTTCTTTTTGTTAGACTCCTGCGAATTTTATTTGATCCTCTATTCGGCTTTTCTTCCCGAACGCCAAACAGAGCATCAGAGGCTACTGTCTATGCGGTAATGTTATTTAGACATTCTTTACTTACCTCAAAGCCTGTTAAAAGGCTTGTACAAGCTTCAGTCAGTCCGCTCTTGGCGGACTGAACCTTCTGGACCACCGCACTCATAATAGTGCGGTGCCCCTCGTCGATGGAGGCGCCTTGGAGCGCCTCCAACAGATTGTCCAGCGCCTCCGGTTGGACGGAGGTCGCCGGCGCGGCGGGCTTGCTCCTCTTGGAAGGAGGTCCCCCGCCGGACTCTGGAACCTTTGAAGGTTCCGGAGCGGTGTCCGGCCTAGGGCCGGACTTGAAGCCCTAGGGGGTTTCGTCCCCTTTACTCCTGGAGTCCGGGAGGTCGCTTTGCGGCGCCTCCAGGACCACCTCCTCCCGGATTGGAACTTGCTGGGACAACACTTCGGTGTCGTCCGTAGGGCGGGGGGAGGAAGCCGTCGGAAGCGAGTTCACGTCCGACGATTCCAATGAGCCGCTCGACGACGCGTCGAGCCGATCGTTGGGTGGGCTGCATAAACATATCCGACATAAGGGAAAGCTGTGCAATAATCAAATACTATGAAATCACTCCGGTATCCGGATACTTATGATTTCTCCAGGGGCTTGGCCCTGGGCGGCCACTCCTCTTCACCGTCGTCGGCGTTGGTGGAGTAGTCCGGAGGAGGGGTTCTCGCCTTCTTGGACCCCTCGGCCTCCCCAGTTGGGGCGGCCTTCCTTTTCTTCCCTTCTCCCGCTGGAGGGGGAGGGGTTTCTTCTTCCTCCTCCTCGTCTTCACGGGAGGAATGCGCCTCGGAACCGTCGGATGATGGATCCGATGCCTCCTGGCACCGGGCACTCTTTCGAGTCCCCGCGGCCTTTTTCGCGGCCTTCTTCTCCGGCACCACATAGGGTGCCGGAACCAGCAGTTTCGCCAGGTGGGCATCGGCTGGGTCTTCGGGCAAAGGTGCCGGACAGTCGATCCGTCCGGACTTCGCATGCCAATCCTGTCAAAGGTAAGGGAGCTTAGATCCCGCACAGAGTTAAACTATGAAAAACTAGTGCCCTGTACAAAATACAAAAAATCTTACTGCGCTAGCGTGACGCTACGCGCTGAATCCGCGATCCTCGGTAGCGGATGCGGGAGCCTCGGCGCCTTTGAAAAGCACCTTCCGGGCATCTTCGTACGTCGTGTCGAAGAGCCTGCTCAGAGTTTGGTGCCGCGCCAGATCGAACTCCCACAGGTTGAAAGCCCGTTGTTGACACGGGAGGATCAAGCGGATTAGCATAACCTGGACCACGTTGACAAGCCTGAGCTGCTTGTTCACCAGGGATTGGATGCATGTTTGCAGTCCGGTCACCTCCTTTTGGCTGCCCCACGACAGGCCCGTCTCTTTCCAGGACGTGAGCCGCGTTGGGGGTCCGGACCGAAACTCGGGGCCTGCGACCCACTTAGGGTCGCACGGCTCGGTGGTGTAAAACCACCCCGATTGCCACCCCTTCAGGCTCTCTACAAAGGAGCCCTTAAGCCAGAGGACGTTGGCCATCTTGCCAACCATGGCACCGCCGCACTCCGCCTGGCTGCCGCGCACCACCTTCGGCTTGACGTTGAAAGTCTTGAGCCATAGGCCGAAATGGGGACGGATGCGGAGGAAAGCCTCGCACACGACGATAAACGCCGAGATGTTGAGGACAAAGTTCGGGGCCAGATCGTGGAAATCCAGGCCGTAGTAGAACATGAGCCCCCGGACAAATGGGTGCAGAGGGAAGCCCAGTCCGCGGAGGAAATGAGGGAGGAATACCACCCTCTCATGGGGCCTGGGAGTGGGGATGAGCTGCTCCGTTTTGGGAAGCCGGTGCGCGATGTTGCTAGCCAAATATCCGGCCTTCCTCAGCTTTTTGATGTGTCCCTCCGTGACGGAGGAGACCATCCACTTGCCTCCCGCTCCAGACATGGCTAGAGAAGGTCGAGGTGAGGAGTGCAGACTTGGGCGCTGGAGCTCGAGTGCTCAAGAATGGATAGGCAAAGGAGGAAGAAGGCGTAGGTGAAAAGGTGGATCCTTATCCCCTTATATGGGTGGACGCAACTACATGTCCCCACCAGCCTGGTAAAACTCGCTTATCTCCCAAGCGCCGTAATCAAAGGCGCGGTTGGGTTACCCACGCCCGTATTGATGAGAATCCCGGAATAAGGGGACACGATCTCTGCTTTAACAAGACGTGCCAAGGAAACCGCCTCGCATAACGCGCTGAGATGGGACAGTAAATTGGTTCAAATAAAAGCTTGGCCGTGGTGTGATGTCACACTACAGAATACGTCAGCAGATTAGATTTGTGTAAATATTATTCTCTCTATGGCAATATGTGGAAACTTATTTTGCAGAGCCGGACACTATCTTTGTGTTCGAAATCTTCTATGAAGTACTTGGAGGAGGAACCCGCCTTGCAATGCCGAAGACAATCTGCGCGCCGGACTCATCATCATTGAAGCCTGGTTCAAGGGATACTGAGGGAGTCCTGGATTAGGGGGTGGCCGGATGGCCGAACTACACCTTCAGCCGGACTCCTGGACTATGAAGATACAAGATTGAAGACTCCGTCCCGTGTCCGGAAGGGACTTTCCTTGGCGTGGAAGGCAAGCTTGGCGATACGGATATGTAGATCTCCTACCATTGTAACCGACTCTATGTAACCCTAACCCTATCCGGTGTCTATATAAACCGGAGGGTTTTAGTCCGTAGGACAACATACACATCAACAATCATACCATAGGCTAGCTTCTAGGGTTTAGCCTCCTCGATCTCGTGGTAGATCTACTCTTGTACTACCCATATCATCAATATTAATAAAGCAGGACGTAGGGTTTTACCTCCATCGAGAGGGCCCGAACCTGGGTAAAACTTCGTGTCCCTTGCCTCCTGTTACCATCCAGCCTAGACGCACAGTTCGGGACCCCCTACCCGAGATCCGCCGGTTTTGACACCGACAGCCCCCCTCTGGTACTTCTTTCGCCCAATATCTTTTATATATTCTAAAATGTGCTCCCGTGAAGTTTCAGGACTTTTGGAGATGTGCATAATAGGTCTCTAATATTTGCTCCTTTTCCAGCCCAGAATTCCAGCTACCGGCATTCCCCCTCTTCATGTAAACCTTGTAAAATAAGAGAGAATAGGCATAAGTATTGTGACATAATGTGTAATAACAGCCCATAATGCAATAAATATCGATATAAAAGCATGATGCAAAATGGACGTATCAACTCCCCAAGCTTAGACCTCGCTTGTCCTCAAGCGAAAGCCGAAATCGAAAAATATGTCCACATGTTTAGAGATAGAGGTGTCGATAAAATAAAATACGGACATGAGGGCATCATGATCATTCTTAGAACAACACACACATACACACACACACACACACACACACACACACACACATATATATATATATACTAGCACAAATGCCCGTGTATTGCATCGGGTGAAAAAAATCACACTTTCCTAACCCAATTGCTCAAGACCCTCTCTCATTCCATGACACACCGCCAGGCATGAGGACATGAATAAACTCTTTGAAATCCTCCATCCTGCCATAAAAATATGTACTGCAGAAAAATATAAACGTATTTCAGAAGTGTACTAAAGGTGTGTGGAATTTAAATCATAGAGATATCTGGCTGGTTGTGAGTATCTTTTCATGCCTTTGTTGGAGTTGCTTAATGATGCCCAAAACATATCACATTATACCGTAAATAGTAAAGTCCATTTTAGTACAATGTTTTTTGCTTCACTACGGAGGTAACATGAATTTTCATGAAGCAATGTTGGCTAGGTTTAGGGACTGTGTAGCATAGCACTATTCGTGCCCAACAATCAAGCACCTATTTTTAACCGGTACTATCTTTTTCATTATAATTCTCAAAAATTTATTGTACATGAACAATAAATAAATAATTTCTTTATTATGACTTAGGCACAGTATTTTCTAACATAATTTTCCCTGGTGATTATAAACAATAAATAAATAATTATAATATAATTTTCTCTCGAGTTATGGACAGGGTAAAACTTCGGTCATGGGATTATAGCTAGGGCAGAGGATGAAATTTTTTTGAGGGGGGGACTTTTGATTGATTTCTAGCTGGTTTACTTCTTTAATATCAATCCCAGAAATCTCTCCCTTTCCTTCTTTATTATAAATTCCCGGAATCCCTCCTTTCCTTCTTTGTTCTCTCCATTCTTCCTTATTAGGACACTTTCTTCTTATTACGGGACGTCTGGCTTCCCACTTTTTTCCCAGAATCCCTCTTTCCTTGTTATTACGGGACAGCTTCCCACCTTTTTTTTTGCTTTCAATCCCAAATATCGCAATTGCATTTTGTTTCCAGGGTTCCCAAACGTAACCATGTGCACATTGTTAGAAAATGGAGGAGCTAAATAACAACTATAAGTTGAGCTAGGACAAGCTATACACTACATGATGGAATCACGTGGCTTAATCAGGTTCTGAGGAAAGAGGATCATCATATTGAAGAACAAAGTTACTTAATTAATCACTATTTCAGAGGAAAATGATCTGAAGGGCAAATGACAACAATGTCATCGCTCAAATGAACAAGGTCATCCCATTACAGGCGGTGTCAGGTGAGTTTAGAGGTTGAACACATGGTGGAATTAACTTTACGTGGAGATGTTTGCTGCAAGGAGCTAAGGCTACATTTATAACTGGAACTATATAGGAACATTGTCAAATTAAATTCATCGACAAAAAAGCATGGCTGCACCGAATTGTGCTTTTGCACCAGATATCCTCCTACAATAAATTGAAGCAAACTATAAAGAAGTCACTTTAATCATTAGTGGTACAAAAAGTTCAGCAAGAGATTCTTTATTAGTGCTCCCAAACCCCTTGAATAGCACATCATTTCTCTGAACACCTGCAAAGTCTGCACCATCTACAAAAGGGTATAAAATATCTTACTATTAGTTTAATTAGTAATCAGATGATAATAATATGACACAACAGCAGATTTAGTTTACAATCTTATCTTATGGAAGTATTAGTAAGAGAACAACAGAGTTAACACTGGAGTTGGGACTGTGAACTATCTGCCACTTCAAGCTGACCACAACACACACATTACCATCGTGCACTAAGGAGGAGGGCCTGGACTGGATGAATTCTTTTTTTGTCATACTGACAACAGAAGAACAATGACAACAATATCTGTAGGATGGTACATACTTGTCCATTGGCACATTTAACTGGATCACGAAGATGTGATAACTTGTTACTTGGCCTAGGCGCTTACCTGGCCGTGGGGAGTGTAGCGACGTAGCCAGCGTCGATCGGGCAGGGCAAGGCAGCGCAATCCTGGTGGGGGCAGTGCAGGGCGTCCATGCTATGCAGAAAATATAACATCATAATCAACTTGCTCTTGTCTATCCAAAAACTCAGGTTTTGTGTAATCTATGTTTTCAGATAACCTTAATAAGTTGTTCTAAGTAACACGCTTCCTAAAATATCAAACTCATAATATAAGGTGATGGCAAAGCATTATAGTCAGGGTACAAATCCTTGGATGCCATCATAACTTATTGTCAGTTACCATAATAGACTGATAGTTACAAAGGATACACACATGCAGACTACAATAATCCTTTGGTTCTTGTACAAATTGCGTGGGATATCAGACATACTAAACAATAGGACTATCAAATTGAAAATTAAGCCAGAGGTTGCCAAATACAACCGGGCTTGTCAAATAAATTTGTGAAATCAACTCGTAAGCTCATGATATTTTTCAATCAAATACAAACAACAGAATTATTTTAGCTGGGCTAACAGATGAACAAGATAGATAACAGAGAATAAGTTGACAGGCCATGCATTACAAATTTGATCAAAATTCCACAAATTTCATAGGCAGTATATACAGCCGGTGGGAATAAATACTAATCGAAGTTGTACATCGGAATCACAACTGGAACCTACCTGTGTTTCAGTTCTAAAAATTGTAGCCTATGTATCATAAAACTGTTTTATTCTGCACAGGGGACCAAACCGTGTACCCCCATCCACCCCTTGTTCAAAGATTTTCTGCTCTTTTAAGTCCTGGATAGCAAGAAAGAAGACTATTGGAGATGGTTGAGCTGATCTCATACTTGAAGCATGAATGCCAACTATCATGGCATCATTTTATACATTAGAACATCTGGAAGAAAACATGAACGATTGTCCTATTCATAATTTTCATAAATGCAGGATCAATAAAATCAAGTTCCAGTAACCTTTTCAAAATGCAGTTTTTGATGTTCCATGTTATTTTCCAGGGTAGAAATCACCCGAGATGAACGACATACCAGATCAAAGAGGAGTGTTGCTGGCAAGTTCCTTTGACCTGCTCGATCTAGATCATCGGCTCAATCCTGCTGATAATCCATGATGTGCTCTTGGGAAAGAGAAAACAAGAAGAGGGCCGTTGCACCTTGCCAAGTGGGAGGCTAGATGATCCACCGAGCCATCTGCTTTTTTCCTTCTCAACATCAAACTTGGGCTTCCATGTCTTCTCCAGGATAGAGGTGGCTACCTTCTAATCATCGGCAAAAAGAATATTGCCATAAACGATGCCATCATGCATTGTCCAGATCTCAATTCCAATAGCAGCAATTGGATCAAAGTCAGGCTTGTCAAGCTCAAAGTACTCAGGGTTGGGGATATCTTGGGGCTTCCAGATTCCCTTGTAGCTGGGGTTGTCAATCAGGGGCGCATGCCACTTGCCTTTGTAGGAAGGATTCTGCTTCATCGGCCTCTTCCATTTACCACAATCAGGTGCCTCTTCACACTTGGGGAGTTGGGGTTGTCAATCTTCGGTGCTTCCCATTCGCCATCCTCCACCTCATCCCATGACATAGGCAACCTCGGTGGCCTATAGCTCCACCTCAGCCACTGAGCGGAGGCAGAGGGAAGGACGAACACGTCCAGGAGAAGCAAGAAATCAAAATCAAAGCAGGCCAAATTGGCGGAGGGAGACGGGCGGGCGCAGATCTCGCGGCTCGGTGGCTCACCTTGTCTTGTGCGCCGGCCTTGGCCTCGTCGTCTGTCGCCGCCGCCTCGTCGTCCTCGGGGAAGGCGAGCGTGGTGTCTGGGCTGGCGACGCCCTCGCTACTATCGTCATCGGCCGCGGGCTTCTCGTTCGGCGGCGCCGCCGGGGCCTTCCTCGGCCGGCGCCGGCCCCACAAGGGGATCTCCGCCCGCGCCTCCCGCTGCTGGTAGCGGCAGCGGTTGCTGGCCCGCACGATGGACAGCAGGTCCACAAGAGCTCGCCGAACTCTCCTCCGATGCGCGTCCTCTCCCAGCCGCCGCGGCCTCCTTGGATCTCAGCGAGCGAGCGAGGACTTGGGTGGGCTTCTGTGGTCGATGGAAGAGCAGGGGAGGAGGCGGAGGTTTGGTTGTTTTAGCGAAACGTTTTTCAGATTAGCCACTTTAATAAAGGAGTGCGGGTTTAATATCAGAAACTACGGGGTCTCTTTTGTAAAAAGTGCGCGACGGTGAACCCGCAGACTCAATCCGTGCTTTATTATTAGGGAGAGATTGCCATATGATCTCCCATGCTAAAGTAACAATTCATTCGCATACTCAAGTATGAATCAGAAACTTCATTGAAAACTAACAAACTGTAATCTCAGTCATTGAAGCAATTGCAATTTATCATAACATAGGAAAGAGTCAATATAAGAGCTTCTCAGCAAGTTCACAAACTCAACCATCATTTAGTCTTTCACAATTGCTAACACTGACGCGATATTTATGGTTATGAAGTTTAGTCAGACACAAAGAAAGATAGGGGCTTATAGTTTTGCCTCCCAACTTTTTACCTCAAGAGTAATGTCAACAATAATAGTTCATGAAAATCCACGTCCAATCAGCCATATATATCCGGATCTTTCCAACACATTGTGCTTACCAAAGGATAAAATGTAAAATGGAAAGGTGAAGATCACCATGACTCTTTGCATGAAGTATGCGACAAGAATAAAAGATAGGCCCTTCGCAGAGGGAAGCAGAGATTGTCATGTGCTTTTATGGTTGGATGCACGAAATCTTAATGCAAAAGAACGTAACTTTATATTGCCACTTGTGATATGGACCTTTATTATGCAGTCCGTCGCTTTTATTTCTTCCACATCACAAGATCGTATAAAGCTTATTTTCTCCACACTAATAAGTCATACATATTTAGAGAGAAATTCTTATTGCTTGCAACAATGACAACTTACTTGATGGATCTTACTCAATCCATAGGTAGATATGGTGGACTCTCATGGCAAAACTGGGTTTAGGGATATTTGAAAGCACAAGTAGTATCTCTACTTGGTGCAAAGAAATTGGCTAGCAAGAGAGGGAAAGGCAAGCTCAACATGTTGGACGATCCATGACAATATAATTTATCTCAGATGTAAGAAAAAACATAACACATTACGTTGTCTTCCTTTAATGAGTGCTCATAATCATAAAAGATGTCCAAGATAGTATATTTATATGTGAACCTCTCTTTCTTTATTACTTCCTATTCATTGCAACGATGACCAAAACTATGTTTGTCAACTCTCAACAACTTTTATTCATCATACTCTTTACATGTGAGCTCATTACTCTCTATAAGATCCATATGATCTCTTTATTTCTTTTTATTTCCTCTCTTTTATTCTATTTCCTCAAGATCATAGCAAAATCATCAAGCCCTTGAGTCAACACTAATATTTATTATATATATAGCTCACGGACTCGATTACATAGAAGGATCATAAAGCAAACTCACAACTAGATCATACTAAAACTTTATTCTACCAGATCAAGATATTATCAAAAGGATCGAACTAAGAAAAACGGTAAAGATAAAAGTGATGGTGATACGATACCGGGGCACTCCCCATAGCTTGGCAGTTGCCAAGGGGAGTGCCCATACCAGATAGACAGTTCTTCTTTGTTGGTGAAGAAGGTGGAGTTGTTGATGATGGATAGTCGCACATCGAGCGTAGGAGGTCCTCCAACTTGCGGATAATGCCCTTGAGTGCGATGATATGCTCCTTCAACAAAATATTTTCCCGTGTGAGATACTTGTTTTGTATATGAGCTAATTCAGTCATCTTGAAAGCTTCGATCTCGGTTGGGGTAAGAAGATTGTGATCAAGTTGAAGGATGTCTTCAGCTGCTAGGACTTGGTCCTCCGTGGTCTTCTTGATCCCTTCATCCTTGTTGATGCCCATATGTTCTTCCCTCTTTAGCTCTATCTTCATTAGCCAAGCATCGTTGTCACCATTATTGGAGGAGGGGGACGACATGATGCCTGACCTTGACAACCCTGACAAAAAACAACTCGAAACAAGAACAGGAGATACTTGCATGATACGTGGTCAAAACCTTCGGGAGATTATATAATGAATTTTTACCCACTAAAAGAAGTATCGTGCAAGAAAACGGAGTCCGGAGAGCGCACGAGGTGCCCACGAGGCAGGGGGCGCGCCCTCCACCCTCGTGGAAGCCTCGTGTCCTTTCTGTTCTGCTTCTTATTTTCCTATTTTTCTAAATATTCCAAAACGGAGAAAAATTTCCATTAGAACTATTTTGGAGTCGGTTTACTTACCGTACCACATATCTATTCCTTTTCGGAGTCTGAAACATTCTGGAAAGTGTCCCTTATGTATTCCTCCGGGGTTACGGTTTCAATAATATTGGTTTCAACATTTATGGTATTACCAGAGATATAATGTTTGATTCTTTGACCGTTCACCGCCTTTGGATTTGTACCTTCGAAGTTGTTGATTTTTATGGCACCAGAACGATAGACCTCCTCGATAACGTAAGGACCTTCCCATTTAGAGAGAAGTTTTCCTGCAAAAAATCTTAAACGAGAGTTGTATAACAATACATGATCACCTACATTAAACTCACGCTTTTGTATCCTTTGATCATGCCATCTTTCAACTTTTTATTTAAACAATTTGGCATTTTCATAGGCTTGGGTTCTCCATTCATCAAGTGAGCTAATGTCAAATAACCTCTTCTCACCGGCAAGTTTGAAGTCATATTGAGCTCTTTAATAGCCCAATATGCCTTATGTTCTAATTCAAGAGGTAAGTGACATGCTTTACCATAAACCATTTTATATGGAGACATACTCATAGGATTTTTATATGCAGTTCTATAAGCCCATAATGCATCATCAAGTTTCTTGGACCAATTCTTTCTAGACCTGTCATGGAATTGTCACGGCACATGTCCTAGTGAAAGGACTTAGTCATGGAGCCATCGCAACTAGGAAGCTTAAAGGGGTTAATCGGGACAAAGGACACGAGAGGTTTATACTGGTTCGGCCCCTTGCGGTGAAGGTAAAGCCTAGTCCAGTTGTTGTGGTATTGCTAGGTTTCGATGACCAAGGAGCGAAATACGCTAGCTTGGCTCTCGATTTGTTGTTTCTTGCCCTAAGCCACCGTCGGATCGTCCCCTTATATACACGGGTTGACGCCCTGCGGCTTATAGAGTCCCGGCCGGCTCATACAATGTGTCCGGCTCGGTGACGTCTTTTACATGCCTTACTTTATAAGTCTTATCATACATGGCGGTTTATACTCATGGGCCTTAAGCCGCCTCTGGGCTTCGGCCCACTACAACCTTATCATAAACCGTCACCTTGTATATTCTTCGGGCTTCCTTTAGTTAACCCGCCATTGCTATTGACCCGGCCCCTCCTGGGCGGGTCATACCTGGTAGTTATATCCCCAACATTAGGCCCCAGGTTGATTTGAACTTTATTCTTGTCAATCTTCAATACTTAGAAAAAATCCATCTATTACTGTTTTGCGAAAGCCTTGTAACCCGCCATGACGTCATCTCCGGATTTTTCGGAAACCCGCCACCACGTCATCTTTTAACGGATCTTTATCTTTAATGCCTTGCCGAAAATCGAGGCGCCTAGGTAGCTGGATAACCATGTTTTGGTCTCCTTGTTTTTCGCGCCCACTAATTAGACTTCTCCTTATAAATAGGCACGACTGCCTTTCTTCATTCTCCCCCTTTTCCATCATCTTCTTCCTCACTCGCAACCTTTTGTCGCTCGAGCTCCGCCGCCGCCGCAGCGCTCATGGTCGTCCTCAAGTTCGGCCGCTGCATCACCCTGAGCTGTCTAGAGAAACGGCGACGACCCTCCACAACAGATCCGCGCCCGTAAGTTCTTGCCTTCTCACACCTTAGATCTGCATTAGGGTTTGCGAGTTCTTTCCGTGTTCTTCGCTGTTCATGGTGGATTCCTTGCATCTTCTCCACCACACCCTCCTTTGATCTAAAAGAAGTATAAAACCTATGCGATAGTTGTTTTGCATCCATTTCAGATGCTAGCAGATCCCTTTCTCCTGTACAAAGGCCTCTTTAGAACCGACGAACTCCTCTGTCCTGGTTTTTAGGTCTAGATTTATTTCCCTTTTTTGAACCATCTTGATCCAAAATAATAGCAACAACTTGTGAAACTTGTTTATCTCAGCACTTAGCCAATTATGACTCAGGCAACCTTTGAATATCTTTAGTCATGGCGGCTTATGATTCCAGCTCATTTTTCCTTTATATATCATTAGCCCTTACTTAAGACGCCATTACTCATATATACTATAATCATTAACCCGTAACTCCACCAATAATTTGAACAGGCAAATTACTTTCTTTTCAGCTTGCCCTTTTTTCATCATGTCATCAAAAGCGCCAACAGTCTGCAACTGGGTCCCTTCCACAGTTACTGAGGATACCTTGAAAGAATTTGTCACCATTGGATTTTTGCCAGAGAAAAACATTATGTCTTATCGTGCCCCTGACCCGGACAAAGAACGGCCTCGGCCAAAGACGATGAAGTTATCATTTTTACTAACCACATGAATCGGGGGTTTTACCACCCGGATCAAAGTTCTTCAGAGACGTTCTGCATTTTTTCAAACTTCACCCACAAGATCTTGGACCCAACTCCATATACAATATTTGCAATTTTCAAGTTCTCTGTGAGGTATATCTTCAAGAAGAACCGACTGTGGAGCACTTCAGAGAGTACTTTTATTTGAACCGCCAGAATGAGTGGACAAACGGCCCTAGCTTGGAACTTGGCAAATCTCGATTCAGCGCCGACAGGTTGCTGTCTTTCCTTTAGTAGTCTTGCCAAGCCATCCCAAAGATTGGAACCAAACTTGGTTCTATTGCCAAGACATATCACCAGCTGATGAAAAACCACTGCCGGGTTATCGCGCGGAGCGTCTTCATTCTAAGTTTGTGCTCCTTGACAAGATCATTGCTGTTGAACGCAAGAAGCTTATCCCATCTATCAAAAGGATTCAAGCTTTATTGGGAAATGGCTTAACTGGAGTTGACCTGATCCGTTGCTGGATCGCATGGCGGGTCATCCCTCTAAGCCGCCGATCCAAGTTGATGTATAGATATGGCGGAGGCCCATATGATTCTCTGTGTCATAGCTCTGTACAACTATCTGAAGAGGACATTGTTGCAATGTCCACCATCCTCGTGAACGGCAAATACGAGGACTACACTAACGTTGGATTAAACCCCTTCTGCAAACTTAACCCGGCACCAGAGGTGAACCCCCCTTGACCTCATTTTTGTTTTCTTCAGTAGTTAAATACTTGCATGGCTTTTAACCTTTTATTTACTTATAGGCCAAATCTGATTTCTGGAAGGCCAAATATGATCATGAAGCTCCCAAGAAGGCTAGAGCCGCTGCCATAGCCGCCAGGAGAATGACCCGGAAGCCCAAGAAGAAGAAGACTACATCTGACATGTTCCCGCTGGATGATGTTTCTGAGTCGGAGGTAGCCCTTGACTCTCTTGGCCAGATTTTTAACAACCTTATTGACACTGACTATTGCCCGGACGACACGGGGGCCAGCCAGGCCGTAGAAGAAGAGGTAACTATTTCCTCCGACTCAGCCCCTTTGCCAAGACAAAAACTTCGAATGGTAACCCGGAAAGTAAGGTTTTCGCACCCTTTGGCTTATTTGGACCCTCATTTTCTTTTGAGAAAATAGCAACATGAGAGCCGCCGTCAAGCCCGGATTAATGACGACAGTGAACCGCCCTCCGACTTACAAAAAACTCCTCGAAAACGCCATAATGAGGTTTCTTTCACCTTTGTCTTTTTGCTTTTATCCATGAACCTATTTCCGTACTCTCTTAACTTTATTTTACCTTTTCAGGAGGTTTCTCGCTCTTCTGGCGACTCGTCACAAACTCAATTTCCGGCTATCAAGACTGCCCCTGGGTAAGGAAAAACATCTTTCTTCTGCATCTTTAAAACTGCATCATTATACTAACTGTCTCATAAAATCTTTCTTAGCGGTTAAGCAAAGTCCAAGAAAGCCAAGGTGACTAAACCGGCAGAAGACCCGAAAGATCCTGCACCTGAACCGGCAATACCAACACCTCCTGATCAATCTGAAGTGCCAGAAGATCCGACTGTCCACGTTCAATCGGACCCTCCTGAGCTGTCAGCTGATGAGACCATTCTTAACCCGGCTACCACTGAACCATCTAACTCAGCTAACCTGTCGACGACTTCTGACAATGATGTCTTAATTACTGGTAGTCAATTCGTTGAGCCGGGCAACCCAACTGTACTGGCCCGGCACTCTGCTAAGCAAGAGGCTTTGGAGAGACAGAAGGTGCGGTTTGATTTCTCTCATTACGCTCACCTGAACGTTAGTGACGTGCTGTCTGGCTACCTCAATCATGTGCATTCCAGTCGTGACTCGGAAATTGAAATGGTCAAGCAACTGCAGCTGAAATATGAGGTACGTGCGCCGGCTTTCACCATCTTATATATGCTCTGCCAGCCCCCAAGTCTCCGGATTATGATGAACCTGAATGATCTGTAGACTTGTGATATAGGTTGATGCTCTGTCTTAGATTTTTCCTGAAATCCAGCCTAAATTTCACCTGTAGTCACCAAGGGCCAGCTCAATTTATCACAAATGAGCCGGTACTTAACTTCATAACTGTCTTGAATCAGTCGAAACAAATAATGTGATCCGGCTCAACATGAAAACACTTTCTTAATATCGTGCATTAGCCCCCAAGTGCAAGGCATTGTTACTTGTAAAACACTTGGGACTTTAATCATAGAAGAGCCATTTCACATTAAAAAATTGCTTTGGCAGACATTAGCCCCCAAGTGCCAAGTGGTGTTGCGTTGCAAAGCACTTGGGACATTAATCATGATAACCTTTACATTTTAACATACCTGTGCATGTTTGCAGACCGCCTTGACTGAATTGGGGTCTCAATTGACTGATGCAAAGGCCCGGCTGGCGGATCAAGAGGCGGAGATAATGAACGCTCACTCCAAACTCTAGTTGAGCCTTTCTGAAGCTGAAAAACTGAAGACCAGTTTTGATGCGGAGAAGAAATCCTGGGCCGACGAGAAAACCTTGCTAACCCAGCGTGCTGAGACAACGGAGGCGGCTCTCAAGGAGGTTACCACGGAGCTCACCAGCTTAAAAAACCGTGTGTCCCAGATGGTCTCCGCAATCATTGGTGAGTTATTTGCCTTTAGTTACTTACACTCTATTTTTGCCAGAAGTGTAAGCCGCCTTCTTAACCTTTTAAAACACCCGCAGGTCCCCGAAGCAACAATCTGAGCCAAAATAGTGTAATAAAACTCAAGGCGGTTTACACCCTGGTGGAGCAGCTGTATAGTGGAGCTCAACGGGCGCTTGCCATTATATCCCCAGCCAACCAAGGACCAAACCTCTTAAGTGACGTCTTGAAGAAATTGTCAAGTTTACCCGCCAGATTCCAAGAGGTTAAGCGGTCTTGTGCAAGAGCTGGAGCCTTAACCGCATTGAGCCATTCCAAAGACTGGGTGCCGGAACTTGACCCGGCGGATGTAGCCAAGGGGTATCCCCCTTTGAAAGAAGATGGGACTCCGTTTGATGAAGACGATTTCGTTGCTTGTGTGAGGGAAGTTCGTCCTCATGCTACCATCCTTGGCGAAGAAAACAACATTGATAAATATCAGCTGGGTTTTGATGTTGAGAATAAGTAGATGGCGACTCCCTCTTATAAAGTGACATATCTTATCCCGTCGGTTCGCCAACACACTTTTGCCCCGGAAATTGACCCGGCCGGCCTAATTGACGATGAAGCTGAGTTCATTGCGCTGAACGGCTTTGACTGGTCCAATCCCAGCTTCCAACCAGCGAGGGAGGTGAACCGGCGAGGGAGGAGTCATAACCGTCTGAATAACCCGGCCTTCAATTTAAGATATGTTTAAGAGAGAAAACATTCTAACCTTTTGGGCTCTCAGTGCCTTGTAATAGGTTAGTTCGAAAAATGCATGTTTTGCCTATGCCGTGTGCATAGGATGTTGCATATGACTTTTTACCCGTGATGTCAATGTATGCATTATATCCGTGATCACATCTGCAGTGTTTAAATCTGTTCCTGTATGCAAAAGATAAAAAAACTGTCCTGGCGGTTTATCATTGGACGGGTGAAAACACCCGATACATAACTATGAAATCGTCATAGTGGAAAAAATAGGACCAGATATGTAAGATAAACAAGGCTGAAAAAACCTTTGATTAACGAAAAGACACAGATAAGTCTGTTTATGAACGACAATGTCATACCTATGTTCTTTGATTCTGAACTGTCGGCTTATATGACCCGGACAAGAAGGTTGACGACCCTAATCTTTGTACAAGTCAATATCTTGATATGCCTGATGATTGTTATACCTTGGCAACTCATTGTCAAATAACCGAGCCGGTTTAAATTAAAAATACGTGCAGTTAGATTTGAGACAACAAAAAACTAGTAAAACAAAATAGTATGTTTCAAACGATGTAAATCAAGCATTAAGAGTAATTTGGAGGCTTCTGATTCGAATACGATCAGTAAACCGGACCAAAGGGGTTAAGCTAGGATTCGAATACGATCATGTAGCCCCCAGTGGCTTTGGCGTTGCGCCGATTAAGAGGGTACCGACAGCTATGTTCTCTTTGGTTCGAATACGACCTATGTTTGAACAGGAAGCCCCCAAATGATATTGAGAGGTTTTTAACGACCCTGGTTCGAATACGATCCAAGTCGGACCCAAAAGGGGTTAAGCTATGATTCAGATACGACCAAGAAGCCCCCTAGTGAGTTTGGCTTTGCGCCAATCAAGAGGGTTACGACAGCTATGTTCTCTTTGGTTCGAATACGACCTATGTTTGAACAGGAAGCCCCCTAGTGACCATGAGGTTTACAGCTAGATTCGAATACGATCAACCCCCTAATGGTCGTTTGAATAATTGGAATAATAAAGATATATGATCATTGGAAATGAAAAGGACAGAGGTCCTGCTTTATTACTTATCATAATATATACAATGTCACAGTATGTACATTATGAGAGCCGGTGGCTCAAGTATAGTATGGCCGAAGATGAGAAATATTCCACGGCCGGCGGGTCTTTTTCTCAGACTTACATGAGTCTTTGTGCTCGCGAACGTCGATAAGGTAGTATGACCCATTGTTCAAGTTCTTTCTGACCACAAAGGGTCCTTCCCAAGGTGGGCATAACTTGTGTGCATCATACTGATCCTGGATGAGCCGGAGCACCAGGTCACCTTGAAAGGTTCTGGACCTAACCCGGCGGCTATGATAACGGCGCAGGTCCTGTTGATAAATTGTTGATCGGACTGCTGCCAAATCTCGCTCCTCATCCAACAAGTCAAGTGCATCTTGTCGGGCTTGTTCATTATTAGCTTCAACGTAAGCCTCCACGCGGGGAGAGTCATGACGAATATCACTAGGCAGGACTGCTTCTGCTCCATAAACCATGAAGAAAGGCGTATAACCCGTAGACCTATTAGGAGTGGTATTGATGCTCCATAGCACTGAGGGTAACTCCTCTACCCATCAACCCGGGGTCCGTTGTAAAGGAACCATAAACCGGGGCTTGAGACCTTTTAAGATTTCCTGATTTGCTCTCTCAGCTTGACCATTGGATTGGGGGTGAGCTACTGACGAAACATCAAGCCAGATATGCTCACGTTGACAAAACTCCTCCATAGCGCCTTTGGACGGATTAGTACCATTGTCACTTATAATGTTTTGTGGAAAGCCAAAACAAAAGATCACCTTTTTCATGAACTGAACCGCCGTGGCCGCATCGCACTTACTAACCGGCTCTGCCTCAACCCATTTTGTGAATTTGTCAACTTTTTTTGACAGAAGGGTTATGCAGAACATCTAAAAAAGTGTTAGGTGGCACCGGCTTACGCTGAGATCCCAACCGGCTTAAAGCATCAGCCGCTTTGTTTTTTCTGCGGTCAATGTGCTCCACCTGATAACCCTTGAAGTGTCCAGCAACAGCATCAACCTCACGGCTATAAGCCGCCATGAGAGGCTCCTTGGAGTCCCACTTGCCTGGTACCTACTGAGCCACCAAATCTGAGTCGCCAAGGCACCGCACCGGCTTAAACTCGTCTCTTTAGCCATTCGAATACCATGGAGTAAGGCCTCATATTCTGTTGCATTGTGAGTACAAGGAAACATCAATCGCAGCACATAACAAAACTTGTCACCTCGAGAAGAAGTTAAAACAACTCCATCCCCCGAGTCTTCCAACTGTCTGGACCCATCGAAATGAATCGTCCAATATGTGTTGTCTGGCTTCTCTTCAAGTATCTGCAACTCCGTCCAATATTAATGAAGTCCACCAATGTTTGAGACTTAATGGCCGTATGTGGAACATACTTTAAATTATGAGACCCAAGCTCAATAGCCCACTTGGTGACTCGTCCTGTGGCTTCTCTATTTTGAATAATATCTCCTAAAGGAGCAGAGCTAACCATAGTGATAGGGTGACACTGGAAGTAATGCTTAAGCTTCCGGCTTGCCATGAACACCCCATAAACAAGCTTCTGCCAATGTGTATATCTTTGCTTGGATTCAATGAGCACCTCACTGACGTAGTAAACCGGCCATTGAACCGGATGTTCCTTGCCAGCCTCCTTGCGCTCCACAACAATAGTCTTTTCTTCAACTTTAATAGGTGCAACTACTTTTACTTCAATGGGAGGATTATATTTAAACCACTTCTCCTTAGCGAGATCAACATGAGTAGCAAAGGATTCACAGAAAGAAACTACTATCTCAGAGTCAAGTCCAAATTTAGTGCTAAATTTACGAAAAACATCGGTATCCATAAAAGATTTAACACAATCAAACTTAGGTGTTATACCTGACTCCTTACTTTCATCGAGATCCCAATCTTCATATTTGCGTTTAATTCTCTCCAATAAATTCCATTTGAATACAATAGTCTTCATCATAAAGGAACCTGTACAAGAAGTATCGAGCATGGAGCGGTTGTTGTCAGAAAGCCGAGCATAAAAATTTTGAATAATCATTTATCTTGAGAGCTCATAATTGGGGCATGAATATAACATTGACTTAAGCCTCCCCCAAGCTTGAGCGATGCTTTCTCCTTCGCGAGGCCAAAAATTATATATATAATTACGATCACGATGAACAAGATGCATAGGATAAAACTTCTGATGGAATTCCACTTTCAATCGTTTGTAGTCCCATGATCCCATATCATCACATAGCCTACACCATGTCAATGCATCTCCCTTCAAAGATAAAGGGAAGACCTTCTTCTTGATAACATCATCGGGCATACCTGCAAGCTTAAATAATCCACAAACATCATCCACATAGATTAAGTAAACATTTTCGAAGGATTAGCTAGGAGTTTCTCTATCATACCCGAAGGAATTTCGAAGTAAACATTTTCTTTTTCAGTAGGTCTAGTAGGTTGAGGAGCAACTATTTGCTCTACCGGTCGGGGTGAAGATACCCCGAACAAGCCCCTCAAAGGATTAGTTTCCATAGTAACAAGTGATAGTAAATTTCAGCACACTGTATAAATTTTTCCTTATCAAATTCCACCTACCAAAGGCGCTTCACTCCCCGGCAACGACGCCAGAAAAGAGTCTTGATGACCCACAAGTGTAGGGGATCTATCGTAGCCTTTTCGATAAGTAAGAGTGTCGAACCCAACGAGGAGCAGAAGGAAATGATAAGCAGTTTTCAGTAAGGTATTCTCTGCAAGCACTGAAATTATCGGTAACAGATAGTTTTGTGATAAGGTAATTTGTAACGAGTAGCAAGTAATCAAAGGAAATAAGGTGCAGCAGATGGCCCAATCCTTTTTGTATGAACACATGGGAATATGAAGGAAAGCGCTCCCGAGGACACATGGGAATTATCGTCAAGCTAGTTTTCATCACGATCATATGATTCGTGTTCTGTACTTTGATAATTTGATATGTGGGTGGACCGGTGCTTGGGTGCTGTCCTTACTTGGACAAGCCTCCCACTTATGATTAACCCCCATTGCAAGCATCCTCAACTACAACAGAAGTATTAAAGTAAACCTAACCGTAGCATGAAACATATGGATCCAAATTAGCCCCTTACGAAGCAACGCATAAACTAGGGTTTAAGCTTCTATCACTCTAGCAACCCATCATCTACTTATTACTTCCCAATGCCTCCCTCTAGGCCCAAACAATGGCGAAGTGTCATGTAGTCGACGTTCACATGGCACCACTAGAGGGATGACAACATACATCTTATCAAAATATCGTACGAATACCAAATTCACATGACTACTAATAGCAAGACTCCTCCCATGTCCTCAGGAACAAACGTAACTACTCACAAAGCATATTCATGTTCATAATCAGAGGGGTATTAACATGCATAATGGATCTGAACATATGATCTTCCACCAAGTAAACTAACTAGCATCAACTACAAGGAGTAATCAACACTACTAGCAACCCACAGGTACCAATCTGAGGTTTCTATACAAAGATTGGATACAAGAGATGAACTAGGGTTTGAGATGAGATGGTGATGGTGAAGATGTTGATGGAGATTGACCCCCTCCCAATGAGAGGATCGTTGGTGATGACGATGGTGATGATTTTCCCCTCCCGGAGGGAAGTTTCCCCGGCAGAACAGCTCCGTCGGAGCCGTAGATTGGTTCCGCCAAGGTTCTGCCTAGTGGCGGCGGAGTTTCATCTCGTGAGCTAGCTTATGATTTTTTTTCTCGACGAAAGACTCCATATAGCCAAAGATGGGCATCGGAGGGCCACCAGGGGGCCCACGAGGTAGGGGGGCGTGCCCAGGGGGTAGGGCGCGCCCCCACCCTCGTGGACGGTGGGTGGCCCCCTCTGGTACTTCTTTCGCCCAATATTTTTTATATATTCTGAAACGTGGTCCCGTGAAGTTTCAGGACTTCTGGAGATGTGCAGAATAGGTCTCTAATATTTGCTCCTTTTCTAGCCCAGAATTCCAGCTGCCGGCATTCCCCCTCTTCATGTAAACCTTGTAAAATAAGAGAGAATAGGCATAAGTATTGTGACATAATGTGTAATAACAGCCCATAATGCAATAAATATCGATATAAAAGCATGATGCAAAATGGGCGTATCAGACGTCCGAACAGCGGGCGAGGGAGTCGGCCA
The DNA here is from genome assembly GCF_003073215.2 of Triticum urartu. Classification (NCBI taxonomy): domain Eukaryota; kingdom Viridiplantae; phylum Streptophyta; class Magnoliopsida; order Poales; family Poaceae; genus Triticum; species Triticum urartu. The sequence continues at coordinate 711,911,027 of NC_053023.1, forward strand.
AGAGGAAGGTCCGAAGGAACGCCGCGGATGTGAGGGATGAAGACGTCGCCGCTACTGTCGTCGCCGCCGCCGCGCATCAGGAGGTCACCACGGCCCGCGTCGCGGCGGCAACGAGGGAGGCGCTCTACATGCTAGGGTTAAACCCTAGCCAGCACAGCCTCCTCAACGCCGTTGTCGCCGCGGTCAATACCGGCTCATCGGCGTTTCCTCGGATGGTGCTACCCGTCTCGCCCCGCGCGTCGGCTTGCAACCCGATGCCCGGCTTCCACGTGTACCCACAGGCCTCCCGCCTCTCTGAGGAGTCCTTGCCCGACGTGAGCGTGGTCGCGCCTTCCACACCTGCACTCGCGCCCATCGACCTCAACGGCACCCCGGTGGCCGGTGGATCGTCATCTGGAGGCGCGAGGAAACGCGTGCGACAGACGCCGGCCGATGTGCTACCGGACGCCCGCAACCTGTTCGACGAAATGCCGGCCGCCGGCGATGAGGACTACATGCAGAACCTCATCTTCGAGGGCGGTGCGCCGGCCCTTGGCTACGATCCCGACGATACACAAAGCCAGGACGGCCGCGGGGCGTTCACGCCGGCCGCTGGCTATGATCCCGATCAAGCGGCCTTCATGTGTGATCAGGTCGGCATGGACCTGGACGGCTTCCCACTCGACCACGAGTTCCCGGACGACTACGGGCAAGCGGAAGAGGACGAGTGCGACATCGAAGTGGAGCCTTTGTTCGAGGACGAGCTCGCCAACCAAGCCACCGGTCCTAAGCCGAAGCGCAAGAGCAAGCGCACGAAGGCATACACGGCTGCCGAGGACAAGCTTCTTTGCAAGTGTTGGCGAGACATTGGACAAGACCCCAAGACGGGCGCCGAACAAAAGCATTCAACCTTTTGGATTCGTGTCCACCGGGAGTTTCATGAGCGCAAAAAGTTTCCGCCTTACCAAATTGTGAGCACGCGCGGGCGGGTGTCCATTTCCAAGTGATGAAGGGTCATCCAACAAGAGTGCAACAAGTTTTGTGCCACTCTTGAGAGCATCAAGGCCCGCCCCGTGAGCGGAATCGGCATGCAAGACATCGTATGCCCGCAAGCCGCCCTCTTTTGTGTCATCAAGTTCATGCTTGCATGCTCATTTGCATATCACTTGCCCATATACTTGGATATCAAGTGCATATGCCGCCCTCTTATGCCCATTTGCATATCATTTGCCCATGCAACACATTTTGTAGGCATTTCAAGCTTTGGATGCATCCAAGGTCCAACACAATGGCAAGTGCTTCAACCTCTCTCATTGCTTTCGGGTCATCAAGGACGAGGAGAAGTTCAAGACGCAATATGCCGCCCTTAAGTCGCGTGGGGGGAAGCAAGCCGTGGAAGAGGTTGGGGAGGGCGAGTCGGCACGGCCGCGGGGGAAGACCAACTCCAAGAAGAAGGCCAAGCGGGATGCAGCATCCAACACCTTGATCGCAAGTGTGGAGGGCATGATGAACAAGAAGGACTCGAGGGAGGAGGAGCGCCGGCATTTCAAAGAAGAGCAAATGAACACCTTGTTGGAAATATGCCCTAGAGGCAATAATAAATTGATTATTATTATATTTTACTTGTTCATTATAATCGTTTATTATCCATGCTAGAATTGTATTGATAGGAAACTCACATACATGTGTGGATACATAGACAACACCATGTCCCTAGTAAGCCTGTAGTTGACTAGCTCGTTGATCAATAGATGGTTACGGTTTCCTGACCATGGACATTGGATGTCGTTGATGACAGGATCACATCATTAGGAGAATGATGTGATGGACAAGACCCAATCCTAAGCATAGCACAAGATCGTGTAGTTCGCATGCTAAAGCTTTTCTAATGTCAAGTATCATTTCCTTAGACCATGAGATTGTGCAACTCCCGGATACCGTAGGAATACTTTGGGTGTGCCAAACGTCACAACGTAATTGGGTGACTATAAAGGTGCACTACGGGTATCTCCGAAAGTGTCTGTTGGGTTGGCACGAATCGAGACTGGGATTTGTCACTCCGTGTGACGGAGAGGTATCTCTAGGCCCACTCGATAGGACATCATCATAATGTGCACAATGTGATCAAGGAGTTGATCACGGGATGATGTGTTATGGAACGAGTAAAGAGACTTGCCGGTAACGAGATTGAACAAGGTATCGGGATACCGACAATCGAATCTCGGGCAAGTATCGTACCGCTAGACAAAGGGAATTGTATACGGGATTGATCGAATCCTCGACATCGTGGTTCATCCGATGAGATCATCGTGGAACATGTGGGAACCAACATGGGTATCCAGATCCCGATGTTGGTTATTGACCGGAGAACGTCTCGGTCATGTCTGCATGGTTCCCAAACCCGTAGGGTCTACACACTTAAGGTTCGATGACGCTAGGGTTATAGGGAATAGATATACGTGGTTACCGAATGTTGTTCGGAGTCCCAGATGAGATCCCGGACGTCACGAGGAGTTCCGGAATGGTCCGGAGGTAAAGATTTATATATTGGAAGTCCTGTTTTGGTCGCCGGAAAAGTTTCGGGGTTTATCGGTAACGTACCGGGACCACCGGGAGGGTCCCGGGGGTCCACCAAGTGGGGCCACCAGCCCCGAAGGGCTGCATGGGCCAAGTGTGGGAGGGGACCAGCCCCAGGTGGGTTGGTGCGCTCCCCCACCAAGGCCCAAGGCGCAAGGGAGAGTGGAAGGGGGCAAACCCTAGGCTTAGATATGCCTAAGGCCCACCTAGTGGTGTGCCTCCCTCTCTCCCACCCCCCTTGGCCGCCCCCCTAGATGGGATCTAGGGCTGGCCGCCACCCCTAGGGGTGGAAACCTAGGTGGGGGCGCAGCCCCTCCCCTCCCCCTATATATACTTGAGGTTTTGGGCTGCCAGAGACACGGATTCAATCTCCTTCTTGGCGCAGCCCTACCCCTCTCCCTCCTCGTCTCTTGCGGTGCTTGGCGAAGCCCTGCTGGAGTACCACGCTCCTTCACCACCACCACGCCATTGTGCTGCTGCTGGATGGAGTCTTCCTCAACCTCTCCCTCTCTCCTTGCTGGATCAAGGCATGGGAGACGTCACCGGGCTGTACGTGTGTTGAACGCGGAGGTGCCGTCCGTTCGGCACTACGATCTCCGGTGATTTGGATCACGACGAGTACGACTCCTTCAACCCGTTCTCTTGAACGCTTCCGTATAGCGATCTACAAGGGTATGTAGATGCACTCTCCTTCCCCTCGTTGCTGGTTTCTCCATAGATAGATCTTGGTGACACGTAGGAAAATTTTGAATTTCTGCTACGTTCCCCAACACACCTTCATGGAGATCCAAAGGAGGAGGCTTGAGATGAACGCGGAGATGCACGTCAAGCAGCTTGAGATGGAGGCGGAGAAGCAAGCCAAGAGTTATAGATCGAGGCCGTCAACGCCAAGACCAAGGCGAAAAAAGTGGCGCTCGTGAGCATGATGACCGGGATGGAGATCATGAAGGTGGATCTCAACAGCCAGCCAAGGAAGAGGGCATGGTTCGAGAAGATGCAGGCCAACATGCTCAAGTTCACCGACGAGTGATCACGTGGCCGCGAGCGCCTTCCTTATTTGTATGCCGGCTTGTGTGCTGGCATGACCACGGGGCCGCGATGGCGTGGTCGAACTCAAGTCCCACCCTTTTTTGTGTGTTGGCATGTATGCCGGCCAGCTGGAGAGTGGGCCAGCATGAACTGAGGTGATATTTTTTGAAGCCGGCATTGTATATTGGCGCTGGCATGGTGCCTGCCGGCAGGAGTCATGGCCGCTGGCATGATCGGTCGCGGGTCTTTTTTTTAAGTTAAGTGCGGACATGAAATGAGTCGATGCGTTGGACGCACTGTCGACCCAAATGCAAAACTGAACGAACGCCGAACGGACGGCTGATCCAAACGGACAAAAAACGAACAAATATGCCGTCCCTTTGGGTTGGCCTATTCCAGTTGCTCTCAACGTCTCCTCTCCACTCCAGGTTGGCCGGGACCATTTCAGGGCCGGCCCTGGGGCATGGGCAGAGGGGCGACGGCCCAGGGCCCAGGCCGGAGGGGGGCCCATGATGTAATACACATATAGTATAGCCCAGCAAAAAAATAGACAAGGGAAAAATTATGAGAGAGAAAAAACAAGATGGGCTCAGCCCATCGGATCGCCTGGTAATGCGTAGCGAAGCGTCGCGCATGCAAGTCACAGCCGCTCGATGCACGCGTACGTGTGAAACAAATCAATCGAAATGTCTGGCTTCTCCTTTCTTCTCAAAAATAAAAAAAATCTGACTTTTCCCATTCGTCGCTTGTCGGTTCTTCTTCGTCGTCTCATCAGCCCGTCGCTCCTTCGTTCCTCGCTCGGTGCCTCAACCGCTCGTTGCCGCCGCGGCACGCAGCAATCCGACAACTCGGCCTGCCAGCAATACGGCAATACATATGTATGCGAACGCAGGTCCGTATCCAATATCCATGTTCGGATGTTCCTGATCCATTCATCCATCCTCAATTTCAGTAGTTTCCTTAGTATGCATATTAAACTATTCATCCCATGAAGTATCTAATTTTTTATGTACAATTTTCTAATTCAATCTTTCATAGTATTTTGTCATTCTGTGTACATGTCTAGGGTTCTGATCATCGGATCTATAAATTTCTAATTCGCTGTCTACTCTTTGCTTCGTAATATTAGGACATTAGCATGCCATGTTGCCTAAGAAGCATTTGTCGGGTGCTGAAAAAAAAGAAAGAAAGAAATACATTGAAAATTCAACCACTGAAGGGTTGTTTGACAAAGTATTTTACATCTTCAAGTATTGTTGATGTCAGTGAAGAACATAGACAAGGAACTAATCCCGAGCATGAAAATTCAGATGTTAAGGTCAATGAAGATTGTGAAAGTATACAGAGGAGCAAATAAATTTGTTTCCTATTTGAGATAATCATGTCATGTTTGTTTTATTTTGCATTGTCCAACAACTATTGTAGTCAAATTTCAAACTAAAGATGTGTGGTTGAAAGTTTACTTTTAGTATTATGCAAATAAAGTTTTATATATATATATATATATATATATATATCACGCAAACACATACATATATGATCTTAGGACTTAGAGAAGCCATGTTGTCGAGTTCGCCGAGGGCCTTCCGAAACAAAGGGCCGGCCCTGGACCGTTTGCTTATCCTGCCGGAATCCCCGCGTGTGGCATGCGTCGTACGGCGTGAACGGCAAGATGCCGGTCTGTCCATTTCCACGCGCACGCAGGATCTGTCCAACAAAGGCGTCGTTCTCCTGGGCCCTGGGAGATCCGAATCTTGCTTGGAGCATTTTTCCATGGCGGCCTGGACCTGAAGGAATCGTCGTGTCGTACATTGAGCTGGTGGGTGGTGGTATACATGCGAGCACCTGAGGCGCAGCGGGCGGCTTGCGGGCACAAGCTGGTGTGCCTTTTTTCGGCCTGGGACCGGTGTTTGTGGAGGCTGGCGTGTGGGATGTGGGCCAGGACAAGTGGTGCCCGCCGCCGGACGGACGGACCTCCACGCGCAGGCAGGCACGGCCCCTAGCGGCGTCCAATGGAGAGGCCGGTTGGAGGGTGCAGTCAGGTGGCTGTTGACAACCTCCAGGAGCCAGCCGGAGATCCAAACCGAAATTTACCAAAACATTTACGTAGGAACACTTGGTTGCAGTTGCACCACAAGAAACTAGCTACTGTTGCCTCAAATCTCCAAGTTCCCTGGATACAATGATGCAAACACGCTCTGGCAACTAAGCAGGTGGCGCATTATGTTCACACATCTCCAACAGCCGTGTCAAAAGACGCGCGCGGGGTATACTAAATTTTTAGCGTGCGTGAGACGTTTTCGCGCACTCCAGCGTTGGCGGGAAATTAGCGCGCGGGAAAAGGCAGCAGCTCGCGCGTTATTTTTGACGCTCCGCTTCCGGCGCGCCTTTAAATTGCGGCACTCACCACGTGTCTATTCCAAACACTCTCTTCCTCTTCCGCTGCCACACGCACCTCCCCCGCTTCCTCATTACTTCCTCGCCGCTCCAGCGCCCCGCCACCGACGCGCCACCATGTCGCCGCGCCACCGAGGAGCGTCGGGCTACCGCGGCGTCCGCCAGCGCCCCAACGGCTGGTACTACTCGAAGATCCGGTCCGGCGACGTTCGGCTCAGCCTCGGCACCTTCCAGACGGCGCACGAGGCCGACCGCGCGTACGACGCGGCGGCGTGGCGCCTAGACAGGCCACGCCCGCAGATGAACTTTCAGGACGTTTACACGCTCCGACAGGCGCTGGACATCGCCCCTCCGCCTCGTCTTATCACGGACCAAGACCATGCGGAGCACGCTGGGCGGCAGCGCCGCCTCCTCATCGCCGAGAAGGACGAGCGGGCCATGGCGGAGTGGCGTCGGCGCCACCCGGAGGACATCGCTGACGAGCAAGCCTACTGGACGGGGCAGACGGCAAAGCGCCACGCGGAACGGTTGGACATGCTTCGGCGGAAGGCCCTGGCGTTATCGCAGTGCGAGATTGTTGAAAATGGTGGGCAGTCGATCTTTTCGGCTAATGATTCTCGTTGGGACGACATGTGGCTCAATACCTCGGACCAGACCATCAAGGATGACAATGATGATGACGATGACGACTAGAAGTAGGTTGTAGTTGCATTGCACTGTCTAGTAGTTTTTTTATGTCGTTCGACCGTAGTTTTACCTATCTATTTTGTGAAACTATGTAAAATATCTATGTATCGTTTTTATCTATGATTTTTTATTTAGTATCGTTTCTTATTTAAAAATATGTACGCGATGTTTGGCTGCTGGAGCTACGCACGCGTGCTCTATTTTAGCGTGGCTGCTGGAGCTACGCGCGCGCTAAATTTTAGCGCGACTGCTGGAGCCAGCGCTGCCCGGCGCGTTTTTTCAGGCGATGAGCGCGCTGCAAACTGCTTTTAGTACGCCGTGCATTGGACGGCTGTTGGGCGCATTATGTTTAGAGCATCTCCAACAGCCGCGCCAAAAGGCGCACGCGTGGTAAACTGTGTTTTTAGCACGGGTGGGACATTTTCGCGCGCTCCAGCGTTGGCGGGAAACTAGCGCGCAGGGGGGAAAAGGCAGCAACTCGCGCGCTATTTTTGGCGCACCGCTTCCGCGCGCCTTTAAATTGCGGCGCTCGCCACGCGGGTATTCCACACTCTCTCTTCCTCTTTTGCTGCCACGCGCGCCTCCACCACTTCCTCGTTGCTTCCTCGCCGCTCCAGCGCCCCGCCACCGACGCGCCATCATGCCGCCGCGTCACCGAGGAGCGTCGGGCTACCGCGGCGTCCGCCAACGCCCCAACGGTTGGTACTACTCGGAGATCTGGTCCGGCGATGTCCGGCTCGGCCTCGGCACCTTCCAGATGGCGCACGAGGCCGCCCGCGCGTACGACGCGGCGGCGTGGCGCCTAGACAGGCCACGCCCGCAGATGAACTTCCAGGACGTCTACACGTTCCAGCAGGCGCTGGACGTCGCCCCTCCGCCTCGTCTTATCACGGCCCAAGACCGTGCGGAGCACGCTGAGCGGCAGCGCCGCCTCCTCATCGCCGAGGAGGACGAGCGGGCCATGGCGGAGTGGCGCCGGCGTCACCCGGAGGACGCCGTCACGAGCAAGCCTACTGGGCGGGGCAGACGGCAAAGCGCCGCGCGGAACGGTTAGACCGGCGTCGGCGGAAGGCGCTGGCATTATCGCAGTGCGAGATTGTGGAAAATGGTGGGCAGTCGATCTTTTCGGTTAATGATCCTCGTTGGGACGACATGTGGCTTGATACTTCGGACCAGACCATCGAGGATGACAATGATGACGACTGGGAGTAGGTTGTAGTTGCATTGCACTATCTAATAGTTTTTTTTATGTCGTTGGACCGTAGTTTTATCCATCTATTGTGTGAAACTATGTAAAATATCTGTGTATCGTTTTTATCTATGAATTTTTACTTAGTATCGTTTTTATTTAAAAATATGTACGCGATGTTCGGCTGCTGGAGCTACGTGCGCGTGCTGCATTTTAGTACGGCTGCTGGAGTTATGCGCGTGCTAAATTTTAGCGTGACTGCTGGATTCAGCGCTTCCCGCCGCGTTTTTTCAGATGATGAACACGCTGCAAACTGCTTTTTAGCATGCCACGTGTTGGGCGGCTGTCGAAGATGCTCTTAGCACTCATACTTTCTTCCAAAGAAAAATAGCTTGGTGTTGTCATTCAGTACACTACAGTAGTTAAGCCAAGCGCCGTGCACTACTTTTTTCTAGATCCTAATTCTCCGGAGGAAAGAGACAAGACAAACGGCCGCTATGCATCCCGTCCCACATAGTATTGTATTCAACGGCCCTGTTTAAATACTCTAACTCAGTTAGAGGTTAGAATTAGATTTCAACTCTGAACTAATTCTGATCTAACTCTAACTAAAGAGATGTTTGGATGGTAGGGTTAGATGAAGCACGGATACGGCGAGATGCCTTTACGGACGGTGCGAGAGGGAGGGAGAGAGAGGACGAGAAGTTTCGAGGAAGTGAAGAGGGATCTGCTATGGAAAGAGCGAGAGAAAAATATGTTTTTTAATGGTCCTGAGAAGAACTAATTCAAATAAACACCTCTTGGATGGGTTAGTTTTATTGAGTGGGTTAGACCCAAACTAACCCTCCTGTTTGCATATTTTTAGATTAGTTGAGTCCAAACTAACTTAAATTAACTCTAACCCATAAATCCAAACAGGACCAATGTGATAAGCTGAAATTAAAAATCATGAAAAAGAGAATGCCCTAGGCTGAGTTGGTTCCATCCAGACTCGCAAGCATGCACGTGCATATGTTCAAGTAGTACTGGAGCCTGCGCGGGAGTAGCAAATGGACAGGTGCACTGAGCAACACCGACTTGTGCACGCAGGCTGATTCAGTCTTGTTTTCATAGTCAGTACTTTAAAACATGGGAGACGACAGAAGACGGCACTACTTGTAGTTTAATTTAAACAGAAATACAGAAGACGGCAGTATTGTTAGTTTTATTTTAGGAGCAATGACAGTACAAAACCTGTTTTTTTAAGAGTTCCATGCTGCGCGCAAGATCTGCGGACAAAATACAAACAAGACAGCTGCTGTACGTATTACCCTAATTTTATGCGCAACTTCCAAACGAATTGGTCATGGCCACTGCACGACCGCACGAGGTCGACCAGTTAAACAAACAACTTGGCCGACCCATCAACAGAATGCTGCTGTCATTTAGAGCATCTCCAGCCGTTGAGCCTGAGGCATTTTTTTCGCCTCCTGAGAGGCTGCCGGCGAGAACTTTGGTCTGGGGGCGGGAATTTATCCACTCGTTGCGCCCCCAGGAGCAGTGTTGGCGAGAAGCGGGGGCCGACTCCGCTGCCGTGGTCTCCGTCCGCTCCATCAGGGAGAGCGCCAGGAGCGCGCGCACGGCGCCGCTGTTGACCACGGCCCGGACGTGCTCGAGCTTGGCGGAGAGGTTGCAGAGCGCGGCGAGGCACGCCAGCCTTGTGTCGGCCGGGACGTCAGCGGCGGTGAGCGTGGCGACGAGGAACGGGAGGAGGTCGGCCATGGAGAGCGGGAAGTTGGTGTTGGCCAGCAAGGAGACGGAGAGGAGGAGCCACGTCTTCTCCGCAGCCACCCAGGCCGTCCGGTCCGCAGCCGCGCGCGCGCCGGCCACGCCCTCCCGCTCGCAGGCCACGCCCGCGGCCGCGCTCGCCGCCTAGGCCGCGGCCGCGCGCTCGCAGGCCGCGCCCTCCCGCGGCCTCACGCTCGCCGCCCAGGCCGTCCCGTCTGCTCCCTGTCCTCCAGCTCGACCTCGATGGCAGCGAGCAGCGAGCCGGAAGGAGGACGAGGACGCAGCCAAGGCGCGCGCCGGCCTCTTCGCGCCGGGGCCCAGGAGCAGCAGCAGGACGCCGGCCAGGGCGAGCAGCGCCACGGCCAGGCCGGAGATCCCGTGGACGTCCTCGTCCTCGGCCATGCCGTGGAGCTGGAGCTCAACCGCCCGGTGAGGGCGCCGTGGAGTGCGCGGGCGGAGACGGCCCACTCCGACCGCGTGCACGCGAGCCCCGCCCGGGCCATGCTCCGCTCCGGCCGCGCGAGCGCGAGCCCCGCCCCGGCCATGCGTGCCCCTCCCCGCTCGGGCTGTGTGTGGTAGCCTGGTTGGTGATGGAAGGAAAAGGAGAGGAGAAAGGAGAGAGGAAAAAGAAAAAAGAGAAAGGAGATGAGTGAGGAGAGAGAAAGGGCGGGCAAGTGGGTCGATGCATGCGAAAGAGAGCACCGGCGCCCCCAGCTGCACCACAGCTTTCTGGGTTTGTGTTGTGACCGCCGGCCGTAATTTCGGCGAAATCCGGTGCTTTTTGAGCTTCCGGGGGCTTGACTGGGAGGAAAAACGCGCGCCGACAATGAAAAAGGCCTCTTGGGAGGGCTGTTGGGGGGCCTAGTGGAGATGCTCTTAGAGCATCTACAGCCCGGACTTGGTAAATCAGACCCCTCAAACATCAGCGGACGCGTCGAGGCGCGTTCACGGACACTGGCCGGTCAAGTCTTAAATTTGCCTTCTCACAATCGGGCATCTCACTTACCAAATTCATACAAAATCATGCAACTACATCGATGTATTACACACATCGTTCGGCTACTACAACACTAGCACCACACGACTATCAAAATTTGACATGTTTAACCATGGTGAAAAAGATCAGCCATGGCGGCCTTGACGACAGCGAGTCGGGCCTCGGCGGCCCTTATCCTCTCGTTCCCATGGTGGGCACTCCAGTCCCAGTGGGACTCATACTCCGCCTGACCGGAGACTAGAGATGGGGAAGGAGAGATTTGAAGGCTGCCTAAACCGCGATAATCCCACCCTAGAGGATCCGAGCATCCGTTGAGCCGGTGCTTTGGAGTCGCGTCGGGTCCGACGTGACGGACGTGTCCGGACGTCTCATATTTGGGTTGCATATTAAGGGAGCGGATCAACCCAGACGCTTGAGGCCTGTTTGAAACACCCATCTGGGTTAAAATTTCGTGACCGGTCAGTGATTAGACCGTTCATCCGGACGTTTGAGACGGGTTTGGTGTACTAGGTTGCAGGTGCTCTTACCTGCCATGGACCGGAGCACCCTCTGTGCTATGCTACAACTGGGCACATGGCCGACCAGTTAAACAAACAATTTGACCAACCCATAAGTGCATGTACAATGGTTGATAAGATAGTCTTATCTTAAGTCTTGCATTTAATTTAGAGATGACAAAAAAGTATGTCTATAATGGGTTATATCTTAACCTTATCTTCAATAACTAGCAATTCCTTAAAATATGGTGAGACAAATTATGCTAAGAGATCATCTTTTGTCTTATCTTAAATAAGAGAAGACAAGCCTTTTCTTACAAGTTTTCTTTCCTCCACCTCATCATTTATCCTACGTGACACTCCTAACATAGCAGCATTGTACATGCCCTAAACAAACAACTTGAGACGATGTAATGTGGTGGGTTGTTATTAAGCAACAGCTTGTGTGTGCCGTTAGGGTTCCACTTCGGTCGATCGTGTCACCCTCCGTCGGCCGTGCTAAAATTGCGGCAGGCGCCGAAAGACACCACGATCCTACGCCAAGCTAGGCAACCCTCCGCCTCGGGATTCGCTGAACGAACTGGAGAGCGGGCAGACAAGGAGCTAGTGCTGGACACTTTTCTTTTTTAATCGATCGCACATGCATGCACGCACGGCACATGACGCGCACGCGCAGCTGGAGGCAAACCAACGGCTGTCCGTGGCCCGGCGTCGTCGGCCGTCGGCTCCATCGATCGGCCGGTCGGCCGGCCGGGACCGGCCAGAATTCAAGCGAGATTCCCCTACCTTTCAGCGGAAGGCTTGTTGCTGCCGTTGGTGGTGGACCTGTACCTGCAGGCGCGCGCGGTTGCCGAGGAAGGTCGCGTGGTTGCGGCCGGTGGCGCCGAGATCCCCCTCCCTCGTCGGCATACCAGTTTTTCGGTGGTGTTGCAGCTGGCAATGGCCGATCCTGTCAGTCGCTTTGGATCTACTGGATCCAGTACTGTGTATGTACGGCTTGGTAAATCTACTGGATCCAGTGTGTGCAAAGAATCTGCAGTGCTATCATGTGCTGCTCATCAGGCCATCAGGGTCTGCAACGTGAAAATATCTGATCGTAGATCCAGCACTTTCTAAGAAAAGAAAAAACAGTACCCCAGTCCCCACGTAGAACTTTCTGGTAGTTTCTCGTGAGAGCAGCGCGGCAAAAATTGTAGATGTCTCGTGAAGTATACTCATGCCCTGTTCCGTGTGTTTTGAAGGTAGTGATCACATAATTAATGGCCGAGTTTGTGATCACACTTCTCATTCGAGTTTGTGATCATCAAGTAAAGGAGGGCGCCGCATTTATAACGAGGGCATAATACACGTCAGGAAGTGGCAAATATATAACGGTCAATGCTGTATGAACCCGACCAAAGTCCATGGTTATCGGCACGCGGAAAATGGACAGAATGTTTTGACGAGTCTTGTGTTATTATTTGGCTGCTGCTAAGCATGCTAGCTCACCCATTGACCAATGGCGGTGCGGCAGATAAGCTTAATCTGGAAATAACATTACTTCTTGAGAGTACCACATCTCAATTTGCACTTGGCTAGGGCAACATGGATTGGCTCCAGACCGGTCATGCATGCATGGCGAGACTAGCTGACATCCATCAGATGAAGATTTTGTCCGCTGCGAAAATGTCAACCGTGTCCAGGAGGAGCTTAACTAGCCAGGTCCGATCGCACATGCATGTTAGTGCTAGTCTATTCTGTTAGGTCAACTAAGCAAGAAGCTAAGCTTTGGGTAATTGGGTTCAGATGGACCTCCGCGTTCTGACCAGCTGCCTTATGACATCACAGATGAGCATGAAGCAGATTTGGGGTCCAGCTCAACAATGGCAATGCGCGCATGTTAAACCCCAGCCTGCTTGCTTCCGTGCGGCCTATCTGGAACGGTGACTCGTCGGTCCGATCGGGTTTTGGAGGCGGAGGAGGCGTCACGGGAGAGAGATGACACGGCTGAGGATGAGGATGTTGGAACTCGATTTGCAATCTGTCAACCCTGTGTTACACTAACACGCTTCGTATTTTTCTTTATGTCAATGATGATGATGACTAGTGAAGCGAGAAATATGAGGATGGATTTCTTTTTCCCCAAGAATAGGATCTATTATAAAAGTTCATCAAATATAAAGCACCTCATACATATTAAAAATCACATCAAGGTTCATACACCATTGAATGATCACTACCGACGCCAGAACAAGTCGCCGACGCGTCGAAGGCGTTGTTCCCCTAGCGGAACAGGGTTGACCTTATCGATGATAGTTAGAAAAGTCTCCGTTCACGTACATGCCCTAAGGACCAACACTTAAAACCACAATTGTCCTCGTTGAACCTTGAATAGATATGAAGCATCTTTTTTAATAAAGGGTGGATTTTATTGGCTCAAAATGAAACATAAAAAAGATACAAACACAATGAGCACACACCCAAAAGCTAAGGTTTTCTGCCTCCCGCTGGCGCCGGCGCAGGTCTGTCCCGTCTCCGGTGGGAGGGCTCCGTTTTTAGTTCTTATTTCGAGCTTTGTTAGGATTTGTGTCCTGCTCAGGAAGGCAAGACGACGGCGGCCCTCTAAAGATGGAATAAAGGTCACCCCACCTAGCCCCCGTCCCGGTGATGCGTCTAGCATCATCGGTGGGCGTGTGGAGGTGTGTCTCTGGTGGATCTGTCTTTGTTGGGTTTGCTCGGATTTGTTTGTCGTTCATCTTCGTTCATGTGTCTTCGGGTTGGATCCTTTTGATCTACAGTCTTCATCCGCGACGGTTGTTGTTCTGGTGCGTTGGTTCTATGGGGCCTTAGCACGACGATTTCCCGGCTGTCTACGACAACAAGGTTTGCCCTGATCCAGCGAGGGAGCGGTGCGCCTTCGACTCGCTTCAGTGTTTGTAGTCGTCGCTAGGTGGTCTACGGATCTGGATGTAATTTTTATTATTTCTAGCGTTCGTTGTACTACCATGATTGAAGATAAATAGATTGGAAATTTTTTCCGTAAAAAAAAAAAGCACACATCCGACCTCTGCATAATTAGGATGCACACAACCAACCCCAACACACACACACATAAAAACATGCTGGCAAATATCAAATTCATATGCGACCGAAGCAATGCCCAAGCGAGGAAAAAACCTGAAGCTATCAAATCTGCGATCGACAATCTACAACTATGGCCATATCCGCACCAATTATCTCATGACATCACAAGGAGAACAAGGTTCTTCAACAGCAACGCCCTCATGAAGGGAGCGACGCTCAAACACTGTCGCCACTAGATCCAACCACCAAGGTCAGATTCAAGGCTTTCACCGTGAAGAACCAATTCGAGCATATCCGAGCAGTGTCTTCAACAAGGTAACGATGCAAAAACATCGCAATTGTCGATTATAGCCAACTTGGTTCAAACGTAGGTTTTCACCTAACATAAAGTCTAGCTATTGCGCCCATACGACGACAAGAAATCCTAACCTCGCCACCGCAAAGAGAGGACAAGAATCTATGTTGGAGCTCTGTCGACAACAGTCGGATGGACGAACTCGAGGGGAGGCAGCGACCGGAAGACAAACTTGAAGGGAAAAAAGTGTTGCCAACCGCCCGAGCGCCACACCTGCGAAGACAAAAAAATGTAACATAAACTACTAAACAGACCAGCAGGCGGAGGGGAGCGGGACGAGTTTGCCCTAGCCATGAAAGCAAAGGGGAAAAAATGCTTCGCATTCTTTTCCCGGTGATGAGGACGGATATGTTTGGCAACCAATCAAAGTAAGTCAAATTGAGCACAATGAAATAAAGAATAACAACAAAGATTCTTATTGAAACCAGAACTTATGTCAATAATCTCTAAAAAAGGATTACAACAAGAAGGCATTTGTGAACTTTTGGTATGTTCTTATCTAAACATGTCGTAGCATACTATCCGGACTACATCAAGCGGTTCACTCGAGTAAAGAACTCGCTCGTTGAGGTGCATGAACCAAAGGTCATCTATGTGTTCTCCACCGGTCTCCACTTCCTTGGGATGACCCACAGGATCGGATGCAAGTTTCCCAGTAGGGCCCGAGAGGTTTTTGACTTGGCAAACAAGTATGCCACCGGGGAACAAACGGTCCTCGGTGAACAAAGGTATGGCAAGGCCAAAAGTGGGACGACCAAAAACCCTCCCAAAGCCAAGATCCTCCCCGGGTTAATGCTGAGGATTGCCCCGCGAAAGCGCGAGGGGCCAGACGTGGAGCAGTTGATTGTTGTCGTGGAGCATGTCCCAGTGATAATCCCCAAATGCAGAGAGCTGCTGTAGCACTCTCCAATGTGGATGTGGAACTATGTGAGTGTCAATACCTGTTGGAGCTAAAGGTAGGTTTTCTACTGTCTCAAGTGTGTATGCTTTACCTAGACTCTCTAAAACTAATTTATAAGCGTTTCAAGGAGATAAATAAATTACTTGGCAAGAGAAAGACAATTTTAGGTGCATTTAATAAATGATTACAAGAACAAATAGAGAGCATGAGTGTGTGATGGTTGTGATGAATGTAGCGTTATCCAATGGGAGCAAGTATTCTTGAGAATTGGCTTTTGTTTCTATATTCATGGTTGATTTTATTATTTTGGGAACAAGTCTAATAGTGCAAATATGCGTCTTTGTGCCCACCTAGAAAATTACCCTTCATTGTAATGTGAAAGTTATCTCACAACTTAAGCGAGTACCTAAGGGGGAGAAGACGAAGGAGATTGAGGCGGTGCAGGGCTTCACCTAAGGGGGAGAAGACGAAGGAGATTGAGGCGGTGCAGGGCTTCACCTAAGGCGGAGAAGACGGAGGCCATGTTGTCGGTTTGAGCAGCCCAACTCAATTAGTTCTGTATGGTTGCTCCAGACTTCGAGGTATGGCTGTCAAGCATGGTAATTTGAATCAGGAATGAGGTTGGCCACGTGTTCCTTTGAAAAGATGACGGAGGACATGCTCTTGGCACCGCGATGGCAAAGGAGTAGGAGCACAAGGGAGGCAAAGATATCATGGGTGAAATGGAGGGAGGTTGACCGACGTAGTTGAATTGGGCGCGCGACGCACGGCTCTGGTGGCTCTCGGTGACGATTGTTCAGGGCTCCGAAGGATGTTGATCGAGGTGGTCAAATTGCGGCGTGCGTTGCACGGCTCTGGTGGCTCTTGATGATGATTTTGCACGGCTCCGGAGGAGGTTGACCGACGTTGAGGAGGGTGAAGAGGAGGAGGTTGACCAAGGTGGCACCCGTGGCCACCTGAGAGACTCACTAGAGGGGCTCGCCGGAGGTCCATGGCATCAAGGTTGCCCATGGCGTCGGGACTAAGATAGGGTGAGACGGAGAGGTGATTTTTTCATTTTGTGGTGTGGGACCCACATGTAAGCGAGAGAGAAGGGCCATGTTCATTACGTTATGTTTTTCTGATGGGTCCCATGTGTAAGGGAGAGATATGGGTCATGTTTAATTTGTTTTGTTTTCTCCCGACGGGTCCCACATGTGAGGAACATTGTGCCTGTGCCAGCTTCGAAGGTCATTTTAGGCCAAATGCCTTTGACCGAACGACACGGTGACAGAAGGCATTCGGGCAACCTATTAGACAAATATAAGGGCAAAACTAAGTAGAGTGAAAAAGTAAGAGCAAACCTTATAGGTAAGTTCTCGTTAAGGGCAAAAATGCGATTGTCCCTCAAAATTTTAAAATAAGAACAATCTCATATGCCATCACCTTTTGTCTGCTAGTACATGCACCCATACGACTAGAGGGATACGTGCGCTAGGGAGAAGAGGGTTTTTCTAATACATGCATGTGTATAATTAGAGATGATGAATTGATGATTGAGTCATTTGATAACCTCCCTAAAAATAGAACATTTAGCAGTCGGTGTACTCCAAGTTTTAATTGAAACTTAGCAATAATGATTTCCATGATATATTTATATTTACTAGATTTTGCTATTTCTCAGGTGTCTAAAAAAATTTCATGCGTTAGTTATTTTTTGCACCATGATGGAGCTCATCGAAGATCGCCGGAAATCTATATTAGGTTGAAGTCATGGCCACATCTCTACTCCTATAAAATTCTGAGTTGGTGATGATGGTGTGTCTGTCATCTATAATTTTCGACCTTAGGATCTGTATCCGACGCATGGGAGGCAGCCCCACTTCACATTTGCAAAAAAAACCCTTATCCTCTATGTCCTGCTCCATCGATCCCCACCTCACCCAGGAAACTAGAGGCATTCGATCCTTCTCGAAGATGGGAGAACACAGTGGAACTGGCCAACTGCCGCTGTCGCTCACACGCCGCCGGCGCCGGCCGCTACCCCAATTCCTCTTCGGCAGCAGCCCCACCACTCATGCCACCTCCACCTCCTCCTTCCCCCTCCTGCCTGTTATCTCTTCTTCCCCCTACCCTGTCTCCTTCGATGCCGATGTCGGCATGTACGCCGCCGGCGCCGTCTGTCCCCGAGGTCGGCGACACCTCTTCTGTCTCCATCTTTGATGCAGAAGCCCCTCCGCCCGCCATCTCCCCCTACCGCATCTCATCCGGCGCCGACATCGGCAAGTACGTCACCGGCATCGTCCGCCCCCTGATTCAGCAATGGCTCTCATGCAGCAGCGCCGGCGCCCACCAGCTTCACCTCCTTCCCATGGACGCGCTCCACGTCCGTCTAATTCGAGTATGAGCTGCTCCCCAGGACCTCTATGCCGTTTGCATCTGGAGCACTACCCACGAGCTCAACTGTCCCAAATAAGCAAAAGGAAGACCACTCCAACTCCATTACAAAATTTACAAAGAAATGGTCTACAAAAAAGTTCTCAGTGTGCAGTCCAAGGTATGAATCAAGTACATTTTGGTGGCTGTAAAAATTCAATATATCTAACTAGGGTAAGTCATGTGAAATTGCTTCTCATGTATGGTTCTGAAGTTTGTGCAGAAGGCTTTCAGGGAAATAACTTAGATACTTACTTTAGTGTTTATGATATTTTTGTAAAGAAAATGTATATGTGTGTTTGAATTATTTTTTGGTAATTCTCTTTCTTACTCCCTCTACTAATTTTTTTTTGGATGACACCTATAACAGGTCTCTTTGTCATCGACGCCTCTCCTTTGTTTGGTAGCTCCAAATCCAAATTTCAGGTCAGACCCCAAATAGTTATTTCCTTGTTGTGTGTGATCGACATCTTTTTCTGGCAGAAACCTGGTTGATGTTAGAAAGTTACAAGAGGTCCAGTACAATTTTTATGTGCGTGTATGTACATTCTGTTTCTTTGCTTGGTACAAAATATATTGCAAGGGATGTTCTTTTTTGCTTCGTTTAAATATACTACATACCCTCTACAGACTCAGCTTATTTTCCTTTTTCTGAATATAACACAGACGATTTGTATGCAGTAGTTGTTGGAATTCAGTAATGTTCAAGCTTGTTCCAGTGTTAGTTTTCTTCAGGCTTTCAGTGTTCCTTTTTCTGAAGAAAGTTACAAAGGAACTTCTTGTAAATTTTGGTTGTTATTCGTTGAGATTGTATCCTCTGTTTTTGTTGGCTAGCTGGACAGGTATATCTTCTGCGATTGTTCTGATGGGATGCCTCTCAACATGATCCTCTATTCATTTTTTGTTATGGCTTTGGTTGTTTGAATCGCTTTGCTTTCAGCTGTACGTGCTACATAAGGACTCAAATATGTCCTAATATTTTGGCCAACGAATTGAGCTTGATAGCTTTGAAACTTGCTGGCCAAGAGATAAGATCTTCTTGTTAAGTGTTAAGGATGAGTCTATATACAAAGCCATGTATGGTAGGTCCTCTGCATCAATCTCATCTGGTGTTCCTCCACATACATCTGAACCTTGGCATAGAGAGAGCTACGTTGGTGAGAACCTGCCGGTTCATCTCCTCTTGAGTGCACAACAGGAGATATGAGATCATTGTATCTTGGATGAGAGCCGCTGTTTAACTCGTGAACCACGGCGAGGGCGTGAATCTCCTTGAAGATAGCGCCTACCAGTGTGCATTGATCCAGTCGAGCTGCTGCACCACGATCTGCTGCGACCACATCTTCACCAGCATACGACATCGTCGACGCCAACAATAGTGGTTGTCTAATGTCTTTTTAGGTGAGCAGATAAATGAAGAGAAAACCCCATAAGTAATATTGTTGGCATATATGTTTGAGCAAGAAGGGTAACAAATGATTCTATGGCCTGATCCTGATAGATGACTAATGTATATAACTAATTAAGTGGAACTAGCTGTGTGAGTTATGTCTAGAGTATTTCTTTTCTTCATCGTAGTGTTGTAGGCAGATTCATTTTTCTCGTGCATATTTAGCAAATCATTCTGTTAAACACTTCTACTTCATTCTTGTTTTTCCTGGAACCATTCATAATTGTGTTTTCAAACTATAGTATGTATGTTATTTAGATATATTAGTTTCTGCCATTTATCTTCACAACTAGCCGAGATCAGGGTTTTCACCCGGATCTGCTATAAGAACCTCCATCAAAAACCGTGCACATGGGCCACCACCAATCATTGTTGGGGGCTGGACGGTGAGGATCCAGTCGGCCGCCGCCTGGCTCGCTGCCGACACCACCACGGTGCCTAGCAATCGGCATCGTCAGGCCCACCGCACTTGCCTATAGTCGCGCCCCCGAACCACCAGCCCGCCCAAGCCCATCTGGGCCACGCGAGACCCAAGCTCTCGGCCACCACAACAGGGGCGCCTCCGCCGCGGGGAGGCTGTGCCTCCACTGTCACCGTTGGATCGCACTCGTCGTCGGGATCCTGCCGCTCCTCCCCGCCGAATCTTCACCGGTCCACGCGTCACCGCCACCGGGGAGCTCGCCATCATCACACGAGGGAGAAGGCCCCTGCTATTGCCGTCACCGCCCGGGCTTTGCCCGACAAGACCCCTAGCGTCGGCGGGAGGGACGGGACGAGGGGTGGTAGGGCCGGAGGCAGGCGGCGTGGTCGCCCCCCGTGTCGCCTAGGGTTGTGCTTGATGTGTATCTATTGGAAAGTTAACATCACTTTGATCAATGTAAAGGCAGTGTCTTGGTATAATTTTATTATTCATAAGATCATACAGGTTCCTTAATATGTCTCGGTATATATACTTCTTTATTACCATAGCAACATACAGGTTCATGACCATGTCTCGGTATATATTCTTTTTATGTAGGGGTTCCTGACTATAACTTAAGTCCACCTAATCTTGTGTGATCCCGTAGCGTAGCACGGGCATCTTACTAGTTATCTAGTACACTCTTCGTTCTGAATTACTTGTCACAGGTATGGATGTATCTAGATGTATTTTAGTTCTAGATGCATCCATTTTTGCGACGAGTAATCTGGAACGAAGAAAGTATATTATTAGAGGGTGGGGGTGCAAGGGATCTACGGAGTTGGTTTTTGATGTGGCGGGGATGTCGGGGCGACAGCCCAGAAGTCGTGTGGGGGGGGGGGGGGGGTGTTAAACCTGGGTTGGTGAGGAAGAGGCCAAAGGTTGAAGATGAACAACGTCAGTCTTGTTTACAACCGTTGAATGAAGATAGACGGTCTAGAATTGCAGTGACTCATGTTACTTATTTTCAGACACCTGGTGCACAGGCGGTCACATATTTATTATCCGGTAGCTCATGGTTATGAAGTAACCAGCTAATAACCGAGGATTCCTAGACTAGAACCAGATAGCAACCGCTGGATGGCCAAATGTATGTACACACACTACATGCGGACACATCTCCGGTTCAGCTCACTCCCAGATGCCGACCTCCATGAAACCGTCCTCGGTGGCGCAGCCCCTGAACATGCCGGTGCAGTTGAACCCGTAGGCCACCTCGCCGGTGCCGGACACGGCGATGAGCCCCGCAAACCCCTCATCGAGCCGCTCCTTGACGCAGAAGTCTACGGCCTCCTGCAGAGGCAGCCCCTTGTACTCCATGACGGCGGCCACGTCCCGCGCCAGCGTGGAGCGGATGATGGCCTCGCCCTCGCCGGTGCACGACACGGCGCAGTGCCCACACGCGTAGGTGCCGGCGCCGATGAGCGGCGAGTCGCCGATGCGACCCGTCATCTTGTTCATCAGACCACCGGTCGAGGTGGCCGCCGCCGTGAAGCCGTTAGAGTCCACCACCGCGCACCCCACCGTCTCCGGCGCGTAGATGCTGATGGGCAGCCCGTTCATCACCATGCCGTTGCTGCCGTGGCTCTCCACCGCCGCTGCCTGGGCGCTGCAGGTGTCAGCGCCGGCCAGCGGGATGCGGTAGTCGAAGAGGATGCTGTTGGCCTCCTTGGCGAGCTTGAGCATTCCCACGTTCTCCTCCGTGATGAAGTAGCTGTTGTCCACAACCTCAAGACCCTGCAAACAGATCAAGTTGGAAACCAAATCAGATCAACACATTCAAATACTACAAAAAATGTGTTAACTCTCGATGCAAATAAAGATCGCGCGGCACAGTGCACAGCCACGAAATCTGCAGGCAAAGCGAGGGATTCTGTGGGAATCACGGAAACGATCCAGTTGCTGTCACTCGATGGTCTGGGGTCGACGACGGATTCGTCGGCCGGGGAGCAAGTGGCCTGGTCCCGGCGCGGCGGCTGGCATGGGCGGGGCACGAGATCCGGCCTGGATTCTGTCACCCACACGACGCGAGTGGTTCACAGGGGGAGGCGATGCCGTGCACACGTTTTCGCGCCAAAAACAGGGGAGCATGCAAGTAAAAACAGGGGTACAGTAACCATCCTAGGTTCATGGATCTGACAAGTGATCTTTGTTTAATTTAATGAGAAATAGTGCCGACCACAAGAAAGAAAGTTGTGCACATGCAGCGAACCATTTTCTTTGGCGCATGCGACAAAGATGGATTCCTTTGGTGCAGCTGCTGGCTATGTAGAACCAGCGGAAGACAAGTTTAAGTTGGTGGCGAGCTTGGAAAAACAAGGGTTTGCTTTTGGTTGTTGCCGGGCGGCTGTTGTCACCAAGAGACCCATGTGTTTCTCCACTTTTCAACTGTTAGGAAACCAGGGACATGAGGGTAAAACTATGGGGAGATTTTGTTAGGAAAATCACGGCCATGGTAGTCGGTTTGCTTGCCTTGTTGTGCTAACCTAACTCTGTCTTTTACCCGCGAGAGAAAAAACCTATCTCTGTCTTGCTGTATCTAATAAATGACATGCTTACCCAAAATGAAGCATGAAGATACGATATATGGAACAAATTACACACGGAGCCTAAGCTACTCAAAAAATATCTTGCGGGATCGAAGGAAGATGCGTCTCTGCTATGAACTGTCTTCCCCGTGCAAGCCTTTGTGCCATGCAGCTGTGTTGGTGCTGTGTACACTACGTACAGAAAAGGTTCAGCTGGACAGGACAGATGTTGTGCCGCACCCAACACGTCATATACAACGTGTCGAGCACACCACAATTTTCAAGGGTCCTTTCCACGAGAAATTTCGGCTGCATGGCATGCTACTCCGTCCGTTCTGTCACGCTCCGCCATGCCAGGCGCACGTGATTGTGTTTTCAATTAAAAATGATTTACTGTGCAGTAATTTCCGTTGACTAGATGGCCATAGGCAGCATGTTTTGGGTCACTTTCTTTACCAGTTGGAGGCCATGCATGGAACATATAATTAAATAACGAAGTTAATTCCATATCAGAAGAAATAATCGCGGCGTTAATTGGTGGATTAATTACCTGCTCGCGCGCGAAATCCTCGGCGCCGTCGAAGGCGAGGTAGGAGTGAGGGGACTTGTCCATGACGCGCCGGGCCAGGGACACGGGGTTGCGGACCGTCGACACGCCGGACACAGCGCCGCAGCGGCGGCCGCGGCCGTCCATGATGCTGGCCTCCATCTCCACAGTACCGGCGCGGGTGAGCGCGGAGCCGCGACCGGAGTTGAAGCAGGGGTCCGTCTCCAGCTCGCGCACCACGGCCTCCACGACGTCCAGCGCCGTCGCACCAGCCCGTAGCAGGTCCACGCCAACCTGCAGGCACCGCGCCAGCACGCGCTTGGCCTCCTCCTGGCGGTGCTCCGGCAGGTTGGGGTCCACGCCCGCGCCGCCGTGGATGGCGATGGCCCAGCGCGCCATGCGTGCGTATGGACGTGTTCTTGGTGGTGCGGTGGTGTGCTGTGCTAGGCGATGGCTAAAGCCAATGCTCTTCGATCGATCGATCTCTCTGTGTGGCTACGGCTAGTTGATATGGTGCTCTGTTCTTTGTTGGTTGTTGCTCTGTTGGTGTGTGCGTTGGAGAAGAAGGCGGGGGTATTTATAGGCGACGGGAGGGGGGTGGCTCTTCTCCGGATCCGAGACGGGCTGGTTCGCGATGCTGCGGGTTTTGGTAAGGGAATCACAGGTCCGGGAGGAAACCGTCAGGCCGTAGTAGGGCCGGATTCTTCTCTCCGGAATAGTAAAAAAAGGATTTTTTGCGAGAAATATAAAATGGATTCGACAGCTGAATTTCAGAGGCTGCGTGATTTGGGTCCGGTTGATTCAGCACGGGGCAGAGGCAGAGCATTTCGTTGGTATGAAGTATGATGTCTCTCCTATGACAAAACGAGTAACAACTCAAAAATAAATATGCAAAACGAGCGAGATTGCTTCATGGTAAAAGCGAATACAAGTCAACAGGAAGATTCAGTGCCTCGGACAGTATGTACCGGTGAATTTACTCAATCTCACGGTCTAGGCCAGAACAGTGACGCTGACGATATTGTAGAAAATGTTGGCGGCATTCTTCTAGTGCCAAATAATTCCATGCCACAAAATGATTAACTTTCTTTTTGAAACTAGAAAATGATCAACTTGAACTACTCCAGTAAGTCCCACAAAATATGCATTTAAGCACTGCTGGTCCTGGAACAAAATATACATCTATGCTGGTAGTGCAGCTGGCTGCAACCAACCGCGTGTGGAATCCTGTCCGAACAAGTGTAAGCGCATCTCTAACCATGATCCTTAAATTTTCTCCCGGGTCCGTCCACGGACCGTAGGGAGAGGGGACTTGTCTGTGGACACGGATGCGGAAGCCGGCCGTCCAAAATTAAAAGTATATGCCCGGTTACATTTTAAATGGAATTTAACGAAAATGAACACATTTGATTCAAACTCAAACAAACCTGACAATGTTCATTCATATGTGGATAATTTATACATAAAACCGGATGCTTTTCATCTAAAACGAAGCAAATTCCTTACTTTTAGAATATTTCAACTATTCCGGACTCTAGACCTAGCCTAAAGTGACAGTCGGCGCCCATTCCCCATCTCCGGCTGGCCATGAGTCCAATAAAATGAAACTCCGCCTCATTTTCCGCTACCGTGAGCCCCGGGAGCTGAAACTATCGGCCTCCACATCGCCTCCAAGCGGCTAATCGACGATGTTGAGGCCGCCAAGCTTGGCTTCAATGGGAGGGAAAGAGTGGTGGGCTTCCTGGGACCCGAGCACTTGATTAGGCACGTCCACGTCCGGCACTGAAAATGCGTTATATCGACTAGAGGGGGGTGAATAGGCGATTTTTATGAAATTCTTCACTGAGGAAATTGCCGATGAGGAAATTTCTTAGCGAAGAACTACTAGCAGCGGAATAAGTACTCAAAAGTAAACATAACAGAATACAAGCATAGTCATCATGATGAAATGAAGACAGGCACAGAGTATAGGAAGCGTAAGCACAGGATAACACAGGATTAAGACAAACAGACTGAAGAAATTGAACTGAGGAAATTGAGAAGGTCTTCAGTCAAAGTCTTTAAACACAGATATGAACAAACACACAACACAGTTATGAGAAAATGAACGAGTTGAGGGAATAGAACCAGTAAGCTTGGTGAAGACAATGATTTGGTAGACCAGTTCCAACTGCTGTCTCAGTTGTATGTCTGGTTGAAGCGGCTGGGTATTTAAACTCGAGAACACACAGTCCGGACACCCAGTCCTGAACACGCAGCTCAGGACACCTAGTTCTCACCGTGTTCTCCTTGAACTAAGGTCACACAGACCTCGTCCAATCACTCGTGGTAAGTCTTCAGGTGACTTCCGAACCTTCACAAATTTGGTCACTCGGCGATCCACAATTCCTCTTGGATGCTCTAGACCATGATGCCTAACCGTCTGAAAGAAGCACAGTCTTCAAAGGTAACAAGCGTCAGATCCACGCAGGATCAATCTCTTCAGTGATACTCAATCACTTGGGGTTTGTAAGTGTTTGGGTTTTGGGTTTTTCCTCACTTGATGATTTTCGCTCAAAATCCTCGGAGGATGGGTAGCTCTCAAATGACAAGTGTCAGTTTCTCTCGGAGCAGCCAACCAGCTAGTGGTTGTAGGGGGCGGCTATTTATAGTTTAGGGAGTAGCCCGACATGATAAGACATAAATGCCCTTCAATGATATGACCGTTAGGTGGATAGATATTTTGGGACAGCTGGCGCATAGCACAACACGGTCGGAATTTTGAGTAGCAAAATCCTCAGGGCTATCATGTTCCTAACTGTGTAGGCAATCCGCACTGGCGAATTCCTAACTCCTCAGTCAGAACAAATTCCTTAGAGACGAGAAGAACTTCGTCTCTGTCACTGAAGAATATGACTGGACTGTATCATATTTTCAATGGCTTCACTCGAAGGGATTGGTAAGTGTAGGATTTTGAGTTGAGCATCACATGGAAATTTTTCTTTAGTATTTCCTCGACCCCCTTTAACAGTACGGTGTTTCCTATGACTCAAGAAAGAGAAAATGAAACTACGAAAACAAAAGTCTTCACGTTTCATGTCCCTCGAATGAATACCAAGTCTTCAAGGTCACACCAATTTCTTCACTTTCAAAGTCTTCAAGAAGTCTTTAGAGATTTAAAGTCTTCAGTCGAAGAACTTCATTTTAGGGGTCGACTTTCTCTGTAAATGTCAAACTCCTCATAGACTTATAGACCTGTGTACACTCACAAATGCATTAGTCCCTTAGCCTATAAGTCTTCAATACACCAAAATCACTAAGGGACACTAGATGCACTTACAGGCACTATGGCCATGCCAGCGGTGAGTTACTAC
Source organism: Triticum urartu (assembly GCF_003073215.2). Classification (NCBI taxonomy): domain Eukaryota; kingdom Viridiplantae; phylum Streptophyta; class Magnoliopsida; order Poales; family Poaceae; genus Triticum; species Triticum urartu. The sequence continues at coordinate 711,937,218 of NC_053023.1, forward strand.
TCCGCGCACCGGTGCTTATCGAGGAGTCCAAGGTTGTAGGCCTAGTCGGCTTGCACCTGCCGCTCCTCCCGCACATGTCCGTGTAGTGGGCAGTGGCCTTGCCCATGGTGATGCCGGCATGCACCGACGAGGCGGGTGGCGCCGGCTCATCCTTTGTGCGTCCTCCATCGCGGGCATGGTGAAGAGAAGAAGAAATGAGAGGAGGAGGATGGGTGCAGCTTAGGCCAGGCCTGTGGTTTATTATAGGGGCATGGCAGGGCATCCGGCGACGTGATTAATGGTGGGCGGCCCGAACGGACGGGTGGCGCCGGCTCACCATTCCTCGGCAACCACACGCATGTTTAATGTAGGCAGCAGACTGACAGAAAGCGGCGAGGGCGGCACCCTCGGTCGTGCCACATTTCAATGCCGAACCGTGGTGAGAGGTTGTGGTACTCTAAGCTGGCATGAATGCGACACTGGCGCTCTGGAGCGGCTTTGACCTTCTCGGGTGAGAAAACACACAGGCGTGGGAGGTTATTTTGGTGGGGCAAGGTTGTCAATAGTAGACATGTCAGTAGTCCGGAAGCCTGGAAAGCCCTCACCTCCAGTTTATCTTCGGTTTGCAGAAAAAAAACATTTTGGACTGGCCTACGGATTGGTACGGACCCGCATTTGATAGCAAAACATGTTCAAACCACATTTCGGACCATTTTGGGTGGTTTTAGAGTTGGAGATACTCTAACAACGTTGGAGATGCCCTAACACCGTTGTCGCAGGGTGCTGGCGCAGAAGATCCCGAACGGACTGATTCCCTGTGGAATCCAGACAAGCCAAACCGCAACAAGCTGGGGGCGAATCAGCCACGAGATGCGCACTGACTCAAGTCACGCGACGATGGCGATGGAATCTTTTGCGCAGGAGCTCTCGTTTTATATGGAATTAAATTATCACCTAATCTCGTGAGGGCACCGTACTGCAGAAAATCGCTGTCACTTCCGTTTAACGATTAAGATTAATTTTCCCATGCATATACGATGAACGATCCCGTACATCAACTTCGATCGATCCATCCATCTCGTGGCTGAAATTGCCGTGGAGATCACACCAGATCACCCGCGCAGGAAGGAATTGCCAAAATCTGTAAGACCGCAAGCCCTGAAAGTACGGGTAGATTTAAGTGCATCTACAGTAAGAATTATTGGAAGATTCATGTATACTATACCCGCATGACGAACAGAGAAAGTTACAAGCACCTTGTATTGTCGTGACGAGCAGAGGAAGAGTATGCATTCCATGTGCCGGTACAATTTTTTTGCACGAAACATCGTTGTTTCTGCCGCTATCAGCCGCAGGGCATGGAGTGCCGACCGAGTTACATTTCACCTTTCATCGCTCGACACCTGGGGGCCGGTTTTACCACCCGTCGCCCAAAACCGAGATAATATCAGACCAGAAGAATATGTGACGCACTTGCATCACTTTCGACCCAACCGAGGAAGGTGACGCGCACGGACACGGTCACAAACCACAAACAGCACTCCCCAGCTCCGTGGAGCAATCACATGAGATGATGCATGCACCTGCCGACTGCCGGACAAAGTTAATTAACCCAGCCCCGGCTCACACAAAAGTTAACCCACGATCGATGGAATCCAAGTTGCTAGTGCTCGCTGATCCTCCATGTTAATTTCTACCGTTTAATCCTTCTTTATCACTACAAAAGGAATACTGTTGTAGTCAAGGCTTAGCTAGTCGGGGAGGCGAAATTGCATGCGCACACCTTTCATCAGAGAAACAAAGGAGAGGCGAAAGGGAGATGCACGATCACGCGTGCCGATTTTTTATTTCGTTCCACGATTGATGCCATGCCTGAGGCTAAGGCCTCATTCAGTTTGGAGGATTTTCGTAGGAAAAACATAAAAATAAGGATTTCAGAGGAAAATTTCCTATGTATGCATTCGGTTTGTAGGAAATGAATGCAAGAATTTCGTAGGAATACTACTCATTTCCCGTGTTTTTTGAGGAAACTACACATCCACTCAAAGCTCATTTTACGTGTAGGAACGAGGCAAGTCAATTCCTTAGGATGACAAGTGCCATCCTATCATATTCCTATACTACTCCTAATTCCTACGTTTTGATTTCCTCCAAACCGAATGAGCCCTAATCAGTAGTGAATCTCTCAGAATCAATCGCACTTGCTACAAGTCAAGTATGCTTTGAATATCCCCTTTATACGCAGGATTTGCAGTTTCTCTGTAATATGCAAAGAGTATCTTCGAGGATTAAGCCTTCAAGATCCTTTTGAAACGGGGAATCAAGTGGGTGCTAAAATTAGCCATACATTCACATCAATGTTAGGCGCATGCAGGACGGCTTCACTTTGTTAACCGTTGCTTTCAAAGCCTTTCAGATCTCCAACGATGGAAGAAGCTCCACCAACATGGTACCTGTGTCCTCCGATTCGAACAATGCACCAATAGTACGTGCAACAACTTTTATTTGTCGAAAGATGGTGCTAAGATTTTACATTATCATTATGTCTCGCTCGAATTTGATCGGTATCATTTCACTTTTTTTCCTTGCCAATTTACATTACCATGTGTCAGCCAAAATTGGCTCAAGGAAAATAAACTATTTATATGTCGAGAGCCAACCAGGGCAGGGGGTGACGATGTTATACACCGGGGGTAGCTTCTCGAAAGAGGGAGACTTGCCATGAGGTCCAGGAGGCCCACAAGGATCTAGCGTCAAGGAGGAGACCGGAGGATCGAGTGAGCACCCAGAGACCACCTTGGCCCCAAGCCAACATGGCGGCGGCCATAGGCTTATCACTGACACACCTAAGCTGACACGTTGGTGATGACCCTCATCGGTGATGCGTGGCCAGTGGCCGGTCAGTGATGAGGGGTGAGTAGTATGTTGATTTGTAGTAGTGCATATGCCTCTCCTCTCTTCTACCATGGTCGCACCCGAGCCTCGCCTAGCTCCGTCGTGGTCCTGGCCTCATAATGCCAACACCACCGACACAAACCCCTCCAGCCATCCTCTTCACCCTGACACACCGTGATACATCCCACTCCTCCTGTGATAACCCTTGCCCTCTACGTGTTCAACAAAATGGCCAAGATTTCTTTATTCTTTTGTAGGCAAACAATGGATTCATCAGATGAGGAGTTGAGAACAATGAGTATGACTAACTCATTCAAAAAGAGTTTGTTGATTCGTAGGATGATGGGTTCATGATGATGATCAGCATGTAGGAGGAAATGAAGAAGGAAGTGGAGCATATTCTGAACTTCAAGGGTTCGGTCAAGGCGAGGAGAATTGTACACCTGGATAGGATCGCTGGCTCACAACTGCTCTATGATGACTACTTTCAACTCGGACCAGCCCTTGTTATTGCTTGTGGTGGATGGTTTTTTCGGTGTTGCTTCCCGAGGAACTAACCTTTATTATTGCGTGTGGTGGATGGCGTGGAGGCACATCATCCCTACTCTTGTCTCAGAAAGGATTCATATATTCAACTTTGGGTCTCTCCTTTGCAGAAATGCACAACCGCTCTCAAAATCCTTGCATTAGGTACTGCCTCGGATGCGTGGCTGAGATTTTCTAGATGGGAGAGAGCACATGTCTTGAGGAAACTGTCAACTTTGCCTGAGGTGTGGTAAAGGTGCTTGGATCAGAGTACCTGAGAGAACCAACTGTTGAAGACACAGGAAGGTTGATGACAATTGCAGCAGCAAGAGATTTTCCAGGTATGCTCGGTTCAGTTGATTGCATGCACTGCAATGAACAAAACTGCCCCAGAGGTTTGCGCGGGTAGTAGCCATGGTTCTAAATAGCGGATAGCGGGCTGGTACCGGATTGGGGTCCGCATAGCGGAATGCGAATAGTGGGCAATATTGTGGGCTCTATGTCCATGTAGCGGATTTGTAAAAACACTATATTATTTTGTATGTTTCAAGATCATTAACAAAAAGTAATGAAATTTAATTTGAGCTATAGCGGAAATTATTGTGGTCGCAAAAGCAGCCGCCATCTCCACTATTTGAAACTATGGGTAGTACCAAGGTTACACCAAAGAGGCCACCATCATACTCGAACCAGTGACATCAAAAGGACTTTCTGGATTTGGCATGCTTTCTTTGGGATGTATCATTCTCACAACGACATCAATGTGCTCCAACGATCTTTGCTGTTCAAGAGATTATGTGGCGGGATGCTCCGGCGTGCAACTAAATGGTCAACGAACACAAGTGCAACATGGGCTACTAGCTTGCTGATGGTATTTATCCTCAGGGCGACGTTGGTCAAGACCATGATCGATCCCCATGACAACAAATAATGTCACTTTGCAACAATGCAAGAGGCAGCTAAGAAGAATATGGAGAAGGCATTCAGAGTCCTCCAAGCCGATTCAGTATTGTTCGTGAAGAATGATGTGAGAATCAGAGATATTGTGGCAGCTAATGACTTGTTAGGTCATTTTACACAACATGATTGTCGAGGATGAAGGTGAAGGGGTACCCCAAACGCATCATTTTGAGAAGCCCGGAGTACATGTCCGCCTCCCGGAACAAGATGCAGAGCATATTGCAAACTTTCTAGAGATGCATTGAAATCTCTAAGATCAAAACGTGCATGTGCAACTACTTAATGATCTTGTGGAGCATATGTGAACCCACAATGGAAATTAAGGAATTTAATGTTTGAATTACGCACTCATAAAAGTTCACCAGAAGTACAAAACATCTTAAATTAATAAAACTTGCAATGACGTTCCTAGACCATCAAAAGACCACTATCGCCACTAGAATAAGATGACGCCACGCTGTTATCGCCGCTCACTTTATCGTAGCCAGCTTGATTTTGTTGATGACGACTCGGATATCGTTGTGCATGTGCTCCTTAGAGCATCTACAACGGGATATGTCGAATATGGCCCCTCAGACGCCCGCGAACGCGTCTGCAGGCAGTGATCAGGCACGCCTCAAATTTCGCGAGTTGCATCCGGACATCTTATACTAGATTCTTAAATCCATACAAAGATATGCAAATGAAATAAACCTACGTACTATGTTGATCACCTAGCTACTCCTCGCCAGAGATGTCGACGATCTTCGTGCCCGGCTCCTCCGGCACCTCTGCTTCGGCCTCCTCCTCCTCCTCTATCTCCGCGTCGAGTTCGATGAAGAGTGCGTCGGACGCCGCCTGCTCCTACCGGAGGAACGCCCGGTTGGCCTCCACATATGTCTTATCCTGGATGGACTCCGGGATGGTTTGCTGCTTCGCCCACTCCTTCGATTGGGTGACGGCGAACTCTGCCTCCGCCTGCTCCATGTTGAAGGGCGAACACTCTGGCTCCGGCTGCTCCATGTTGAAGGGCGAACACTCCAAGATCTTCCCCCGGACTGACTCCCGCCGAATCAAGATAAGACTAGTAACGGCAAGCAAATTGACAAAATCGACGCCCACAACAACTTGTGTTCTACTCGTGCATAGAAACTACGCATAGACCTAGTTCATGATGCCACTGTTGGGGAACGTAGCAGAATTTTAAAATTTTCTACGCATCACCAAGATCAATTTATGGAGTCATCTAGCAACGAGGGAGAGGGGAGTGCATCTACATACCCTTGTAGATCACGGGCGGAAGCGTTCAAGAGAACGGGGTTGATGGAGGCGTACTCGTCGTGATCCAAATCACCGATGACCGAGCGCCGAACGGACGGCACCTCCGTGTTCAACACACGTACGGTGGGGAAGACGTCTCCTCCTTCTTGATCCAGCAAGCGAAGGAGAGGTTGATGGAGATCCAGCAGCACGACGGCGTGGTGGTGGAAGCAGCGGTGATCTCGGCAGGGCTTCGCCAAGCTCCAACGAGAGAGAGAGAGAGGTGTTACGAGGGGAGAGGGAGGCGCCAGGGATTTGGGTACGGCTGCCCTCCCTCCCCCTAACTATATATAGGGCCCCTAGGAGATGGGATCTCCAAGGGGGGGCGGCGGCCAAGGGGGACTTGCCACCCAAGCCAAGTGGGGCGCCCCCCACCCCTAGGGTTTCCAACCCTAGGCGCAGGGAGAGGCCCATGGGGGCGCACCAGTCCACCAGGGGCTGGTTCCCCTCCCACTTCAGCCCATGGGGCCCTCCGGGATAGGTGGCCCAACCCGGTGGACCTCCGGGACCCTTCCGGTGGTCCCGGTACAATACCGATTACCCCTGAAACTTTCCCGATGGCCGAAACTGGACTTCATATATATAAATCTTCACCTTCGGACCATTCCGGAACTCCTCGTGACGTCCGGGATCTCATCCAGGACTCCGAACAACTTTCGGGTTACCGCATACTAATACCTCTACAACCCTAGCATCACCGAACCTTAAGTGTGTAGACCCTACGGGTTCGGGAGACTCGCAGACATGACCGAGACGACTCTCCGGTCAATAACCAACAACGGGATCTGGATACCCATGTTGGCTCCCACATGTTCCACGATGATCTCATCGGATCAACCACGATGTCGAGGATTCAATCAATCCCGTATTCAATTCCCTTTGTCAATCGGTATGTTACTTGCCCGAGATTCGATCGTTGGTATCCCAATACCTCGTTCAATCTCGTTACCGGCAAGTCACTTTACTCGTACTGTAATGCATGATCCCATGACCAAACACTTGGTCACATTGAGCTCATTATGATGATGCATTACCGAGTGGGCCTAGAGATACCTCTCCGTCATACGGAGTGACAAATCCCAGTCTCGATCCGTGTCAACCCAACAGATACTTTCGGGGATACCTGTAGTATACCTTTATAGTCACCCAGTTACGTTGTGACGTTTGGTACACCCAAAGCACTCCTACGACATCCGGGAGTTACACGATATCATGGTCTAAGGAAATGATACTTGACATTGGAAAAGCTCTAGCAAACGAACTACACGATCTTGTGCTATGCTTAGGATTGGGTCTTGTCCATCACGTCATTCTCCTAATGATGTGATCCCGTTATCAATGACATCCAATGTACATAGTCAGGAAACCATGACTATCTATTGATCAACGAGCTAGTTAACTAGAGGCTCACTAGGGACATGTTGTGGTCTATGTATTCACACATGTATTACGATTTCCGGATAACACAATTATAGCATGAACAATAGACAATTACCATGAACAAGGAAATATAATAATAACCATTTTATTATTGCCTCTAGGGCATATTTCCAACAGTCTCCCACTTGCACTAGAGTCAATAATCTAGTTACATTGTGATGAATCGAACACCCATAGAGTTCTGGTGTTGATCATGTTTTGCTCGCGGAAGAGGTTTAGTCAACGGATCTGTGACATTCAGATCCGTATGTACTTTGCAAATATCTATGTCTCCATCTTGAACATTTTCACGAATGGAGTTGAAGCGACGGTTGATGTGCCTTGTCTTCTTGTGAAACCTGGGCTCCTTGGCAAAGGCAATAGCTCCAGTGTTGTCACAGAAGAGAGTGATCGGCCCCGACACATTGGGTATGACTCCTAGGTCGGTGATGAACTCCTTCATCCAGATTGCTTCATGCGCTGCCTCCGAGGCTGCCATGTACTCCGCTTCAACATGTAGATCCCGCCACGACGCTTTGCTTGCAACTGCACCAGCTAACTGCCCCACCATTCAAAATATACACGTATCCGGTTTGTGACTTAGAGTCATCCAGATTTGTGTCGAAGCTAGCGTCGACGTAACCCTTTACGACGAGCTTCTCGTCACCTCCATATACGAGAAACATATCCTTAGTCTTTTTCAGGTACTTCAGGATGTTCTTGACCAATGTCCAGTGTTCCATGCCGGGATTACTTTGGTACCTTCCTACCAAACTCACAGTAAGGTTTACATCAGGTCTGGTACACAGCATGGCATACATGATAGACCCTATGGCTGAGGCATAGGGGACGACACTCATCTTTTCGCTATCTTCTACCGTTGTCGGACATTGAGCTGAGCTCAATTTGACACCTTGCAACACAGGCAAGAATCCCTTTTTGGACTGATCCATATTGAACTTCTTCAATATCTTATCAAGGTATGTGCTTTGTGAAAGACCTATGAGGCGTCTCGATCTATCTCTATAGATCTTGATGCATAATATGTAAGCAGCTTCTCCAAGGTCCTTCATTGAAAAACACTTATTCAAGTAGGCCTTAATACTGTCCAAAAGTTCTATATCATTTCCCATCAAAAGTATGTCATCCACGTATAATATGAGAAATGCTACAGAGCTCCCACTCACTTTCTTTTAAACACAGGCTTCTCCATAAGTCTGCATAAACCCAAACGCTTTGATCATTTCATTAAAGCGAATGTTCCAATTCCGAGATGCTTGCACCAGCCCATAGATGGAGCGCTGGAGCTTGCATACCTTGTTAGCATTCTTAGGATCGACAAAACCTTCTGGCTGCATCATATACAATTCTTCCTTAAGAAAGCCGTTAAGGAATGCCGTTTTGACGTTCATTTGCCATATCTCATAATCATAGTATGCGGCAATTGCTAACATGATTCGGACAGACTTCAGCTCCGCTACGGGTGAGAAGGTCTCATCGTAGTCAACCCCTTGAACTTGTCGATAACCCTTAGCGACAAGTCGAGCCTTATAGATGGTAACATTACCATCCGCGTCCGTCTTCTTCTTAAAGATCCATTTATTCTCTATCGCTCGCGATCATCGGGCAAGTCTGTCAAAGTCCATACTTTGTTTTCATACATGGATCCTATCTCGGATTGCATGGCTTCAAGCCATTTGTTGGAATCTGGGCCCACCATTGCTTCTTCATAGTTCGAAGGTTCACCGTTGTCTAACAACATGATTTCCTGGACAGGGTTGCCATACCATTCTGGTGTGGAACGTGTCCTTGCGGACCTTCGAAGTTCAGTAGCAACTTGATCCGAAGTACCTTGATCATTATCATTAACTTCCTCTCTAGTCGGTGCAGGCACCACAGGAACATCTTCCTGAGCTGCGCTACTTTCCGGTTCAAGAGGCAGTACTTCATCGAGTTCTACTTTCCTCCCACTTACTTCTCTCGAGAGAAACTATTTCTCCATAAAGGACCCGTTCTTGGCAACAAAGATCTTGCCCTCGGATCTGAAGTAGAAGGTATACCCAATGGTTTCCTTAGGGTATCCTATGAAGACGCATTTTTCCGACTTGGGTTCGAGCTTTTCAGGTTGAAGTTTCTTGACATAAGCATCGCATCCCCAAACTTTTAGAAACGACAGCTTAGGTTTCTTCCCAAACCATAATTCATACGGTGTCGTCTCAACGGATTTAGACGGTGCCCTATTTAAAGTGAATGTAGTTGTCTCTAGAGCGTATCCCCAAAATGATAGCGGTAAATCAGTGAGTGACATCACAGATCGCACCATATCCAATAGAGTGCGATTACGACGTTCGGACACACCGTTACGCTGAGGTGTTCCATGCGGCGTGAGTTGTGAAACGATTCCACATTTTCTTAAGTGCGTACCAAATTCGTGACTTAAATATTCTCCCCCACGATCTGATCGTAAGAATTTTATCTTTCGGTCACGTTGATTCTCTACCTCATTCTGAAATTCCTTGAACTTTTCAAAGGTCTCGGACATGTGTTTCATCAAATAGACATACCCATATCTACTTAAGTCATCAGTGAGAGTGAGAACGTAACGATAGCCACCGCGAGCCTCAACGCTCATTGGACCACACACATCAGTATGTATAATTTCCAATAAGTTGGTTGCTCGCTCCATTGTTCCGGAGAACGGAGTCTTGGTAATTTTACCCATGAGGCATGGTTCGCACGTGTCAAATGATTCGAAATTAAGAGACTCGAAAAGTCCATCCGTATGGAGCTTCTTCATGCGTTTGACACCGATGTGACTAATGAAGGAAATATGCCCTAGAGGCAATAATAAAGTTATTATTTATTTCCTTATATCATGATAAAAGTTTATTATTCATGCTAGAATTGTATTAACTGGAAACATAATACATGTGTGAATACATAGACAAACAGAGTGTCACTAGTATGCCTCTACTTGACTAGCTCGTTAATCAAAGATGGTTATGTTTCCTAACCATGGACAAAGAGTTGTCATTTGATTAACGGGATCACATCATTAGTTGAATGATCTGATTGACATGACCCATTCCATTAGCTTAGCACCCGATCGTTTAGTATGTTGCTATTGCTTTCTTCATGACTTATACATGTTCCTATGACTATGAGATTATGCAACTCCCGTTTGCCGGAGGAACACTTTGTGTGCTACCAAACGTCACAACGTAACTGGGTGATTATAAAGGAGCTCTACAGGTGTCTCCAAAGGTACATGTTGGGTTGGCGTATTTCGAGATTAGGATTTGTCACTCCGATTGTCGGAGAGGTATCTCTGGGCCCTCTCGGTAATGCACATCACTGAAGCCTTGCAAGCATTGCAACTAATGAGTTAGTTGCGGGATGATGTATTACGGAACGAGTAAAGAGACTTGCTGGTAACGAGATTGAACTAGGTATGGGATACCGACGATCGAATCTCGGGCAAGTAACATACCGATGACAAAGGGAACAACGTATATTGTTATGCGGTCTGACCGATAAAAGATCTTCGTAGAATATGTAGGAGACAAAATGAGCATCCAGGTTCCGCTATTGGTTATTGACCGGAGACGTGTCTCGGTCATGTCTACATTGTTCTCGAACCCTTAGGGTCCGCACACTTAAGGTTACGATGACAGTTATATTATGAGTTTATGCATTTTGATGTACCAAAGTTTCTTCGGAGTCCCGGATGTGATCACGGACATGACGAGGAGTCTCGAAATGGTCGAGACATAAAGATTGATATATTGGAAGCCTGTGTTTGAATATCAGAAGTGTTCCGGGTGAAATCAGGATTTTACCGGAGTACCGGGAGGTTACCGGAACCCCCCGGGAGGTATATGGGCCTTAGTGGGCCTTAGTGGAAGAGAGGAGAGGTGGCCAGAGATGGGCCGCGCGCCCCTCCCCCCCTTGGTCCGAATAGGACAAGGAGAGGGGGCCGGCCCCCCTTCCTCCTCTCTCTCCTCTTTCCCCCCTCCGCGAATCCTATTCCAACTAGGAAAGGGGGGAGTCCTACTCCCGGAGAGAGTAGGACTCCTCCTGGCGCGCCTCCTCTTGGCCGGCTGCCCCCCCCCCTTTGAGCCTTTATATACGGAGGCAAGGGGCACCCCTAGAGACACAAGTTGATCCACGTGATCATATTCTTAGCCGTGTGCGGTGCCCCCTTCCACCATAGTCCTCGATAATATTGTAGCGGTGCTTAGGCGAAGCCCTGCGACGGTAGTACATCAAGATCGTCACCACGCCGTCGTGCTGACAGAACTCTTCCCCAACACTTTGCTGGATCGGAGTCCGGGGATCGTCATCGAACTGAACGTGTGCTAGAACTCGGAGGTGCCGTAGTTTCGGTGCTTGATCGGTCGGGCCGTGGAGATGTACGACTACATCAACCAAGTTAACGCTTCCGTTGTCGATCTACAAGGGTACGTAGATCACACTCTCCCCCTCTCGTTGCTATGCATCACCATGATCTTGCGTGTGCGTAGGAAATTTTTTGAAATTACTACGAAACCCAACAACTAAGGCGGCAGTGCCACAGATATGTGGGACTATCATTATCAATCTTACATCTTTTGGTATTCACACTATGAATATGTGTAACATCACATTTGAGATTCATTAAGAATAAACCATTGACCAGCGGGGCATGACCATAAAACATATCTCTCATATAAATAGAACAACCATTATTCTTGGATTTAAATGAGTAGCCATCTCGTATTAAACGAGATCCAGATACAATATTCATGCTCAAAGCTGGCACTAAATAACAATTATTGAGGTTTAAAACTAATCCCGTAGGTGAACGTAGAGGTAGCGTGTCGACGGCAATCACATCGACCTTGTAACCATTTCCGACGCGGATCGTCACCTCGTCCTTCGTCAGTCTCCGCTTATTCCGCAGCTCCTGTTTTGAGTTAGAAATGTGAGCAACCGCACCGGTATCAAATACTCAGGAGCTACTACGAGTACTGGTAAGGTACACATCAATTACATGTATATCACATATAACTTTAGTGTTGACGGCCTTCTTGTCCGCTAAGTATTTGGGGCAGTTCCGCTTCCAGTGTCCCTTTTCCTTGCAATAAAAGCGCCCAGTCTCAGGTTTGTGTCCATTCTTTGACTTCTTCCCGGCAACTGGTTTATCGGCCACGGCAACTCCCTTGCCGTCCTTCTTGAAGTTCTTGTTACCCTTGCCCTTTTTGAAACTAGTGGTTTTATTGACCATCAACACTTGATGTTCCTTTTTGATTTCCACCTTCACTGATTTCAGCATTGAAAATACTTCAGGAATAGTTTTCACCATCCCCTGCATATTATAGTTCATCACAAAGCTCTTGTAGCTAGGTGGGAGCGACTGAAGGATTCTGTCAATGACCGCCTCGTCCGGGAGGTTAATGTCTAGCTGGGACAAGCAATTGTGCAACCCAGACATTTTGAGTATGTGCTCACTGACAGAATTATTTTCCTCCATCTTACAACTATAGAACTTGTCGAAGACTTCATATCTCTCGACCCGGGCATGAGCTTGGAAAATCATTTTCAGCTCTTCGAACATCTCATATGCTCTGTGTTGCTCAAAACGCTTTTGGAGCCCCGGTTCTAAGATGTAAAGCATGCCGCACTGAACGAGGGAGTAATCATCAGCACGTGACTGCCAAGCGTTCATAACGTCTTGGTTCTCTGGGATGGGTGCATCACCTAGCGGTGCTTCTAGGACATATGCTTTCCTGGCAGCTATGAGGATGATCCTTAGGTTCCGGACCCAGTCTGTATAGTTGCTGCCATCATCTTTCAGCTTGGTTTTCTCTAGGAACGCGTTGAAGTTGAGGTTGACATGAGCGTTGTCCATTTGATCTACAAGACATTTTGCAAAGGTTTTTAGACTAAGTTCATGATAATTAAGTTCATGTAATCAAATTATTTAATGAACTCCCACTCAGACAGACATCCCTCTAGTCATCTAAGTGATATATGATCCGAGTTAACTAGGCCGTGTCCGATCATCACGTGAGACGGACTAGTCATCATCGGTGAACATCTTCATGTTGATCGTATCTTCTATACGACTCATGTTCGACCTTTCGGTCTTCTATATTCCGAGGCCATGTCTGTACATGCTAGGCTCGTCAAGTCAACCTAAGTGTATTGCGTGTGTAAATCTGGCTTACACCCGTTGTATTCGAACGTTAGAATCTATCACACCCGATCATCACGTGGTGCTTCGAAACAACGAACCTTCGCAACGGTGCATAGTTCGGAGGACACACTTTCTTGAAATTATGTGAGGGATCATCTTATTTAAGCTACCATCGTTCTAAGCAAATACGATGTAAAACATGATAAACATCACATGCAATCAAATAGTGACATGATATGGCCAATATCATTTTGCTCCTTTTGATCTCCATCTTCGGGGCGCCATGATCATCATCGTCACCGGCATGACACCATGATCTTCATCATCATGATCTCCATCATCGTGTCTTCATGAAGTTGTCTCATCATCTATTACTTCTACTACTATGGCTTACGGTTTAGCAATAAAGTAAAGTAATTACATGACGTTTATGTTGACACGCAGGTCATAAATAAATTAAGACAACTCCTATGGCTCCTGCCAGTTGTCATACTCATCGACATGCAAATCGTGATTCCTATTACAAGAACATGATCAATCTCATACATCACATATATCATTCATCACATCCTTTTGGCCATATCACATCACATGGCACATGCTGCAAAAACAAGTTAGACGTTCTCTAATTGTTGTTGCAAGTTTTTACGTGGCTGCTATAGGTTTCTAGCAAGAACGTTTCTTACCTACGCCAAAACCACAACGTGATATGCCAATTTCTATTTACCCTTCATAAGGACCCTTTTCATCGAATCCAATCCGACTAAAGTGGGAGAGACAGACACCCGCTAGCCACCTTATGCAACTAGTGCATGTCAGTCGGTGGAACCAGTCTCACGTAAGCGTACGTGTAAGGTCGGTCCGGGCCGCTTCATCCCACGATGCCGCCGAATCAAGATAAGACTAGTAACGGCAAGTAAATTAACAAAATCAACGCCCACAACAACTTGTGTTCTACTCGTGCATAGAAATTACGCATAGACCTAGCTCATGATGCCACTGTTGGGGAACGTAGCAAAATTTTAAAATTTTCTACGCATCACCAAGATCAATCTATGGAGTCATCTAGCAACGAGGGAGAGGGAAGTGCATCTACATACCCTTGTAGATCACGAGCGGAAGCGTTCAAGAGAACGGGGTTGATGGAGTCATACTCGTCGTGATCCAAATCACCGATGACCGAGCGCCGAACGGACGGCACCTCCGCGTTCAACACATGTACGGTTGGGAAGACGTCTCCTCCTTCTTGATCCAGCAAGGGAAGGGGAGGTTGATGGAGATCCAGCAGCACGACGGTGTGGTGGTGGAAGCAGCGGTGATCTCGGCAGGTCTTCGCCAAGTTCCAACGAGAGAGAGAGGTGTTACGAGGGGAGAGGGAGGCGCCAGAGATTTGGGTACGGCTGCCCTCCCTCCCCCCCCCACTATATATAGGGCCCCTAGGGGGGGCGGCCCTAGGAGATGGGATGTCCAAGGAGGGGCGGCGGCCAAGGGGGACTTGCCCCCCAAGCCAAGTGGGGCGCCCCCACCCCTAGGGTTTCCAACCCTAGGCGCAGGGGGAGGGCATGGGGGCGCACCAGCCCACTAGGGGCTGGTTCCCCTCCCACTTCAGCCCATGGGGCCCTCTGGGATAGGTGGCCCCACCTGGTGGACCCCAGGACCCTTCCGGTGGTCCCGGTACAAAACCGATTACCCCCGAAACTTTCTCGATGGCCGAAACTGGACTTCCTATATATAAATCTTCACGTTCGGACCATTCCGGAACTCCTCGTGACGTCCGGGATCTCATCCAGGACCCCGAACAACTTTCGGGTTACCGCAAATATCTCTACAACCCTAGCGTCACCGAACCTTAAGTGTGTAGACCCTACGGGTTCGGGAGACTCGCAGACATGACCGAGACGACTCTCCGGTCAATAACCAACAACGGGATCTGGATACCCATGTTGGCTCCCACATGTTCCATGATGATCTCATCGGATGAACCACGATGTCGAGGATTCAATCAATCCCGTATTCAATTCCCTTTGTCAATCGGTACGTTACTTGCCCGAGATTCGATCATCGGTATCCCAATACCTCGTTCAATCTCGTTACCTGCAAGTCACTTTACTCGTACTGTAATGCATGATCCCGTGACCAAACACTTGGTCACATTGAGCTCATTATGATGATGCATTACCGAGTGGGCCCAGAGATACCTCTCCGTCATACGGAGTGACAAATCCCAGTCTCGATCCGTGTCAACCCAACAGATACTTTCGGGGATACCTGTAGTATACCTTTATAGTCACCCAGTTACGTTGTGACGTTTGGTACACCCAAAGCACTCCTACGGCATCCGGGAGTTACACGATCTCATGGTCTAAGGAAATGATACTTGACATTGGAAAAGCTCTAGCAAACGAACTACACGATCTTGTGCTATGCTTAGGATTGTGTCTTGTCCATCGCATCATTCTCTTAATGATGTGATCCCGTTATCAATGACATCCAATGTCCATAGTCAGGAAACCATGACTATCTATTGATCAACGAGCTAGTTAACTAGAGGCTCACTAGGGACATGTTGTGGTCTATGTATTCACACATGTATTATGGTTTCCGGATAACACAATTATAGCATGGACAATAGACAATTATCATGAATAAGAAAATATAATAGTAACCATTTTATTATTGCCTCTAGGGCATATTTTCAACAAGAATGTGTACTTTCATGCCATGCCTATGCTTGCCGTGTTAATCATCTTTAACATGTTCACTTCTTGCATCTAAGTGATTAACATGATATAAGTGAACTTCCGTTATGGAAAGTTGCATTTTGTAAGATCCAAGTAAGTAATCCTGACATCATATGAATATGATCTAATTATGAAAGTTAGAAAATCTTATCAATACTTTAAGTCCATGTCATTTTTATACCCGCTAAATATATGCATCACTATGTTTTGAAACACTAAAGTACCTAAGGCAAACATTTTGTCCATTTTGCCGCCGGGCGCCTCTGCAGGTCCACCACCACCAACAGCAACAAGCCCTCCGCTGAAAAGTAGGGGAATCTCGCTTAAATTCTGGGCGATCGATGGAGCCGGCCGACCGGCAGATCGATGGAGCCGGCGGCCGACCACGCCGGGCAACGGACAGCCGTTGGTTTGCCTGCAGCTGCGCGTCATGTGCCGCAAGAAGGAAGTGTGCAGCAAGCACTAGCTCCTTGTCTGCCTGCGCTGCAGTTCGTTCAGGGAATGCCAAGGCACAGGGCTGCCTAGTTTGGCGTAGGATCGTCCTGTCTTTCGGCGCAATTGTGGCACGGCCGACGGCACAGGCTGTTGCTTAATTGCAGCCCACCACAGTACAGTACATCGTCTCGAGTTAGCATACCACAGTGCGTGCTCCGGCTGCACGGCGAGTCAGCCAAGTTGTTTGTTTAATTTAACTGGTCGACCGAGCTCGTGCGGTCGTGCAGTGGTCATGACCAATTCGTTTGGAAGTTGTGCAAAAAAAATTTAGACCTCCTTTAGTTTGAAGGAATTTCATAGGAATTTTAAAGAATAGGATTCTAATAAAAAAAAATTTCCTTTAGAGTCCTTTGGTTCATAAGAATAGATTCATATTCTTACATAAGATTGGTTCCTATCCTTCACATTTCATAGAAAAATAAAAATGAGCCTAGACTCAATAGAAAAATTTCTTTGGTGTTAATCAAATGACATCTCATTTTCTATTACTACTCATAAGATTTGAGATATATGCCATCTCATTTCCTACAAAATTTCTATTCCTATGATAATCCTATCCTATGAACCAAAAAAGGACTAAGGTGATACGTACAGCCACTGTGTTGTTTATGTTTTCTCTGCAGATCTGGTGCGCGGCATGGAATTCTAAAAGAAAAACAAGTTGTAGTGTCAAGTGGAGCCGTCTTCGTACATCGCTCCTAAAATAAAACCAGCAGTAGTGCCGTCTTCTGTATTTGTGTTTATGTTAAACTAGCAGTAGTGCCGTCTTCTGCAGTCTCCCATGTTTTAAAGTACTGCCGACGAAAACCATCTTGAGTCTGAATGGAACCAACTCTTTTTCTTCATGATTTTTAATTTCACCTTTATTAGATTGAATACAATACTCTACGGAGCGGCAGTTTGTCTTGTCTCTTTCCTCCGGAGAATTAAGATCTGGAATGGTGCACGGCCGCTTAGCTTTTAATAACTACTGTAGTGTACTGGTTGCCAAATATATCCGTCCTCATCAACGGTAAAAGAACGCAAATCATTTTTCCCTTTGCTTCCGTAGCTAGGGCAAACTCGTCCTGCTCCCCTCTGCCTGCTGGTCTGTTTATTTTTTTTGAAATAGAGGATTACTTCCGGCCTCTGCATCAGTATGATGCACGCAACTGTTTTTGTTAATTATTCATCAGAGCCTCACAAAATTAATACAAGGATCAATCCAAATCCATCTTCTAGACAAACAAAGTTGCCACACATACAAGTATACAGATGTGCCCTGCCCACATAACAGATACCATCTAATCCAGTGGCCTAAAGTCCAGCCGCTCTAGGTATCCCATAATGTGCACCGCATACGCACGCTCTAGGATCCGCCGCTACCATCTTCCGCTATCCTGTCTTCAGGAGGAATCACTACATAGATCTTGCCAGTCATATCTACCGTCAATGTCATCATGATGCCAGACAGTGTGACCACCCTACACTTGTCCATGAACACACTTCCATCGCCGAGACCTCGTTGCGCCATGCCGCCAAGGCACGTCGTCGCCGACGCGGTAGATGCCACACCGCCACCACCTCCGGCACTAGGAACCATCCGTGCTCACTGCACACACCATCCATCTTAATGCCCAAAACGGCGCCTCGAAGGAGGTGACGACGCCATGGCGGCGCCGCCGCCCATTCACGACGAACTAGGGTTTTCACCCGGGCAAAGAGGGAGGAGGGAGCAGGGTGGAGTTGACCTCGCCGTCGCCAGCAAGGAGGGGGATGACGCCGGAGCGCCATCAACGACATGGCCGCCACCGTAAGCCAGAGGTTTCCCCTGAACAAGCTCCCGCCCCGGCACCCATCAAGGCCGCCTCCAACATTTTTGAGCATGGACGCCGGAGATTTGGACCGCCCGATGGGGAGATCCGCCTCAGATCTAACGAGAGGGGCATGAGGAACCGCCTCATGCCAGGAGCGCCATCCACCGGTACCTCGTTGCTCAAGCAGCCAAGGAAGTCCAGCCTACCGCGCCGACGAGCGGCCACCGCTGGCGGATGGACGCCGTCCTCACCAATGGAGGCCGCCGCCTCAGATCCAGGCACTCACCCGAGGCATGGGATCAGTCGGAGGCCTCGCCGTCCCCTTCATTGGTGGCAGCAAGGCAAGCCGGCGACCCCCTCTAGAGGCGACGAGGGAGAAAATAAGGGAACGAAGAGCCGCTGGAGGGCAAGGCTTCGGCGCCTCCCGAGTCGCCCGTGAGGGAGCGAGTGGGGGCGATCCGTTTTTTTGCAGGGAGTCTGTTCTGTTCTTGTCAAGTATATTTGAGAATTTGCTGGTTTGTTTAGTAGTTTAGGTTATGTGTTTTTAGTCCTTGCAAGTGTGGCGCTTGGGCGATTAGCAACAATTTTTTTCTTCAAGTTTGCCTTTTGGGCTCCGCCTCTCCTCGAGTTCGTCCATCCAAGTGTAGTCATCAGAGTTCCAACATAGATTCTTCTCGTCTCTTTGCAGCGGCGAGGTTAGGATTTCTTGTCGTCGTATGAGCGTAATGGCTAGACTTTATGTTAGGTGCTTCAGATCTATTCAAGGTTCAACGGCGACAATTGTGGCTTTAAATGTTGGTCCTTAGGGCACGTACGTGCACGGAGACTTTTTCCAACTGCCATCGACAAGGTCAACCCTGCTCCGGTAGGTGAAGAACGCCAGCGACGCGTCGACGACCTGTTCTGGCATTGATAATGACCATTCAATGGTGTATGGACCTCAATGTGATTTTTAATATATTTGATGTGCTTTATATTTGATGAACTTTTATAACAGATCCTGATTTTTTTGGAAAAAAGAAATCCATCCGTATATTCGCTTCACTAGTCATCATCATCATTATTTAAATACGAGCGTGTTAGGGTAACGCACGGTTGATGGATTGCTAATTGAGTTCCCACATCCTCATCCCCAGCCATGTCATCTCTCTCCCGTGACGCCTCCTCCACGTCCAGAACCCGATCGGACCGACGAGTCACCGCTCCAGAATCCAGATATACCGCACGGAAGCAACCAGGCTGAGGTTTAACATGCGCGCATTGCCATTGTTGAGCTGTACCTCAAATCTGGTTCACGCGCATCTGTGATGTCATAAGCCTAGCTTCTTGCTTATGGTTGACCTAACGGAATAGAGTAGCACTAACATGCATGCGCGATTACCCTCAAAAAAAAAACATGCATGCGCGATCTGACCTGGCTAGTTAGCTCCTCCTGGCCACGGTTGACATTGTCGCAGCACACAAAAACTTCGTCCTATAGCTAGCAGATTAATTTAGGAGATATCTGATCTCATCATCTGATAGATGGCACCGGCGTGGCAGCTAGTCTCGCCAATCCATGATGCCGTGGCCAAGTGCAAGTTGAGATGTAATGTTATCTCCAGATTAAGCTTATCTCCCGCACTGTCATTGATCAATGGTGAGTTGTAATGCTTAGGCCTTGTACAATGCAAGGTGCTTAGAAACGGTGTTTAAAAAAAATAAACCAAGTTTTTCTTAAACATCGGTGCTTATTCGTATAGGGCAGATGCTTAATTATATGTCTCTTCTATAAAAATAGGCGCCAGTGCTTCAGAAAAATTTGGTTTATTTTTCTAAACACCTCTGTAAGTATCTAGCATTGTACAAGGCCTTAGCGGCAGCTAGCCAGACGATGGAAAAATTATTCATACAGGACTCGTCAACTCATTCCCTTCATTTTTCGCGTGCTGATAATACCATGGCCTATGGTCTGGTTCATAGAGAATTGACCGGCATATATTTGCCACTTCCTGACGTATATTAGCGGCGCCCGCGTTTATTACATGATCAGTTGATCACAAACTCTGCCATATGCCCATTAGGTGATCATGTCATGTCTGCCATTTATTGCCATGTAGAAATTCTCTCTCTCTCTGCCACAGACCAACTCTCTCTCTCTCTCTTTTCAAAATACACGGAATAGGGTATGTGTTTAACTCATCAGACATCTACAATTTTTGCGGCGCCGCTCCACAAGAAACTACTAGAAAGTTCTACTTGGGGTACTGTTTTTTTTCTTCATAAGGCCTCGTTTGACAGGGAAGATTTTGCAGCCCCGGAGTGGAGAGGGATCTGAGGGGATTTGGTTAATCCCTCTCTTCCACCCAATCCTCTTAATTCTCCACTAATCCCTTCCCTTTCATAAACTCCTCTATTTAATTAAACCTCTTACAACAGCAGCAACAAAGCAAGTGTCTAGTTTCATGGGTGTCTTGGGGGGTTTTCTGTACCACATGAATTGAGAGGGATTCGTAAGGAACGGAGAGGATTGGCCTTCTCAATGCCTACGTGTCAAATGGGCTGGGCTGGATCTACGATCAGATATTTTCACATTGCGGAAGCACTCTTTACTGCTCCCCTGATGAGCAGCACATGATAGTACTACTAGTACTGCAGATTCTTTACCGTTTTACCAAGCCGTACGTGCACACTAGATCCAGTAGATCCAGAGCGACTGACAGGATCCGCCATTGCCAGCTGCATCGCCACCGAAAAACCGATATGCCGACGAGGGAGGGGATCTGGGAGGATCTCCGCGCTGGGCGCTACCGGCCGCAACCACGCGACCTTCCTCGGCAACCGCGCGCGCCTGCAGGTACAGGTCCACCACCAACGGCAGCAACAAGCCTTCCGCTGAAAGGTAGGGGAATCACGCTTGAATTCTGGGCGGTCCCGGCCGGCCGACCGGCCGATCGATGGAGCCGGTGGTTGACCACGCCGGCCAGGCGACGGACAGCCGTTGGTTTGCCTGCAGCTGCGCGTCATGTGCCGTGCATGCATGCATGTGCGATCGATTAAATAAAGAAGAAAAGCGTCCAGCAAGAACTAGCTCCTTGTCTGTTGCGCTCCCGTTCAGTGAATCCCGAGGTGCAGGGCTGCCTAGCTTGGCGTAGGATCCTCGTGTCTTTCGGCGCAATTTTGGCTCGGCCGACGGACGGTGACACGGCCGACCGAACTGGAACCCCAACGGCACACGTTGTTGCTTAGGCCAACTTCCGCATGACTCTAAATACACATCCGTTTTGTTCAGATTTTGTTTTTTTGTTCGGTAAAAAAGACGCCTATGTCTGGTTTGAGTCGTCCGCTGGTCCGTGCACCTAAGGCCAACTCCACCGCGCGACCCCGTTCTATCCGCGCACGTCCGTTTGAAGTAAAATCGACAAATAGCGCAGCCCAGCACGCGGCCTTCAACGGACAAATATTTGGATTTCGTCCGTTTTCGACCCATCCCCAACCCAAACTTGCGCTCGGTTTGGGGTGAAACGGACGCACGCGGACGGCCTGGACGCACGCCCTTGTCCTCCCCGTGGCCCGCTTGTTGGGGACACTAGCAGTCCCTCCGCTCCCAACGCTTCCACCCTCTCTCTCCCGCCCTGCCCCGCTACCAGCGCCGCCGCTATTCTGCGGCCGCCACCTCACCGCGCAGCCCCCGACCGTCCCTACCAAACCACGTCTCGACATGGCCGCCACCACGTCCGCGCTTTGGCCGTAGTTTTGGCCGTCGATCGAAGGTTTGGCCGTCGCCGTCTTTGCCGGTCGTAGAGGGGAGACGACCGTCGGCGACGTACCACGACAGCCTCGGCAGCTTCCGACGAGAGCTCCAGAGCGGCCAGTAGCCGGCGGGCAACCACCCCTGCTGCGTCGAGGTGATCATCGCGGCCTCTTCTCCACCACGACCGCAAGGTGTTCGACATTTTTGCCCACAAAGGTATGGACAGTGAAGACAAGTTTTTCTTCCATCACTTCCTTTGTTCATCGGATGATTCGTCGTCGGATGATGAAGATCTCGTGGTGGTTGCACTGGTCGTTCACGACCACATTCAACGATAGCTTCCTCGGTAAGGGGGGTCAGTCCTTGGCCGTGCTCCCAACCTGAACCGCAACAGGGAGAGAGGCCACGCCCTGCTCTATGCCAATTACTTTGCCAACACCCCGCTCTTCAAGCCAGATAAATTCCATCGCCGTTTTCGAATGGCAAGGCATGTGTTCAATCGTATCCGAGAGGGAGTGGTTGCTCATGACCCATACTTCGAGTGCATGACGGATGCCCTTGGCAAGCTTGGATTCTCCTCTTACCAGAAATGCACCGCGGCCATCCGCATGCTTGCATATGAAATTCTGGGCGATCTGGTGGATGAGTATGTGCGTATGAGTGAGACAACATATCTGATGCCAATGTACAAGTTTTGCCAGGCTGTGATCGAGGTGTTTGGCCCAGAGTACTTGAGGCAGCCAACTGCCGCTGATACAGAGAGATTGTTGGCGACCAACGCAGCTAGAGGCTTTCCAGGCATGCTTGGCAGCATAGATTGTATGCACTTGGAGTGGAAGAACTGTCCATTTTCTTGGCAGGGCCAGTACAAAGGGCATGTCAAGGCGTGCATTGTCATATTAGAAGCGGTGGCATCACAGGATCTTTGGATATGGCATTCTTTCTTCGGCATGGCAGGTTCTCACAATGATATCAACATGCTGCAGCGTTCTCCAGTCTTCGTAAGGCTTGCAGAAGGCCACTCCCCGCCTGTCAACTTTGAGATCAACGGCCACCAGTACAACAAGGGATACTATCTAGCAGATGGTATATATTCTCAGTGGTCAACTTTTGTGAATACAATCTCGAAACCCCAAGGTGAGAAGAGAAAGAGATTTGCCCAAATGCAAGAGAGTGTTAGAAAGGATGTGGAACGTGCTTTTGATGTGCTTCAATCCCGGTGAGGTATTGTTCGAAACCCTGCACTGTCATGGGATGAAAGGAAGTTTTGGGAGGTGATGACTGCTTGTGTGATCATGCACAACATGATCGTCAAGGACGAGCGTGAAGAGAGTATCTTCGACCAAGGATTTGATTATCAAGGTGAAAATATTAAGCCCCTGCACCAAGACCCGGCCACTTTTGAACAGTTTGCCCAATTCCACCATGAGATGCGTGATTGGCACACTCATTTGAATCTTCAAAATGACTTGGTAGAACACGTGTGGGATCACATTGGCAACCAATAGATGTATTGGTCCATTTTATGTTCAGTGTAGACAATTTCAATTTGGTTGTAAAACTATTTTAATTTTCAGACAAACATTTGGGTTGTGAAACTAGTTTTGATGAAAATAAGGTCATTTTTGGCCGCGACGGACAGGATGGGGCAAAGGGATGGGGCCGTGCGTTGGACGCACGGCCACCGCATCCCAGAACACGCCCGGACACGACCCCATTGCCCTACCCAAACGGACAGAATCCGGACAAAACGGACGTCCGTTTGGGGTCACGCATTGGAGTTGGCCTAACCGCAATGCTGCATCCAAACATTGTCCCTGTTGGACAAAAAAACTCCAAAAAAAGGCATTGCAACTTAAAAAAATAAAAATGGCATCGCAAAATAGCTAAAAACATAAATAAAATTAAATAAACAGTCCACTGTTAGCAATAATGGTTTCCGTGATATATTTATATCTACTCGGCTTCGCTATCTCTCGGGTGTCCGCACAACCATATCTTTGTCGCAGCCCGCACATAGTACTTAAGTTCAAACTAAAATAAAATAAAAATAAAAGGTAGATCAGCCGCTCGCCCGCGACGCTGATACCGTCGCCGTCTTCAGGCGCCACCGTCCTCGCCGTTGTCGTCCTTGGTCAGGTCGATGTAGGGAGGCGGCATCTAAAGGTGAAGTGGTGGCCCCCAAAATAGCCCGGCGAGCGGGGTGGGCGGCCGGTCCTCCATCACCTCCTCATTCACCTCCTTCTCGATGTCCAGCTCCGACACGTAGACGTCCCCGATGGCCGAGAGCGCGAGCATCTCCTCCAGACACACCTACCGCGCCTTCTGGCTCTGCTTGTACTCCCTCTCGAAGTCCTCCATGACGGCCCGCGCCAGCCGCTGCTCCTCCTTGGTCGTCATGGTGGAAGCTGGCGATGGCGGCGACGATAGGGAGGGAGAGGGCATCGGCGTGAGGCCACGACTCTGCGTGGGCTCGGCGCGCAAACACGCGACGCACGGGGGCGGGCTATGAGCCAAGCCGGCAAAGAAGGTTTGCCGGCGCACGTCGTGCTCGTCCTGAAACCAAGTGTCCCAGAGCGGTGAGTCCATGTTGTAACGCCGGTCGGCAAGGTACAGGCGCGGGATGTGGGCGCGCCGGCGGTTGCTCTCCTCCAGGCGGGCGCGACTGCTCGTCGGCAGGGGGGATCGGTACCCGATCTGGGCTCAAATGCCACCCATTGGGGAGGTGGGCATCGGACCACGACAACGGGGTGTCGGTCTGCCAGTACCGACGGCAGACGTCCACTTGACGTACGGCCGGGAAGCGTGCCGGAACCGCGGGAGGGGAGATCGAGAATGCCGCCAGAAGGTGGACTGGGTGGTCACGCTTCCGGAAGAGGCGGACGATAAGCCTGCCTCGTGGTCGTGCTTGGCCTTCTTGCCCGGCACCCACTTCTAGAAGCCGATCGTGACGTGCAACGGTGAGCGAGGTGGGGTGGAGCGGTTAGGGTTTGTTGTCGGGCACAGGGAAGCAATGATGTGGGGACGGTGTGGGGAAGTGGAAGTGGACTGCCCAGTCCACGGCTTCGCCATAAAAAAGGACGCGGCCGGGGGCGACTGGGTGGCTAGCCGGTGGGGCCGTCCAGGCGTCTGGGTTAACTGGGGTCGGTGGGAGGTAGTTGGATGACCGACACGCGTGCCCGAGACGAATGGCGAGAGGACGCATGCTCGTTCATTCGGTGTCCGTTTGACCGCAAAACACGATCAAAATTATGTCCAGGATGGATCGAGACGGATCAGAAACAAACATTATTTACGGATGTGGCCGCGCGTTGGACCGTGTCGTGGTTCCAAAACATACATACCCTGACCGGATGGGTCGTGCGTTGGAGTTGGCCTTAATTACAACCCAGGACAGTACATTGTCTCGAGTTAAACGGGTCGTAATGATAGTATCATAGTTAGTATCATACATGCCAACTAGGCAATTTTGATGAGGTGGCATATCATGATGCTGTATCATAATAAATGTTATGCTACTTTGTGTCATGCATGACAATAAATAAAGTACTACATAATAATAATATATGATAATATGCATTAGGGAGGTAATATCATACGTTAGTATCATATGCATGATACTAGTATATGATCCTTCCCATTACAACCAGCCTTAGCATACCAGAGTGCGTGTTCCGGCTGCATGGCCCAGCAAGTGGTGACTCTTCTGCGACAGCAATCTGTTGATGGGTCGGCCAAGTTGTTTGTTTAACTGGTCGTCCTGATGCGGTCGTGCAGTGGTCATGACCAAGTCGTTTGGAAGCTGTGGTAAAAAGAAATTAGGGTGATACGTACAGCCGTTGTGTTGTTTATGTTTTCAATTTCAATGCAGATCTAGCGCGCGGCATGGAACTCTTAAAAATGTTTGAGCTTTGTACTGTCAATTAGTGCCGTCTTTCATATTGCTCCTAAACTAAAACTAATAGTACTGCCGTCTTCTGAATTTCTGTTTAAATTAAAAAAAGTAGCAGTAGTGCCGACGAAAACCATTGCCATTGCCATTTCCACACAGGCTGCAGTACAACTTGAGCATTGCCATTGCCATTTCATGATGATTTTTAATTTCAGCTTATCAGATTGAATACTAGAATACTCTGCGGTGCGGGATGCTAAGCGGCAATTTGTCTTGTCTCTTTCCTCCGGAGAATTCGGATCTGGAATGGTGCACGGCCGCTTAGCTTAACTACTGTAGTGTACTCAAGGAATGACAAACAAAGAGAATCGTCACTTGCGAAAAGGCTCTTTTAGAATTTTGTTCTATTTATATGATGACTGTGACAACACAAGAGCATTTTTTTTCTTTGGAAAAAAATAGGAGTGCGAAACATAATGCGCCGCCTGTTTAGTTTCCGGAGCCTGTTTGCATCTTTGTATTGTATCCAGGGAGTATGGAGATTTGAGGTAACAGTAGCTAGTTTCTTGTGGTGCAACTGGAAGCAAGTGTTCCTATGTAAACGCTTTGGCGGCTGGCTCCTGGAGTTCATCAACAGCCGCCTGGCCTGACTGCCTCCTCCAGCCGGCCTCTCCATTGGACGCGGCTAGGGGTCGTGCCCTGCCTGCGCGTGGCGGTCCGCCCGTTCGGCGGCGGGCACCACTTGTCCGGGCCCACAGGCCAGCCTCCACAAGCACCGGTCCCTCGCCGAAACAAGGCACACCAGCTTGTGCCCGGAAGCCGCCCGCTGCGGCTCACGTGCTCGCATGTACACAACGATTCCTTCAGGTCCAGGCCGCCATGGAAAAATGCTCCAAGATTCGGATCTCCGAGGGCCCAGGAGAACGACGCCTTTGTTGGACAGATCCTCCGTGCGTGTGGAGATGGAGATACCGGCACCATATATGCCACACGCGGGGATTCTGGCAGGATAAGCAAACGGTCCCGGTCCCGGCCGACCTGGAGAGGAGAGGAGACGTGATAGCTCAGCGTCGATCGTCGAGGTTTCCCGGCTTATCGTCGTGATTAGCCCGGAAATTATTACGGCTCATCGGCGTATATTCACAGGTGCAACAAATATCGTATGGTTTTCAGGAGAGGACGAGCGGCTGAGAGCGAAACATGAACGTACGTATCATAGTACAAAGAAGCAAACACCGCGCCAGCAACTTCTCGTGACCTTTTCAGGTGCACAATGGACCTCATACGGAACCTTACCATGTCACTGTGCGAGGTAATCCATCTATGCGAGAAACCAGAGGCGGACCACGGAAAAAAATTAAGGTGTGGCGAAGTCTCACTAAGATTTTTTTTGATGCGAATCAAAGAGTCAATACACACTACGAACGAATAACCAAATACAATGGAAATGTAGACATGTCTCAATAGGAAAACAACCTAAAACCTTTTCAAATCTGCAATGAGAAGATTAATATATCACTAAAATATGGTTGAATTTAAGGCTGTTCAAAATTGCTACAAAATTTCAGAAAAATGAGAAATTACCTCTTCCTCTTTTCTTTGGATTTACTAGTCCCTTTCCCTTTCCTTCCATCTTCCCTTTCCCTTTCCTTCCATCTTCTAGCAATTTAGACAAAACTGAGCCGGTTGGGCATCTTATTAGTCAGTGCCTTTCTGTCCATGAAGAATTGACACTTTGACAGAAGAAAAAACGCTACTGCCCATCAAAGTTCAGAGTTTGGACAGGCACAGATACAGGTACGACGTGTTCAATAATTGAATAAGCAGGGTTCAATTAGTATTTAGTACAGACTCGGCTGTGTCAAATGACACAACTAGCTACTAGTCTTTTTACATCTAAACTGAATATGCAGGACTCAATTAGTACAGAGTACAGACTATAGACTCGACGTGTTCAGTGGGATGAATGCCAGACTTGGTCTCACCTGAATCCCAAACCCCGACTGTGGCCGTCGCCTGCTGGAGCCTCCGTTGAAGCCGCCGCCGAGTTGCTACTGGAGCCGCCGCCGGAGCGCCGCTTGCTGCTGTCGTCGCTTGCTGCGCCGCTGGAGTCGCCGCCCTCCAAGCCCCCAGCCTTCCGCCGCCCGCCCGCCTGGTGCCCTGGTCCTCACGACCTCGCGCCCACCAGGTAAGCCGCCGTCGCCGCGCTAGCTAGATTTGGGTCTCGGGCAGGGACAGAGCAGAGGAGTGGGCAGGGACGGAGCGTGGACTGCGTGGTCGCGGCTGGGTCATTCGTTTTTTTTAGGTGGGTGGGACCAGAGGGGACGTGGGGTCGTGGGCAGAGGGCGCTCGAGCCAGCTGCGGTCGAGGGCTCGAGGCCACCGCTGGCTGCCTGGCTGTGGTCGAGGACTGGAGGCTCGAGGGGCCGAGTGATAGATACATATGTATAAATTTTTTTGCCAATAACCAAGGTATGGCAGGTGCCATACCTCGCCCACCGGAGCGCTCCGCCACTGCGAGAAACGACGCTGAACTTTCAATTTTTTGTACTATCCACCATGTTGATGCCTCCACGCCATAGAATTTGTCGACACCGCTTAATATTCTTTTGTCGAAATTACCCACTCTTTGCCACATGAAAAACACACGTGGATGTCTCGTTTGTAGAAAAACACACGTGGATGTCTCGTTTGTATAGGTCCATTTACATGGGTCCACCATATTATTGATAAAATGACCGGACGAAAATTATCATTTCTGAACATGATTTTTTTAACACACTACAATTATAGATGCTCACAATATGCATATGCACTCATCTTTACGAACGAACGAACGCACGCACACCCTACCCTTTGATCACCTCTGAACCGGCACGACTTTTTGACATTGAGGAAATCACCACACACACGTCTTGTAGTCGACATGAACGTCTCCTCCCACTGAACAAACATCGGCGAAAATTCTGAAGTAAATCTGAAAAAATGTGAGCACCAATGCTAAGTTTAGAACTTGAATCCTGGTGAGTTGATTCCACCATACGAAACCTAAACATCGTGCTACGCACTTGGCAACCCATAAAAGTTAAAGGACAATATCATAACAAAAGTGCTCGAAAAAGTAGATATGTTTGTTACATATCAATGTCCCATTTATATTGGTAAATCTATTTCGGTCCACTATACACACTTGCTGATAAAACCAGCCATGTAGCATGTCACTTCAGTACATGGTGAACAACCAAGTGGCCTACTTAGTTAGCTACCAACAAAAAATTGCAATCAATGAAAAAGGACATGCTGACAAGAGCAGTAGAACTACTCTAAGTTTAGGTGGTGCCAACACAGGCAGTTTAAAAACCAAGAATATCATGCGGAATATGGAAAACAAAAAAATCATCATAGATATATGATATGTATCTACTTGCCATGAATTTGAAAATTCAAAGTTGATCTTCACCTTTGAAACCAGAAATATTGTTTCCATGAATAGTAGTCTACTTTATCATTCCCACCGAATTTTGAATCATGTACACTCCACAATTGGATATCTTTTCATTTTTCCCTATGTGGTTTGGATTTATATATCAAAACGTGTGGCATGGTTTATAGTTTATATATATATAATCATCTGTGATTTTTAAGTCGAATTGTACGACAGTAGCACGGTGGCATGTAAATGAAGGCTACCATCAGATTATTCTTTTCTTACACCATTACCACATGATGAATCTTTTCAAAGCAGTATGAGTTCTACGTTCAAACTTGAAAACTCACCAAAAACTTACGTCATGATTGGTGAATAGTACCTTTTCTATCTTTGGTTTGGAGGAATTTTGTAGGATTTTCATAGGATAGGGTTTCTATAAAAAAATTCCTTCAGAGCTCTTTGATTTGTAGGAATGAAATTCTATTCCTATGGAGGAATTCTTCCTATCCTCCACATTTCATAGGAAAATAAACATTAGCCTAGACTCAATGGAAAAAAATCCTATGGTGTGAATCAAAGGGCATCTCCTTTTCTATTCCTATGCATAGGATTTGAGATGCATGTCATCTCATTTCCTATGACTTTCCTATTCCTATGATTTTTCAATCCTATGAACCAAAGGAGGCCTTAGTTTTCAGCTGACAATTTGCAAAAGAATAATCTTGATGTGTGCATTAGGGTGCCGTAGCAAGTCGGATTATTATGATTGGAAATATGGAGGCAAGGTTTACCCAGGTTCAGGTCATCACGGTTGTGGCAAAAACCTACTTCCTACTCTTTGTTTATTGATGGTGGGGTGCACATCAACATGGATGTCCGTAGATGTATCGATGGGGGTGAAACTATGCGGTGTAAGGTACCTACAACTATCCCGGTCTCACCTTATAAAGGAGGACCATGCCTACGGTTGGACACATTCTAGTTCGCTACGGTGGTTTGAAGAGTGCTGCGAGATCTCGGGCGGTTCCTT
Source organism: Triticum urartu (assembly GCF_003073215.2). Classification (NCBI taxonomy): domain Eukaryota; kingdom Viridiplantae; phylum Streptophyta; class Magnoliopsida; order Poales; family Poaceae; genus Triticum; species Triticum urartu. The sequence continues at coordinate 711,967,589 of NC_053023.1, forward strand.
TATATTGGAGGGCCGTAGGCAGGGTAGCAAACCTAGACCATTGCATGGCTTGGTGGGCCCGTACTTTTCCTGGTGGGCAGAATTACGGTAGCCTTGTATCTTTTTCTGACCCAAGTTTAAGTAATTTCTGTAAGAAGTATAGTAGAATCTTATCAGTAGCATTTGACTAATCGAAACACTTGAGGTTAGTCCAGTTTGTGCTCTTATGCTATGTCTTTACATGAGACATGATGGAAAGTGCACACGCAAAGCTATAGATGACGTCTTTGAAGAACATTGATGCAAGTTTTAGTTTTATCACAAATATTCACCATTGATTCCTATTTCATCTTATTACATATATTGTGTTCAATAATAAACAAAAGTTGGATCATTTCAGCAAAAGAAAAACATTGCTATCTATCATGGAGAACCTTATTGGATGCCATCCAAATAGGCATGCTTTTCTGTCCACGAGTACATAGAAAGAGAATGTACACAAGACTAACTAGTATGAATGACTCATGAACTAAGCGGAGGAAGTGCTACATGATAGATAGAAAGCGCTCTCATTAGGCTGGCCATAGTGGGGGTAACATAACTAGTATCATGTACTTGGGACTCGCAAACATGCTTACGTGGCAGATAATTAAAGAAGAAACAGAGGGTCATAGTAACATAGATAGATACCGTAACATAATAAATGTTATGCTACTATGTGTCATGCATGGCAATAAATGATACTACTTTATGATACTATGCACTATGGATGTAGTATCATACACTAGTATCATATGCATGATACTAGTATATGTTACTCCCCACTATGACCAGCCTTACATGATCACCTAATCCCTACTTCTTCCTTTTAAAGTAACTAGTAAATGTGTACGCCCAATGGACGTTGATATTAGGTAGTATATTAATTGTCGCATATATTAGGTAGGATACTATTTACGTGTTAACTATGTGATTACCGTTGACTTAGATTTTGGCCATGATACTAATTGCATGCATTATGTAGGATATTCTTTATGAATTAATTGCATGATTACCGCAAGTCTACATTTGGTATGGTATTGGTTGCACGTTAAATATGTTGAGCGGACACCATGAGTGGCCTGGTTTAATGATCGAGATTAGTTGGATCTACCCCCTGGGCATTTTGACATTGGTATAGATATAGAAGTTGATGACAAAGCATACCTCGTTCCAACTGCATTATGTGTCGACCACATGAACATGCGCCATTTTGATGGGAAATAACAACTAAGGTACCTCCGCTGAAGATGGTGTGTAGTGTTATGTTTCGTGAAACTTCATCTGGGCAGATGAATAATTAGTTATTTCTTCTTACATGGTGATGTAAAATGATAAGGATTTTTCACAAAAAAATGATAGCAACTTCTTTAGACAAATGGAAAGCCTTCGAAAGCAACGGTTAGCAAAGTGAACCCCTCCTGCATGCGCCTAGCATTGATGTGAATTTGTGGCCATTTTTAGGACGCACTCGATCCCCTGTTTTGAATGGATCTTGAAGACTTAATCGTCAAGGATACTCTTTCCGTATTGCAGAGAAACTGCATATCCTGTAGATAAAAGGGAATATTCAAAGCATACTTGACTTGCAGTAAGTACCGATTGATTACGAGAGATTTAGTCACTAATAAGTGTATCATGCATGACATCTCTCGCGGAAAGAAATGTACATCACACTAGTGGAGCTCCCTTTCGCCTTCGTTTTCGCTGGAGCTGTGCGCATGTAATTTTGCCTCCCTAACTCGCCTTGACCACAACAATATTCAATGTGCAAAAAAAGGAATAAAACGTAGAAATTAACATGGAGGATCAGCAAGCACTGGAGTAACTTTTGTTGGTTTTCTAGCGAGTAGTACTGCCATGGGAGTGCTGTTTGTGGTTTGTGACCGTGTCACCTCCTTGGTTGGGTCGAAAGTGATGCAAGTGCGTCACAGATTCTTCCGGTCTGAAATTATCTCGGCTTCGGACCATGAGTGGTAAAAGCGGCGGCCAGGTGTCGAGCGATGAAGGTGAAATATACTCCGTCGGCACTCCACGCCCTGTGTGTGATAGCGGCTGCAACAACTATGTTTTCGTACAAAAAGATTGTACCGGCACATGGAATGCATAGTCTTCATTTGCTCGTCACGACAAGATAAGGTGCTTGAAACTTCGTCCGTTCGTCATGAGGGCATAGTTATGCGTGAATCTTCCAATTAGCAATTCCTGCAGATGCACTCGTATCTGTCCTTAATTTGAGGGCTTGCGATCTTACAGATTTTGGCAAGCAATTCCTTCGCGGGTGATCTGGCCCAGTAAATGTACCGGGCGATCGATCGGAGTTCACGGGATGATCAGCAGGAAAGTTAATCCTGATTTGAAAAACGGAAGTGACAGCGATTTCCGCAGTGGAATCTTCATGGCGCCCTCACGAGATTAGGTGATAATTTAATTCCATATAAAACGAGAGCTCAGGCGCAGAGATTCCATCGCCATCGTCGCGTGACTTGAGTCAGTGCGCATCTCGTGCCTGATTCGCCCCCAGCTTGTTGCGGTTTGGCTTGTCTGGATTCAACAGGGAATCAGCCCGTCCGGGATATTCTGCGCCGGCAGCCAGCAGCGACGAAACGCTTCCTTTGGTGGTTGGCTGCAGCCGGCTGCTGCACTAACATTCAACCTTAAGCATTGACCCGCTGTTTGTTCTAGGACTAGTAGTGCCTGAATGCGTGTTTTGTGGGACTTATTAGGGTACTTTAGGCACAGCCTGTTGGAATAATTTGGCACTAGAAGAATTCCGTCAACAATTTAACGTTCTTGTCGGTGTCACTGCTCTGGAGTGTGGAGGTTGAGTAAATTCACCGGAATCAACCGCACAAAATAAAATTAAAAAAAATCGACCTGAACACTGAATCTTCCTCTTGACTTGTATTCACTTTTACCATGAAGTTGGCTTGCTCCTTTTGTCCTAGGAGAGACATCATGCCATACCGTTGCAAAATCTGATGCCAGGTAATTGGCCTGTACTACAAACCAACGAAATGCCCTGCCGTGCTGAATCCAACCGGCCTCTAATTGCACGGCCTCTGAAATAGAGCTGCCGGATCCGTTTCTTCATCGTTTGTATAGTACTGGAAGGAACATGCAGGACCGCCTACCGATCCGTTCCCTAGCGGAAGAATTAGTACTCCCTTCATTCTTAAAAAATATAAGTCATTTTACAGACTCCAACATGAATTACATATTGATGAAAATAAATAAATCTACAGTTTAAAATATGTCTATCTACATCTGTATGTGGTGCCGTGTACCGGAGGGAGTAGGACGGCGTGAGTGCCGCTCCCTCTCGGACGTCCGCTCCTCTCCCTTCCCCTATAAATACCCCACCCTCCCAACACCCATCCTTCATTCCAACACACACCAACAAACAGAGCAACAACAAGAGCACAACATCACGTAGCCGTAGCGACAGAGAGAGAGAGAGAGAGATCCAAGTGCCTTCAGCCACCTAGCAACACACCACCCCCAGCACGCATACATAAGCACGCATGGCACGCTGGGCCATTGCCATCCACGGCGGCGCGGGCGTGGACCCCAACCTGCCGGAGCACCGCCAGGAGGAGGCCAAGCGCGTGCTGGCCCGGTGCCTGCAGGTGGGTGTGGACCTGCTGCGGTCCGGCGCCGCCGCGCTGGACGTGGTGGAGGCCGTGGTGCGCGAGCTGGAGACGGACCCCTGCTTCAATTCCGGCCGGGGCTCCGCGCTCACCCGCGCCGGCACCGTGGAGATGGAGGCCAGCATCATGGACGGCCGCGGCCGCCGCTGCGGCGCCGTCTCCGGCGTCTCCACCGTTAAAAACCCCGTTTCCCTCGCCCGGCGCGTCATGGACAAGTCCCCGCACTCCTACCTCGCCTTCGACGGCGCCGAGGATTTCGCCCGCGAGCAGGTAATTAATTCTATGATTAACCCAATCCTGATTAGCCCCCGTTAATTCTGTTTCCTGCCAAAAAATGCACCCCACTCAATCAATAAGGAAAAATATAAACTGGGTGCATGGCGATCTAAGCACCACATATTGATATTGGTATAGTAAATTAACATTTTTAAATTGGAAAGTTCACGTGACGGAACGGACGGAGTTTGTCGTGGAAAGGGTCCTTGGAAACAGAGATACTTCCTCCGTTCCGAATTACTTGTCTTAGATTTATCTAGACTATCTAGACAAATCCAAGACAAGGAATTCGAAACGGAAGGAGTAATATACAGTACTTGCACGTGTGGATGACGTGTGGGGCACTTTGGTGCGGTACACCATGAGTGCACAGCTGCATGCAGCTAACTTGCACGGGAAATACCGTCCCTTCCAGAGACGGATCTTCATTTCACATCCAGCTCCACTCTTATGATCTTATCGACTCCCTCCGTTCCAATTTACTTGTCATGGTTTAGTTCAAGCTTTTCGTGCTCGCTCGAAAAATACAGTACAAGACACAGTTTGCTCAACCCAGCAAGTTAAAAAGATGCACGTGCTTGTCTCCCTTTCGTCCCCTGGTCTTTGGAGAAATGTGTGTAGTGAAGATAACAGCCGCCTTGCACCAACCAAGCCACACCTATTGCCAGCTCGCCACGATTTGTGGTCAGCGCAGCCTACTTACGATATTCCCATGCCACTCCAACTTAAATTTGTCCTCTCTTACGTATTAAAATTCCACAAAGCTTATAAGTTTTCTAGTCAAGATCGTGCAGCTAGCTAGCAGCCGCACAAAGGAATCCATCTTGTCGCATGCAGCAAAGAAAATGGTTCGATGCATGTGCACGATTTTGTGTGTGTGGCCAGCACCATTTTTCATTACTTTGTACAAACTGAATAATTTGCTAATCAATGTAAACAGTGCAAGGCTATACACAAGAAGCAGTGGCAAATAGGAGTGTCGTGCCGGATCCATTAATTTAACCTAGGAGCCTCCTCTGTTTTTGGCGCCAAAACTTGTGCACGGCATCGCCTCCTCCCTGCGCACCACTCGAGCCGTGTGGTTGGCAGCCATCGGCCGCCCCGGGACCAGGCCACTTGCTTCCCGTCCGACGAATCCGTCGTCCGTACATGGTCCACCACCCCGACCATCAAGTGACAGCAACTGGATCTGATTCCATGATTCCTACAGAATCCCGCGCGTTTTCCCTGCAGATCTCGTGGCCCTGCACTGTGCCGCAAAATTAAAACGAATCTGCGATCGTTATATGCATCCAGGGTTAATTGGGATTAAAAACAGATTGATTTTTCAATGCGTTGATCTGATTTTGATGTGTTTGCAGGGCCTTGAGGTTGTGGACAACAGCTACTTCATCACGGAGGAGAACGTGGGCATGCTCAAGCTCGCCAAGGAGGCCAACACCATCCTCTTCGACTACCGCATCCCGCTCGCCGGAGCCGACACTTGCAGCGCGCTGGCGGCCGCGTCAGAGAAGAACAACAGCAACAGCATGGTGATGAACGGGCTGCCCATCAGCATCTACGCGCCGGAGACGGTGGGCTGCGCGGTGGTGGACTCCAACGGCTTCACGGCGGCCGCCACCTCCACGGGAGGGCTGATGAACAAGATGACGGGCCGCATCGGCGACTCGCCGCTCATCGGCGCCGGCACCTATGCGTGCGGGCACTGCGCCGTGTCGTGCACGGGCGAGGGCGAGGCCATCATCCGCTCCACGCTGGCGCGCGACGTGGCGGCCGTGATGGAGTACAAGGGGCTGCCTCTGCAGGAGGCCGTGGACTTCTGCGTCAAGGAGCGGCTCGACGAGGGGTTCGCCGGGCTCATCGCCGTGTCCGGCACCGGCGAGGTGGCGTACGGATTCAACTGCACCGGCATGTTCCGGGGCTGCGCCACCCAGGACGGATTCATGGAGGTCGGCATCTGGGAGTGAGCAAGTGCATCTCGGAGTGTACATACATTTGGCCATCCTGCGATTGCCATCTGGTTCTAGTCTAGGAATCATCGGTTAGCACTCCTTACTTCATAACCATGAGCAACCGGATAATAAACATGTGACGGCCTATGATGCACCACGTGCCTGAAAAAAGTTCAAAGTTCCATGAATCACTTCTATTGTAAAATTGTTCCATCTTCATCCAACGGCTGTAAACAACTGATGATGTTCATCTTCCACCTTTGGCTTCTTTTTCCTCATGTGTACCCGCCGGCCAGCCGAGGCATAACCGCTTGCCTCCCCCCTCCCCTCCCCTCGACTTCTTCCCCCCGCCGTGCTGGTTGTCGCCTCGACATCCCTGCCACATCAAAAAACAACTCCGGAGATCTCTTGCGCCCCACCCCCTAATACTATAGATAATGTGGCCATGGCTTTAACCTAGATTTCCGGCAAGGTCCGCCGTGGCTAAAAAAATGACCAACGTATGAAAAAAATCCAGACACCTGAGAAATAGCAAAACCGAGTAAATGCAAATATATCGCAGAAACCATTATTGCTAAGCTTCCTTTAAAAGTTGGATTGCACTGACTCCTAAACGTTCTATTTTCAGGGACGTTATTGAACGAGTGCATCATCTTCTCTAATTATATGCATGCATGCATTAGAATAATGGCATATCAGACTGTTCCTATTTTAAAAATTTAAGGGACAATCGCATTTTTGCCCTTAATGAGAACCTGCCCATGAGGTCTGCTCTTACTTTTTGACTCTACTTAGTTTTGCCCTTAGATTTGTTTAATAGGTTGCCTGAATGCCTTCTATCACCGTGTCGTCTGGTCAAAGGCATTTGGCCTAAAATGCCCCTCGTAGCACAGGCGCAATGTTCCTAACATGCGGGACCTGCTGGGAAAAAACAAAAAGAATTATGGATGACCCATCTCTCTCTATCCCTTACACACCGGACCCATAGTAAAAAAACAAAAGGTAATAAACATGACTCCTCTCTCTCTCACTTACATGCGGGTCCCACACCACAAAAGAAAAAAAATTATCTCTTCACCCCCCCTCTCTTAGTCCCGACGCCATGGACAACCTTGATGCCGTGGACCTCGGCGAGCCCTCTAGTGAGTCGCCCCAATGGCCACCAGAGCTACCTCGGTCAACCTCCTCCTCCTTACCCTCCTCAACATCGGTTAACCACCTCCGGTGCCGTGCAAAAATCATCATCGAGTGCCTCGGTCAACCTCCTCCGGAGCCGTGAACAATCGTCACCGAGAGCCACCAGAGCCGTGCGTCGCGCGCCCAATTCAACTACCTCAGTCAACCTCCCTCCATGTCACATATGATATCTTTGTCTCCCGTGTGCTCCTACTCCTTTGCCATCGCGATGCCAAGAGCATGTCCTCCTCCATCTTCTCGAAGGAATATGCGGTCAACCTCATCCCTGATTCAAATTACCATGCCTGATAGCCATACCTCGAAGTCTGGAGCAACCCTGTGGAATTAATTGACTTGGGCTGCTCAAATCGACAATACGGCTTTCGTCTTCTCCGCCTTAGGTGAAGCCCTGCACCTCCTTCGACTTCTCCCCCTTAGGTAATCGCTTAAGTACTATGAGATAATTTTCATGTTACAATGAAGGGTAATTTCCTAAGTGGGCACAAAGATGCATCTTTACATCACTATTAGACTTGTTCCCAAAATAAGAAAATCAACCATGAATATAGGAAACAAAAGCCAGTTCTTAGGAATACTTGCTCCCATTGGATAACGCTACATTCATCACAACCACCACATATGCATACTCTCTATTTGCTCTTGTAATCATTCATTACAAGGAAAATTTTGTTGTTGCCACTCTATCTTTTGCCCACTTTGCTTATGCCAGTCTAGAATTTGACATCTCACTTTTGCCACTCTTATCTTTTGACAATATATCACCTTTTCCATTCCGTGGCAAAAGCAAAATTTTCAGAATGGCAATTGTGATACATGTGAAAAGCTAAGAGTGGAAGAAGTGAAATGAAAAATTATCGTTTTAGCCACGGAATGGCATTTGTGATGTATTGTCAAAACCTAAGAGTGACAAAAGTGAGATGTAAAATTCTAGAGTGGCATAAGCAAAGTGGGCAAAAACTAGAGTGGCAAAAACAAAGTTTTCCCATTACAGGCACCTAACATTTGTCTTTCTATTGCTAAGTAAATTATTTATCTCCTTAAAACGCTTATATATTAGTTTTAGAGAGTCTAGGTAAAGTAAACACCAAACTGCAAGGATAGTCATGTAAGTGGCATACACACTTAAGAGAGTAGAAAACCTACCTTTAGCTCCAACAGGTATTGATACTCATAAAATTTCCACATCCGCATTGGAGAGTGCTACAACAACTCTCTGCATTTTCCACATCCGGATAAGTCTAGGGCCGCTTGTTCCCCAGAGGCATACTTGTTTGCCAAGTCAAAAATCTCTCGGGCCCTACCGGGAGACTTGTATCTGATCCTGTGGGTCATCCAAGGAAGCCAAGGAAGTGGAAACCGGTGGACAATGCATAGATGACCTTTGATTCATGCACCTCAACGAGCGAGTTCTTTACTCGAGTGAACCGCTTGATGTAGTCCAGATAGTATGCTAAGTCATGTTTGGATTACAAAATACCAAAAGTTCACAAAAGCTGCCCCTAAAAAATAGCTCACAAGAACCTCTCCGCAAACAAGTCGGGAAATGCCTTCTTGTTGTAATCTTTTTTAGAGATTATTGATGTAAGTTTTGGTTTAAATAAGAATCTTTGTTGTTAATCTTTATTTCATTGTGTTCAATTTGATTTACTTTGATTGGTTGCCAAACATATCTGTCCTCATCCCCGGTAAAAGAGCGCGAAGCATTTCCCCCCTTTTGCTTCGGTGGCCAGGGCAAACTTGTCCCGCTCCCCTCTGTTTGCGGGTCTGTTTAGTAGTTTAGCTTACATTTTTTTAGTCCTCGCAAGTGCGGTGCTTGGGCGGTTGGCAACGCTTTTATTTTTTAACTTTGTCTTCTGGGCTCCGCTTCTCCTCGAATTCGTCATCCCGAGTGTAGTCGACAAAACCCCAACATAGATTCTTGTCGTCTCTTTGCGGCGGCGAGATTAGAATTTCTTGTCGTCGTATTGGCGCGATGGCTAGACTTTATGTTTGGTGCTTCAGATCTATTCAAGGTTCAATGATGACAATTGTGGCTTCAGAGTGTTGCTCCTTAAGGGCATGTGCACGAAAACTTTTCTAACTATTATCGACAAGGTCAGCCTTGCTCCTGTAGGGAAACAATGCCAGCGGCGCGTCGACGTCTTGTTCTGGCATCGGCAGTGATCGTTCAATGGTGTATGGACCTCGATGTGATTTTTAATATGTTTGAGGTGCTTTATATTTAATGTACTTTTATAAGAGATCCAGATTTTTTTGGGGGAAAAATAATCCATCCTCATATTTTTCGCTACACTAGTCATCATCATCATTGACAAAAACATAATACGAAGCGTGTTAGCGTAATGCAGGGTTGATGGAGTGCAAATTGAGTTCCCGTATCCTCATACTCGGCCGCGTCATCTCTCTCCCGTGACGCCTCCTCCGCCTCCAAAACCCGATCGGACCGACGAGTCACCGTTCCAGATAGGCCGCACGGAAGCAACCAGGCTGAGGTTTAACATGCACGCATTGCCATTATTGAGCTATAACCCAAATGTGGTTCACGCTCATATATGATGTCATAAGGCAGCTGGTCGGAACGCGGAGGTCCATCTGAACCCAAAGCTTAGCTTCTTGCCTATAGTTGACCCAAGGGAATAGAGTAGCACTAACATGCATGCGCGATCTGACCTGGCAAGTTAGCTCCTCCTGGCCACGGTTGACATTGTCGCAGCACACAAAAACTTAGTCCTATAGCTAGCAGATTAATTAGGAGATATTTGATCTGATCATCTGATGGATGGCAGCTAGTCTCGCCATGCATGCATGACCAGTCTGAGCCAATCCATGATGCCGTACCCAAGTGCAAGTTGAGACGTACTCTGAAGAAGAAGAAATGTTATCTCCAGATTAAGCTTATCTCCCGCACCGCCATTGGTCAATGGGCTAGTTAGCATGCTTAGCGGCAGCTGGCCAGACGACGGAAAAATTATTAATACATGACTTGTCAATTCATTCCCTCCATTTTTGGCGTGCTGAGAATACCATGGACCATGCTCGGCAAAATGGACAAAATTGACCTATGAGCGAAACAATTTCACAATGTGAACTGTGAGTGAAAAAATTTCACCCAACTGGCCCTTTTGTGTGGCGCCCGACAAGTAGGGGCTGCACTGCACTGTGTAGCGCCTTATTGAACGGCACGACACACCTGACTAGCGTGACACCCCGGGCCCCACTCCTGATAGTGCAAAACCTAGCTGAAAGGAGCTGCACAGTGCAGTGTGGCGCCTAACTGAAAGGAGTTGCACAGTGTAGTGCAGTGCCCAACTGAAAGGAGCTGCATTACGTGATGTTCACACTGCAGCGACGGACGCAGCGTCCGTTAGACTGTCGGTTTTTATGACTAATCCGCGTCGGACCACCTCATGAGTCCGATGTGGCGGGCATGCCGGGACGTCCCCAATTTCACGACTAGACAGTGACCGGACGGTCCGCCTGGGCGTATGAGGCACCCAGGTGCAGATGCTCTTAGGATCATCGTCATTGAACCCTTGAATATAGCTGAAACATCTGACACCAAAAATTTGCCATCGCGTATGCACGGCGAAAAATCCTAACAGCGCCGCCCCAGGGGGGGTGATATGAATTTACACGAGACCTCTGCAATTATATCGAAACGGATAAACTCAAGAGGAATTATTAGAGCCCGGAAGACAAACTTAAAAAAGAAATGCCGTCATTCATTCGCCCGAGCTCAGCCCCTACGAGCAGTAAACCAAGCCTAACCTAAATTCCATGACGTCGAGGCATCAACGTCGCAGACAGACAGTACACAAATTTAAAGTTTCGTGTCGTTTCCGCATAGAGGGGTTGTTTTGTACAGTGACACGCCCAAGGTTCCGTATGAGGCACTGTGCACCGTGAAGGAAAAGGCATCGTACCCCTAATCAGAATGTCACGGGATGTGGCCTTGTTGGAGTACTGTAGTACTTACTACGTATGTACACGGCCATTTCGCTGTCATCCGCGCGTCCTCCCGTGAAAACCATACGGTGTCACGTCTCCTCTGCCCCAGGTTGCCCGGGACCGTTCGCTTATCCTGCCGGAATCCCCGTGTGTGGCATGCGTCCTACGGCGTGAATGGAAAGGTGCCGGGTATCTCCATCTCCACTCCACACGCAGGATCTGTCCAACAGAGGCGTCGTTTTCGTAGGCCCTCGGAGATCCGAATCTTGCTCGGAGCATTTTTTTCGTGGCGGCCCCGACGGAATCGTCGTGTCCGTGGTACGTTTGTGATGGTTGGTGTGCTTGTACGCCCACGTGAGGCGCAGCGGGCGGCTTCCAGACACAAGCTGTTTCAGCCTGGGACCGGTGTTTGTGGAGGCTGACATGTGGGCCTGTACAAGTGGCAGTGGCGCCGCGGGACGGACGGACCGCCACGACCCCTACCGGCGCCCAATGGAGAGGCCAGTTTGGAGGAGGCAGTCTGCTCAGGCGGCTGCTGATGAGCTCCAGGAGCCAGCCGGAGATCAAAATTAACAAGAGTAGACCCCTTTTATCCCTGCTACTACTGTAAAAATGGTATCAACACACACACACACACCGAAAGAAAGTAGCCAGGAACACTTGGTTGCAGTTGCAGTTGCGCCACGAGAACCGAAATATGAAGGTGCAGGAAGCTGTGAAGCTCCTCACCAAGGAATCTCCGTATTCCCTGAATCCGAACAAGAAATAAAACAAAATCAGAGCCTTTCGCAAGTGGCGATTCTCTACATTTGTCAATACAGGAATTAAGTTCAGTGGCTGCGCACCACAAAGTGTAAAAAATACTGTAGTTCAGTGGGCCGTGCACCACCAAATGTGATTCCAGATCCTAATTCTCCGGAGGAAAGAGGCAAGACAAACCGCCGCCCCGGGACCGGCGCCATGGGGCAGGCCAGAGTATTCAAGCTGGTCGTGAAATTAAGATCATGAAGAAAACAATGCACCAGACCAGGGGTGAGTTGGCTCCATTCGAGCATGCACGTGCATAGGCTCAAGTAGTAGTACAAGCAGTGGCGGAGCTTGAGATGAAATTATGGGGAGGCATGGGCTGAAGGGAGGCAAACATGATTGCTTTAGGCTGAATTTAGTCGAAAATTAGACTAAATATTAAGGCATATTTGCATGTTTTCCTATGAGCTGGGGGGGCCATGGCCCAGGTTGGCCTCCAAATAGCTCCGCCACTGAGTACAAGATCAGTGGATTTTGAAATGGCAATGGAGTGGAGTGGAGTGGTGCATTGAACAACACTCGCTCCTTTTTTTGTCGCCCGCAGTACTGCTTGTTGGAATTTAAAATACGGGAGGCGGCTGAAGACGGCACTACTTGTGAGTTTAATTTAACAAATCTGGAAGACGGCACTACTAACGGTTTTACTCCATTATTCAAAGAGGAGACGGCACTACTGCAGGAGTACAAGACTGGTTTTCTTAAGAGCTCCATGCCGCCACTAGATCTACGGAGAAAACATAAACAACTCGGCTGCTGTAGCTCTACGTACCACCCTATTATTTTTGCGGAACTTCCAAACGAAATGGTCACGACCGCACGAGCTCGGCCGACCAGTTCAGCCACTTGGCCTGCAGGCCCCGTGCGCGTCCTCTTCGTCGGCAACTCGTCCCTTCAACCGAATGCTGCTGCACACCAGCACAAGGCTCACCACATGCTCCCCGTGCAGACGGAGCACGCACTCCGTTATGCTAAGTCGAAACGATGCACTACTACAGTTGTGGACAGTAATAATCAGGCAACAGTAAACAGTTGGTGCTGTTGGGGTTCCAGTTCGGTGGATCGTGTCACCGTCCGTCGCCCGTGCCAGAACTGAATTGGAGCGCCGAAAGACAGCACGATCCTGCGCCGAGCTAGGCGGCCCTGCACCTCTGGATGAACTGAACGAACTGGAGCGCAGGCCGGCAGACGAGGAGCTAGTGCTGCACACTTTTCTTCTTTAATCGAGCCTGCATGCACGGCACATGACGCGCAGCTGGAGCCAAAAGGCAGAGCGGAGCGAGCCAACGGCTGTCCGTTGCCCGGCGTGGTCGGCCGCCGGCTCCATCGATCGGCCGGTCGGCCGGGCCGGGTCCGGCCAGAACTCAAGCGAGATTCCCCTGCCTTTCCGCGGAGCAGCAGAGGAGTTGTTGGTGGTGGTGGACCTGTACTCGGCGCGCGCGGTTGCCGAGGAAGGCCGCGTGGTTGCGGCTGGTGGCGCCCAGCGTAGAGATCCTCCGAGATCCCCTCGCTCGTCGGCACACCAGTTTTCCGGTGGTGATGCAGCTGGCAATGGCCGATCCCGACAGTCGCTGCGTCCTGTGCCGCTGGATCTACTGGATCCACTGTGTGCGGCTTTGGCTTTAGCAAGGCGGTAAAAGAATCTCATATGCTGCTCGATCTATCTCTGGTCTCGCGTGCTGCTCATCAGGCGTCCGTGATTAGATTCTGCTTGCAGCGTGAAAATATCTGATCAGAGTAGATCTAGCCCTCGGTGAAGAGAAAACACCCTGCGTTGAACGTTCTCATAGGAGCAGCGCAGATTAATCTGAGCTCACTATCTCGCAAAGGAAAAATGTAGCTCTCTCGTGCTCAATAGGTTTGTAACCATGAACTCAACGAGTACCATGTTCCGCGTGTTTTGAAACTTGAAAGCCGGATAATACGTAGTTGTCGTGCTGAGTTTGTGATCAGGAAATAAACGCGGCGCCGCTACTGCTCAGGAGGCGGCAAATATATATACCGGTCTGGTCAATGTTCCATGAACCCGACCAAAGTCCGTGGTTATCGGCACGCCAAAAATGGAGGAAATGTTTTGACGAGTCTCGTATTTTATTAACTAAAATAATCCCGACGTCTGGCTAGCTGCCGCTAAGCATGCTAGCTCACCCATTGACCAATGGCAGTGCGGGAGGTAAACTTAATCTGGAGATAACATTTCTTCTTCTTTAGAGTACGTACATCTCAACTTGCACTTGGCTACGACATCATGGATTGGCTCAAGACCATCGTCTCAGATATCTCCTACTTAACCTCAAGTTTTTGTGTGCTACGACAATGTCAAACGCGGCCAGGTCCGGCCGGTGCAGGTCAATTGAGCGAGAAGGCTTTCCTTGGGTTCAGATGCACCTGCGCGTGGGTTACGACATCACAGATGACCATGAACAATATTTGGGGTACAGCTCAACAATGGCAATGTGCGCATGCATGTAACCTGCACCTGCATGCCTGCTTCCGGGAGGCCTATCTGGAGCGGTGACTCGTTGATGCGATCGGGTTTCTGGACATGGAGGAGGAGGCGTCACGGGAGAGAGATGACGCGGACGAGGATGAGGATACGGGAACTCAATTTGCACTCCATCAACCCTGCATTACGCTAACACGCTTCGTTTTCATTTTCTGTCAGTGGAATAGAAATCACGAAAATTAGCAACGGTGCATGGGCACCTTGGTGCCCATTTCCCAAAAGTCAATTTTCTATTACGCAATTTTTTTTTGTAAAAGCGCGCGCGCTCACACACAGACACGCACATGTATTATGTATCTACAAAATTTCATATCATTTTACTTTCACACGTGGCGTATAGAAAAAAGACAAACATGCATTTTCAAATGGACTTTTTTTTGTTATTGGACGGTAATTTTGTTTTTTTGTACATCTTACAAATTACATTTTTTCAAAACAAAATTTCGTGGATTGGTAATGAATACATACGAGTTTTCACAGAATTATTTTTTATTTTTTTAAACTTTGAAATATTCGTTTTGATTTTTTCACCAAAAATAAAGACGGGCACAAAGGTACCTGAGCACCAAAACTTCGCAATCTAGAAACCATTGCTTCTTGTCCCACACTATTGTGGCATGTAGGTAGCAATGAAGCCCTTGATAAAACTATACTCATGCTCCATGGCCACAACTATCCCCTAAAAATACACAACTAGAAACCCAGGCTACCTGTTCCGAATAGATTGGAACCTCATAATAGATGTAACAATTCGTTAAAAAGATGTGGAGGTGGGAGACTGGATGTTAAGAGAAACAAAGTTATTGTGGATCACATATTTACTTATGTATAATTATTCGAGCATAGCATATCAAATTGAGTACACGGGAATAATAAACAAGAACAGAAAAAATTCCTTGAAACCGAAAGTTACATCAATAATTCCCGCAAAACAATACACCTCCGAATTACATTTCAGGCTTGTTTGGAAAGAGTTCCTTATTTGAGATTTGTTTGTTCAATTCTTTTCGAGATGTTTTGGTATTTAGCAACACAAGCAGACCTTATAGCATTGGAACGATTGAGCTGTCCATGAAATGGGTTTAAACAACACTCGATTCTCCTATAGTCCTTTAACAAAAGATAGGCCATAAATTGGCGCCAGGACTATATCTCGCCCGTAGAGATTCCTATTAGGAATCGCCTACAGCTGGACTAGTATCCGGCCGGCCCATTTAGTTGTGTTATTTCGTTTGGTCGATGGATTCGGTCGCTTTGGTGTGGTTTCTTTGTTCCTTTTCCTTACCCTTTTTTCTTTGTTTTTTCACAGATTTTTCTTTGCTTTCCTTCTTGTTTTGTGCCTTTCTTTTCTTGTTTTTTTCAATGTTTTTATCGACTTTTATTTCTCTTCTTTATACTATGGTTTTATTTCATTCTTTCTTGCTTTTATTCGGGGGCTTTCTGGTTTCTTCGCTTTTCTCTTTCTTTCTTTTGTCGGCTTTCTATGGGCTGTTTTTTTAATAAATGTCTATTTTGTTCATACATGTCTGTACGTCATTTTTTATATTTAAAACATTGGTTCATACCCATTTAACATCCCCCAAATAGATGTTTAATATTTTTCTACAAACACATGTAATGAATATCTTTTCAAATATGTGTTTTTTTCAAAGACATGTTGAAACATTTTTCAAATGATAAAAAAACTTTTTGTACAATACAAGTTTTTTTACATTGTACGAATATTCTTTGGAAATGACACAAACACAGTTTTGGAACTTGTGAAGATTTGTTTCACAAACTTGTTTTTACATTGTATGAACATTTTCAATAACATGTATATTTCTTTGAAATATGCAACAGTTTTAAATTGTCACAAACATTTTTCATACTGATGATTAACATTTTTTGTCTATATGATTAATGTTTTCTAAGTTTTACATTCACATTTATACACTTTTGGTATACAATAGAAATATATTTCTATACACATATAATATTTTTTAAATGCAAAATTTACGTTTTTCAAAATTTTATGTAAAGTTTCTTTCTAATGTACATATTTTAATTATTTTGAAATGCAAAAAAATGATGTCAATAATTATTTTTGAGAAAACACACATGACATCATCATAACATGAGCCTGATGCGGCAGCTGGTTCTAGGCGAGTTCTTCCTAGGCGTCGCAGCGGGTGGCATATAGCGCTCACTGCGGTTCCTGGGATTTACTTTTTTTTAGGCGAGTCTGGGATTTAGTAGTCTGCGAGTGTAGCGCTCACAGCGGTTTCTGGGCCATGTCCAGCGCTCGCTCGCCTAGTTTTTTTCTAGCTACCATGTTGTTTAACTGTTTTTTAAAAGTCAAAAATGGTTATAGTATATTTTAGAAAGTTCATGAATCCGGATTAAATTCTTAATTTCTAAAAATATTCACGTAAAGGAAAAAAATATCGGTTTGTTAAAGAGTATATTTGTGAATTTGAGAGAAGTCATGATATTTTTTAAATATTCGTAAATTGTAAATGTTCATGAAAAGCAAAATAATTTTGGATTTGAAAAGTGGATGAATTTGAAAAAATGTTTGCGATTTTGAATAAAATTATGAATTGTAAAATAGAAAATAATTAAAAATAAAAATGAGAACGAAAAAGGAAAGAAAAAAGGAAAAAAAATCTAGGGGAAACCCAAAAATAGAAAAAACTGGTTGGAAGCTTCACAAAATCAGTTGGTAGTTTCATTTGGAGAAATAACTGTAACTTCATTCATACCCAAAACTATTATAGATACATTTGCTTTGGATCTAAAATCGAATAAATTGGAAAGCAACTCACACAACTAAGAATTAAAATGAAATTTCTTGGAGATATCTTCTTCGTGGTATTAATATTTGCACGCTGAAATATCCCTAATATTTTAGTAAGAGACTGCAATTGGACAGGAATATCGCCACTGCTGCTCAGCCACATGCACGGATTTGATTATCAATAAAGGTTTTTGAAAGCCTCTTGAGTTGGCCATACAATAAAAATGAGAAGCTATGAGCGATGAACGTGCTTGGGCCGAAGATGATCCTCTAAAAAACGCTGTACGACCAGATGAGCCGGCCCTGTAGGAACGAAAATGCGCGGCGTGTACCAGTAAGCTAGTATTTGGCGCTTTAAGTGCCACATAGGCTTTTCCGCTATTATGGGCCGTTAATGGGCAAATCCTTCTACGAAGCTGCGTCGTTGGGCTAACCCTCAACTAGCCCTAGAAGCAGGACTTTTTCGGCCATCTTCCCGTGCCGCGCACTGCTCGACCGCCGCCGCCGTCTGCACCCAAAGCAATACGCCGCCGCGCCGCCTCCCTCCCAGCCACCATCTCTTTTCGACGCCGCGGAAGAGAAGGCCGTCCGAGAACAAGCCAAGCACCAACAACCCTTTCCCCTTCCGATGGGCGAGCGGCTCGCCGGCGCCGAGAAAGAGGTAACAAACAGAAGAGTCGGCGAGCGAGAACCTGCCGGAGAGGTCTGTCTATTATTCCGCGTACCTTCGTACTTTCCAGGTGCTCGTGGAGATTGTGAGGTTCACCCAGAAGAACGGCCTGAAGGGGGCCGAGGGGGGATGGAAGGATTTCCTGGCTCTGAACGACAAGAAGTTCGGCGCCTCCGTCAGCGACCCCAAGAAGCGGACCAAGGACGTGCTGCTCGCGTTCCTCGTAACCTTCTCCAAAGATTTTCAGAAGGTAATGCTTTGATTCAGAAGGTAAATGTTGCTCTGTTTTATGCATCCGGACCATGGCACTGACAGTTTTAGAGCCTCTGCTTTTGGTTCCAGTACTTTCGCAAATTGGTGAGGCGTCACGCTGAACGGAGAGCTATCGAGCAGTATATGAATGAGTTTTCCGGCAAGATTTCTCCGGAGCAGGTAATGTTCGCCTTCCTGAAGGGTTAATGTGAGCAATTGGGTTGCTGTATTCATGTACTAGTTTTCAAGCATATCAAACATTGTTTGGTGAACCAGTGTATTGATGTATATATTGTGCAAATGCAGAAGCTTGTTCAGTTGACGACAGAGCACCTTGACTACAGGAAAAACTACTACTTCCCATCTTATCAAGAGGTAGGTACAAGCTAACAAACGATGATCCAACATTTTGTGTTTCTTGCACGTTTTTCTGTCGAAATTAGGTTTTAGGCCAGAATAACTTTCATGATTGTTTTGCTTGGATCACATTTTCACATTGGTACTTGTACATCGCGTAGGATTCTTTATACAAAATCCAAAACATATTTATCCCTTGTCTAAGTTGCAAAGCTCAAGACCAATTTACAGTCTCATCTCCTTATTGTACTTTAGTAATTTTAGTGATGTAGTATTAGTATCTTGGACTCTTCATGTACTTGTCTGATAATTAAGGAATATTTCAGCTTCTCCACTACCAAAAATTATTGGCACTATTTATTTGCAGGGGTGGAAAGTAATGCGGATAGGAAAAGTTTCTAGTAGTATGAACTCTGGAGCCATGTTGGCAATTGACTGTGAGATGGTCCTTTGCCACGATGGTACAGAAGCTGTCGTCCGAGTATGTGTTGTAGACAACAAACTGGAGGTAACATATTATTTTGCTAAAAATAAAGTGTATTTAGATTTGTTTATCCAGTCCCGCTAACATTC
This sequence comes from Triticum urartu, assembly GCF_003073215.2. Classification (NCBI taxonomy): domain Eukaryota; kingdom Viridiplantae; phylum Streptophyta; class Magnoliopsida; order Poales; family Poaceae; genus Triticum; species Triticum urartu. The sequence continues at coordinate 711,986,571 of NC_053023.1, forward strand.
ATTTTTTCCCAGGTGAAGTTGGATACACTTGTAAATCCCCTTAAAGCTGTTGCAGACTACAGGACACACATCACTGGTGTATCTAAGAAGGATTTAGAAGGAGTCACATGCTCATTAGTTGATATTCAGGTATGTTGTCTGTACAATTATCTTGCATTTTTTTTATTTCCTTCGTGTGAGTTATATTTGTGTCTCTTTCTTCTGTAGAAATCATTGAAGAAAATCTTGGCCAAAGGAAAGATTTTGGTTGGCCATAGCTTATATAGAGATCTATATGGTAAGGTGTGATTGGATCATGTCTGATCTTCTTGAAGTAGTTATATTCAGTGCTTGTATTGTGTTTGTTAGACATGTTTTTTTCTTCGATAACATTTAACTCAAGGTCCTATTGTTCCTCTCTCTGATTTCAGCTCTGAAGTTTGATTACAGTCGAGTCATTGATACGGCATACATCTTTAAGTATGCGAATTTACCTACCACTTCATCAGCTTCTTTGAACAGCCTTTGCAAGGTATGGTCAGAGGGCACCATATAGCAGTGTTTTCGCTTCTGCTAAATGAGCAACATTTTGCACGCAAGACAAATATAATGACATAAAAGGACTGACTCCTTTGGGATCTCATGCCCCCCTAAACTATCTAGAGTAATGTTTGATTTCAGGATTGCGAGATACTTCCATTCTTTTTTTGGTTTAATTTTTTTTCCCTATTGGTGCTGCAAGCCGGTCCTCTTAGATCTTCAGATAGAAAACCCATGGTATGTATCTATGAATGCTAAATTGTTTACTTATGTTTTGTGCCTGTAGTCTGTTTGTGGGTATTCCGTTCGGGAAGACGGAGAACCACATAACTGCTTGAAGGATGCAGAAGCTGCGATGAATCTAGTCACCGCAAAGCTCAAGCATGGATTTAATGATCCCATCGAAATTGCGGAGAATAGTGTAAGAGTTGAAAGGAAGTTCTTAGTCCTTCCCGTTGTTATTCAAGTTGCTACCTGACTTATGAGTTTTTATTTCTTAGGTACCTGAACCTGACCAGATGAAGTTGCTTGCTCATAGAATTCCAGTCTACCTTCCTTGTCAAGAGTTGCTTAAAATTTTCTCTGGGAATCCCAGCATCGATGAGAAGGTTTTCTCAGAGCTTTTGTTGCTTGTTCGACAAACTTGTATGCATAAATTAGTGATTTATTCCTTTTCCTTTTCAACAGATTGATTCAAGGATTCGAGGCGAGTTTTACTCTACGTGTATTTCTTTTAATGACATAGATGAGGCAGATAAAGCCTTTGATGAATTAGATGGCCAAGAGACTAAGGTGCGTGTGACTTCATAGTTTGGTTCCTTACCGTAGTTTGCTTATTCAACTGAATTTCTGGATTGCACCAGTCTGAATTGCTGAAACATGCAGCGGCACACGATTAACCTTTGTACTTTATACTTTTGCTGAAACATTCAGGACTCCAGTGGGCGACTCCAAAAACCGGTACTCCTGAAGCGTGACAATGGAGATGTCGCGGGCTTCTTTGTCCGGAAGATGGTATATGGTTCCCGACTCAGCAATTCTGAAGTTTTGAAGAAGAGGCCACAGCCTATTGAGAACACGGAGCAAAGGAAAGAAGATGCCAATGGGGATAAGCGAAAAAGGCAAAGAACTAGCAAGAAGCATGCGAAGAAAGCAAAGGCACCGGTTATCGAGTGAAGAGCTTCAGGGGAGGGCTGATGCTGAGCTCATCTTGTTACAAATGGATGCTGATCAATTGTATGAGGTGTTGTCAGTGAAGGATTTTGAGATCAGACACGCTGGAAGCACTGGATGTCGAGAGGAACAGTTTTTTCATGACTCAGCAAGCATTTTTGGTGATCTCTAACCTCTAGGTCTTGCCCATCTAGGCGGTTGATAGCTAACCAAGGATCATGAAATGTTGTTCGCATGGAAGGGTTTGCTAACTGACTTAAACTTGAGCATACTTTCAGCTGAATTGATATTGCTGTTTACTGGTAGCATGTGGAGATCCACTAAATTGGAGGTTGGTAACATTTAAAAAAACACTAGCAGGCTATCAGAACTTGGAGGTTGGTGGATTAATTCCTAGGTAATATTGTGGTTGTGTTCAAGGTTCATTAGCAGAATTTTGCATAAGTAGTAAGATTTTCATTATATCGCAAGTGTTCGGTGTTTAGAATATCCTATAAATGAGATTCTTTTTCTTCTCACTGCTCATGAAATGTGGTAAACAACAACCTTTTTTTAAAACAAAACTAGCTAAAACTCGCATTTCTAGAGAAGTTAAATGTTGGTGCATAGCTATAGAGGATTGTTTTGTTGCATGTTTTTTTGCAGGTAATGTTGCATGTTGTTTAATGCTTGTGGCATGATACAAAAATATCTCAAAAGATCGAACATACCACTGCCAACTCAAACCTCTATAAGAATATTAACAAAAGGAGATAGTGTCTTTCTACGTTTATCCAAGAGAGCAGAAACGAATGCATTGCACATTTCATCTCTGCATTATCTCTCTTAGGTTGAAAACACATCTCTCCCCCACCACCTTTTTCATAAGAGGTAATATCACCGGGAGTCATAAAACTTGCGCTCAATGTTCAGTTTGGTGCTAAAACTTTAAAAATACGGATTTATGGTCACATAACTTGTCCCCGCGTGCATATACGGTGCTTCCTCTTGTATCCAGCCACATGGCCTGTCCACATGGCGTGCCAGCCCGGTGGAGGCCCACTTGTCAGTGGTTGGGAATGCACAAGGCACTAGGTGACCATAGCACGCTGGATTTTTTACAGAGAACTCCCTCACAATTTATTTTGCGCACAAAGCCCTCAAATATAATGAAAAAAGATGGCACACATGGGGTTCAAACACGGGACCTGTCAATAAAATAGTCCGCCATACATCATTCCATTAGTGCCGATTGACGTTCAACATGATCAACTAAAATTCATTTATAATCACAAACAGAAGCCCAACGCGAATTGAGTGACAAAAAAGGGTGGCCCAACAGATTCGATCTCTCAACCTCAAGCGTGGACACATTGCAATTAAAAGCTACACTAAGTACCAACCAGTGCCTGTAAAGAGAGAAGCCTGATTTTATATATTGTCCACGACCACTACTCGTATTCAGGTTCTTTTTCTCTCAGACCGAATTTTCGACAACCGATCAATCCCAGTAAATTTGGCGGTCCCCGGAAAAAATGTTGTCGCCCGAAATTTTGAATTTAAACGACAAAAACTATGTCAAATATAATAACTTTTGTGTGCATACAATATCATAATGACATAGTTAGCTTAGTGGAAGGGGCCGCGATTCTATTCCTTGTATTGTGAAATATATTTTTCTTTATTCATGCTCATTTATAAAAATGGTCTCGAACTGTAACAATGAATTGAACATGCAAACTTCTATATAAGAGAGGAGTTGAGCTGACCACTGTAACATGCGTCACTTTTTTTTGCTAAATTAAATATATTTAGATGATAAAAAGATTTGAATTCAAAATTCATTTCAAAATTTTGGTAGATAAAAACTGGAATTGCCAAGATATTTTGAAACCCGGATTTTTCCAACCCTCTCGAAAAAAATGGAATAAAAAATTCTCGCTCATGACAAAGTTTTGTACGGTATGGATTAAACATTATACATTTTGAAACAGTTTTCTTAATTGCTTTTTGGTGAAAAAAGGCGAGATTTTCCCGTATCCAGTTTTTACTAGCCGAACCTGGGAAAAACGGAATCTAGGAAGAACTGCGTCTAATATAAAATCAGGTTTACCTCTTTACTGTAAGGAATATGTAGTTGGTGTAGTGGTTTGCTTGTGCATGGATGTACCCGAGGTGTATGGAGTTCAAATCCCTGCGCGTGTACTTTTTATTTTCATTTTTCACACCACCTCATGCTGACAAGTGGGACACACAGAGAGGATTATGCTCAATTAAATTAATTAAATACAGAGCAAGGGTGCTTCTGCAAAGAAAAAATGCAGCGAGCTGTTTCGGTCACTAACAATGGGCCGTAGCCGCGCTGGGGTGCCACGTAAGCGCGGGATACGTCTGAATATGACCAAAGTGACCGTATTTGCACAAGAACGCAAGTTGGATGACCATAAATCCGTATTTTTAAAGTTTTAGCATCAAACTGAACATCAAACACAAGTTCTATGACTCCCAATGATATTACCTCTTTTCATAACAACGTGTTTGGCTACAATGGGGAAATGAATTGGAGTTAACATGTGGGAGTTTGTTAGGGAATTAGGCATATGAAGTTGATTTTTAGTCCCAATTCCAAGTTTGGTGTGCGGTGGGAACTACTCCCTCTGTCCCATAATGTAAGACGCTTTTTGATACTACACTAGTGTAAAAAAAACGTCTTACATTATGGGACGAAGGGAGTAGTAAAGAGAATTTGAGAGCACCCTAAAAAACAGAGAATTTGAGAGGAAGTAGTATTCCTATTTATCTAATGTCCCTTATCAAGTTTCCTAAATAGGCCGTGAATGCTATTTCCTCTCAAATGGCTCACTTATTGTGGCGTACCTGCGAGATGTTTATATAAATATCATTTGGCCCATTGGGGCCTTGTGGCCAGGATTTTTTTTGGTGGCCTAGGTGTTCCTAATTTGAGAGATTTTAACCTTTGCTGGCTTCATGGGGGAAGAGACAATAGCTTACAAATTTGCCAAATCTGCCCACATAACATAGCCACTGATGTCCATGTATTATCCCTAGCAATTACTTCCTCACTTTGGTCCTTGCACTTCAACTTCAAAACCTCCCTCACTTTTCTCCCAAAAATTCTTAAGAGTGTGTACGCTATTTGCCACCATAGTTGATATGTCAAAGTTTGAAGCGTTTTGGATCAAAGCGGAGGGATTTATGGACGCGGTGCAGTTGGCTTGGAACTCAACATCAGAGGCTTAGAATGACTATCTCACACTTCACAACAAGCTGCGAGCCACAGCGGTTAGTCTCCAAAGATGGAGTGCTCGTTGGATTGGGAATGTGAAACTACAAATCTCCATCGCGTTGGAGGTGATAAAACAACTAGATATTGCTATGGATTCTAGGGAACTCTCGGCCGCGGAGAGGGACTTGAGGAGATGTTTGAAAAAGAAACTTCTAGGGATGTGTTCTCTCGAGAGAACCATTGCGAGGCAGCGATTGCGCCTGTTGTAGCTGCGCGAGGGAGACGAAAACACGAGGCTCTTCCATCAGCAAGCGAGTCATACACAGAGGAAGAACGCCCTTAGATCGGTGAAACATAATGGCAACATCTATTCTGGTCAGGATGAGGTGGCGTCCGCGGTTGATGCTTACTACGGTGTGGCCTTTGGCACCATGGAGTCACGGAGTTACGCCCTCAATCTTGAGGAGCTTGACCTACCGCAGTTAGACCTATCGCAGCTTGAGGAGCCCTTCACCATGGAGGAAGTGGAAAGCGTGATCAAAGCTATGCCTTCGGATAAGGCACCAGGACCGGATGGGTTTATGGGCTGGTTCTATGCCACTTGCTGGAACATCATAAAACAGGATTTCATGAATGCTATGAACTGCTTCTACAAGGGTGATGTGAGGGAAATGGCCGTAATGTGTGTAATATGTTCATAATTCGCTTATAGTGGGTTGCGGGAGTGATAGAAACCTAAGCCTGAGTAAGTGGGTTGTTTCATATGGGATTAAAGGGGACTTTACACTTAATGCTATGGTTGGTTTTACTTAATGATCTTTAATACTCGCAGATATTGGCTAGAGTTTCAACCATAAGTACACGTAATCCAACAACGAAAAGTATGTTACCTTAAGCCACCCCCTCATATAAAACTATAATAATGATTATCGATCTAGTTATCAATTACTTAGGGACAAACCTTTTTCTCATTGTTCTCCAAAAGCTCTACTAAAGCAATTAGCTTTTTCTTGTAAAACTATCTTTTTATTGATGTATTGTACTCCCTCTGTACCATAATGTAAGACGTTTAGTGTCAAAAAACATCTTACCTTATGGGACGGAGGGAGTAGTTTCACTTTTAGTTCTAGGAAAAGCAAACATTGGTGTGTGCAGAGTTATATCGGTGGTCGATAGAACTTCGGAAAATATTAATTCTATCTTTATCTCATTATGAGGCTATGAATTATGTAATTGATTACAGTTTGACAAAAGAAGGCTATTCATTAATCAATGTGGATCATAGTCAAGTTTGCACATGGCGGATCTGTTGTGATGCCCTGTCTTACCTAAGGGTAGCGGGGTCTGCTTCCGAGGGAAGCAAATGTCTGATTTAGCATCCATAATTAATCAAGAACACCATGGCGCATGTGTTCCTCATCGCCTCTCGATGAAGAGAGGAAGGCATGTGGCCAAATATTTAATAAGGTTTCGCGCATCCGTGGACGCACAGGCGAGGTTTTCACCCCTCCTTTTTAAAACAATTTCTTTTGAAAAATACTGCAAGATGATGTACAATCTTGGCTTAATAAGATCATGCACGTCATGCACTGATAATGTTTACCTAATGTAGGATGAGGAAAGCATATCCGTAGTTTGAATTGTTTACTGGCGGTACGGCACCGTACGTTGCGTCACACTGCGGTGGGGTCGCTGTGGTCGGTGTACGAAAATAACGGTCAAATCCTCTCGTACCTTTTCATGACTGTATAATGGTTCATTATCTTGGCTGTAAGCCCACATAATTAGCGTATTAGGTGGGTAAGTAGACAGACTATATGGAGCATATAATGGTGGCTTGCGTAAGCTTCTTGTTTCAAAGAGAGGGGGTGGCGACGGACGACGGATAAGCCACATGAGAGAAAAATCAGACACGACTGATAATGAGCAAAGTCAAATATGAGGACGGGCGATCAGCCGCACTAATCCGCTTCAGTTTTGTGGCCAAAGTGAACTGCAGCTGCCAGTCAATTTGGTTCACTGACTACAAGTGGCAGTCAATTTGGTTCACCCAGTGCATAAAGAGCATAGTTTTAAATAGCGGATTATGTCAAATAGAGCCAGCCCTTCAAACCAGCATAATTTTACTGTATAATTGTACATAAATGATATTTAGCAGACACCCTGCTCAAACAGTTATAGCGAAACTATAGCCGGCTATTAAAAGCTTTTTTTTTGAGGGAGCCAATAGACAATTATTCATGTGTTATTTGGTCGCAATGCTTCCTAGGCTCATCTCATTTGTCTTTTAAGTTTGTCATTGGAAAGGAGCAGCGAGAAACCCTTCGTTCGCCCCGCGCCTCTCCCGCAAGAGGTCGGACGAACCCTAGCCGACACCCACCTAGTCCCCCTCCCTCGGCCCATCCACCTGGTCGTCACTAGGAGGCACCGTCGGGAAAAGCCTGGTCAGCGTCGGCGGCGGCAGGGATCTCTCTTTCTCCTCTCATGGAGGATCGCGGCACGGGGCGCAGACGCCCAACGAGGACGTTGTGCATGGTGCAGCGCATGGCGGTGGCGACCGACATGCAGTGGTGTGGCGGGCCAGGGGTGCAGCGCCTACGTGGCGGCGAGGCAGACACGCAACGGGGACGGGAGTCGTGCGGTCCGGCTCAGCTGGGTGCGCCCTCATGACGGCTCAGTGGGGATCCGGATTTGGCGTTCAGTCGGTCGGCGCAGGTGGCGCGAGCCGGCGGCTGCGGCCTTCGTTGGTTGTGGATGTAGACGGTAGTGGATCAGCAGTGCTCGATCATGGCAGCGTGGGTGCCGGCGGACGATGGCGGCCATGGAGTTGGTGGTGTGGGCCTCTGGTGGTACGACGGCGCGATCAACTATGCTCCGGCAGACGACACAAGGTAGTGGCGGTGGTCACCCTTCTCCTGGGATCGAGTCGGCGATGCGCGCAACTAGGCGGGTGTCGGTTGTGGTGCCGAGCATGCCACACGCGCGAGGGTGGTGGTTGTGCCCTAGGGCTCGCACTCAAGTGGGCCAGTTTTGGTCCCTAGGTAGTCGGTGCGATTGCTTCGAGTAGGTGACATTGAGCTTAGCCCAGGTGGTGGCCGCAGGCGGTGTGGTCCCTCTCCTCGTGAGTGCGGTAGTTGATGGTGGTGGTCGGGACACTGCCTTTCTACCGGGTAGATTGGCGTTTAATGTCATAGGCATGGTGTCGTGTGAGCTTGATTGGCGACAGCCATCGGTAGTCGTGGGGTTGTGTCGACTGGTTGGGCCCGCATGCATGGATGCTTCCTACGATGGAGCAGTCAACCCGGATTTCGTGCCGGATGCCGGACTAGGAGCGAAAGGACACACCTTTTACTCTTCCTTCTGTTGTGATGCACGGTGATGTGGACGGAGGGTGGTGTCTTGGACATGGATGGCGGGGCGGCGGCTCCGGACGGCGGTCCGCATGGTTGTGTGGGCGGTGAGAGGTGTAGCGACGGGTGGCTCAGGCGGCTCTCTTTATTTGGTAGCTGTGATGCCCCGATTCGGACCTAGGGATCGGGTCTCGTCGCGCTTGTCCTGAAGACCTCGTGGTGGCATGGGGGAGCTGCAGAGCGAAAGCTCCGCGCTTTGTCGCCGACAACAGTGACGCCCCAATCCGGATCTGGGGATCTGGTCTCATCGCGCTTGTCCTGGAAACCTTGTGGTTGCATGGGGGAGTGGCGGAGCAAATGCTTCGCACTTTATCGCCGATGACAACAATGCTCGTAGACGATGCTCTCTTCCCACTGACGTTGTCGTGGTGCTCCTTTCCATGCCAAGGCTTCGAGCGAAGACCCTTGTCCGTCCTGGACTCGGCAACGGTGACGCTTATAGCCGTTCTCTGTCCTGAGGGTGTTGTCATGGAGGTTAGGTGTTATCGGACGTAGCGTGACGTTGTACACCATCTTCCTTTGTACTCTTTCGGTAATGTCGCTTGAGTTCTGCGTTATCATGCGATTGGTGTTGTATGAGAGCTACGTGACCATTTTGTATCTGTCTAGATGTGTACTTTTTTCAATTGTTGCTTTATATAAAGCGGGGCAAAAGCCAATTTTAAGAGAGTCCATAAAGTCATTCTGTACGACCGAAACAACTTAATTATATATAGCCTGTACTTGTAGGCACGGAGACATTCACACATGCATATACAGGTGAGCTAATGACAACTCATACAATTTGACCAAACATTGATCCCAGTTTGCAAATGTCAATTTTCTTAAAAAGCAAAGTACTACCTTCGTCCAGGATTATTTGTCACAGAAATAGATAAAAATAGATGTATATAAAATTAAAATACATCTGCATATATTCATTTCTCTAACAAATATTTTCAGACGAAGGGACTAGAAACATCCATTTTTCAACAAATATTTTCGGACGGAGGAACTTGTGTATATAATTGTTGATACAATCCCTCTTTTTTAATCATTTTTTGGGTTGTGCAAACCAAAAGGAAAGTAAAGAGGAAAGGTTTCACAACACTCTGCTTGGGAAACAGGTCAATTACTCGGGGCGTTCTGTCATTGTTATGGGTCATTCGCTTTCATTACATCAACGTGAATTACATTTAAAGATAGCAATAAAGCTTTTTCAGCTATTTGTTATTCGTGTTTTTTTCTTTGCGGGTGGAAGGGATATTTATTTCATCAGTCAGGACCTAGGTCCTTCTTACACAGTTCAGAGACTGTAATTCGTGATTTAATCACAAAACGCGTCGCTTCTAATGTCAGGATTGCTAAGTGGCAAGTTCACGGGTGAGACAGATAGTACTGCATGTGTGGTTACAGGTGGTAACAGAGAGCTTCCCGCTGTATGCGGTTGCTTTCCTGAGGTTTCTTTACATTCGCTACGCAACGGTACGTACTGTACTGTCTAAAGCTCACATGTTAGGACAGGACACAGCTCTTCCTTTTGAAGAACGCCTGCAGCTAGAAGGCGAGGAAGAAGCGCTTGTTCCTGCTCCTGCGGCCTATGGAGTCGGCGGCGACGAGGTTCTTGGCGATGAGCTTCTGCGCCTGCCGGCTCTTGATCTCCACCCTCATGCTCTCCGTCTTCCCCATCTGCTCGTACGCCGCCGCCGCCGCCGCCTTCTTCCCCGCCCCCTTCTTCCCGCCGCCGGCCCTCATCTTGGACCTCAGCCCGTCCACCAGCCTCCCCAGCTGCCCCATCATCACCATCGACGGATCCTCCTTCGCACAGATGAAATTCCCTGCAAGAAAGGCAAAAAATAAACAAGTTGCCAGTTGCTGAACTAGCTGAATTCTACCGGCAACGGCGGGACAAGCTGGTACTAGACATGGATAACAGAAACAAGATGGTACCTATCTGAGCAGGAAGAGGCAGCAGATCAAATCAAAGTAGCTGGCGCAAAGGGATATAGAACTGGAGAGGAGAACATAGGTGGGCACCCGTGGTGGTTACATATATAGAACCATGCAACGGGAAAGCCGGCGAGGCGACGTAGTCACAGAAAACGACCTGAAATGGCTCTAGCTCTTGATTGGAGGGAAAAGACGGGCAGACAGACACAAACACACACCGGCCGTTGAGTTGACGAGATGAATAACAACCACTGATCAATGGGAAATGAAACCGGCGCGAGGAATAATATCTTGGGTTGAGTGGGGAATATGGATGGTGCAGCTAGCTGCTTCACCAGCCCTACAAAGCGCTATAACCACGTCGTACCGTCGCAACCACGCACTGTGCCGGCCGGTGTGAGGCGTATGCAGCGTTCAGACTTGGGAGAGATCAGCCGATGAACGGCAGCTCGATGGCTTCTTTGGTATCCAGGCAAATCTGCGAGGATCGGTTGATCTCTCTCTGCACGAGACAGTGACGCGCGGCCATTATTTTCTCTTCGGTTTGAAAATGGGAGGGGTTGATTGGATGGGAGCGAGGATGCCGTGTGGCGGGTCAAAACAGGAGGATGCAGACGCCTGTGACTGTGGATGATGTTGGCCGTCCTTGGACAAGTGTGCTCGGGCCCTTGTATGTGGCGCCTACTCGCAAGGGTATGGTACGTGCGCGCCATTTGTCAACTTCCTGCTGTTTCTTTCTCCGATCTGAAGTTTGATTACAATCGACAATCGAGTCGTTGATACGTGTACATTTTAAGTATGCAAAAAAAAAAATTTACCTACGTCCGCATCACCTTCTATGAACAAATTTCAGTGGGAGAAGATGTTCCCGTCGACGACGAGGCGCCTACAGTGACTTCGTAAATCTTAAGATGATATGCCGGCTCAGTCGGTGTGCGTGTGTGCGTTCATAAGGGTGAGTGTATGCGTGTGTATATGAGCGCTTGTGTCTGTATTGATGCTAAAAAAACAAATTTTGCCTTCCGCCCCGCCTCTACTCTTTCCCTAATACATGTATGTGGAGCATATACACATTTCCAACTTTTACAGAAATGATTGTAGCATTTTTTTTTGAGGAAAGGCCATCATGGCTTGCTTTATTAATTATTCAGAGGCAGTACATCGTCCACAAGTACCTGGACTAGGCAGCTCGGCGGCTCCTCAGTCCATCTAACAGAAGTCTTATTACAATAAGAAAATTGAGCAAGCACATGCGCTGCTTTATTAAGCGTACGAGAACAATGTTTAAAGACGACCTTTCCGATTGAAGTAGACACATCCAGGCATTCCGCAAAGATTGCAGCTGCCGCATCCCACCATATGGATTGTCCGTCACAATAATTTATCACCACTTGTGAGTCTGATTCTGCGTCCACCCGAGGAAATCCCAAAGAGTTAGCAAATGTGAGCCCGTCCCTCATTGCCATAGCTTCAGCCATTGTTGCATCAGCAGCATAGTCTAAGTAGATGCAATGTGCAGCAAGGAAGTTACCTTTCCCGTCCCTAATCACAGCCGCGGTTGCCCCTCTTCCTTCATCTGGATAGAAGGCCGCATCAACATTTAGTTTCACATACCCAATATTTGGCTTCATCCACCCCAGTTGCTTGGTCCCTGATCTAGGTAGAGAAGCTTCATAAAAATTATTTGCAATTGCCAACACCGAAGTATGCCATCGCGTAGCGGGTGGTGGCTTTCCATTATGTGTAAATTCACGTCGTATCCACCACAAGTACCAGCATGCCACCAAAAGGACTTGCTTTACCGATAGATTCGTTTTGATCGCAAGCATCATCTCTGGCTGAAGGAGTAAGTGCTCCAGGACCACCGATCCCGATCGATCGATCCGCAAAGCATCCTGAATAATGCTAGTCATACCGAGTCGCTCCCGGAGTTCTCTTGCATTGACACATTCAAACAAGAGATGGCAGATATCTTCTGCTGCTTGATGGCAAACAGGACAAGCTCCATTCCCTCCCACATGCCTGTTAACGAGAATCGACTTTAAAGGGATTATTCCATGTAATGCCCTCCATCCAAAAATCTGAATTTTACGAGGAACTTTTTGTTTCCATAGCATTCTCCATACTGCCGGTGCTGCAGACCCTCCTGGACGACCCGAGTACATTTAGGCCTTGTTTCTATTAAAGCCAAATTACCGAGTACATTTAGGCCTTGTTTGGATACGCTGGTTTAGCCGAACTGGTTTTCAGTAAACCCGTATAAGAGTCTAACAAACTAAAACCATGTTCGGGCCCTCCAACAAAGAGGGACGACGAGCCGCCAGGAAGTGTTCGTCGTGGCAGCAGGCAAACGGCTGCAACGAATTAGAGATCCGGAAGCTGCCGTCCGGCCAAATTTTGGGAAAATGGCCACCAGCTTTGGAAGGCCACGAGCCCACGGGAGAGAAAAGAAAACCATTTTTTCCTTGGTCAACCGGTCTCCAAACAAGGAAGTAGATAAACCGGTTTCACGCTTTCCTAAGCCAAACGAAGTTTTCCTTAAACTGATTGTGTGGAGAAAAAGTAGTAATACCGATTTAGCAAAAAAATCAGCTTAAAACTTGTTTTTCCTAAAACCCGATGCTAATACTCTTGTCAGAACCCGAGCGAGGTAGGAGAGAGAGGTTTTGTGCAACACTAATTACATTGATACAACGAGTTACACGTATATGTAGATACAACGCTCAACTAACTCACACAAGGATTAGCCGTAAGAATAGGTCAGCACTAACACCACTAACAACACTTCCTATACAAGCATAGCTAACAAATCTCAATCCAAACAATCACTTAACTTTGGCGGGTTTCCTAATTAGAAGGCATACAAGACTGGACGACTATCAGGGTTGAACGTGGCCCTGTGGAGAGTTAAAAATGGGAAATACTTTATATCACACGTCTGATCCTCACAATTCGTCAGACCGATCCATTGCCGTTGATGATTATTTGATCGCATGGCCAGAGATCCCTCAAAATCTCCTTCCAAAAACCGTTTTTCACGCACCATAATGCCACGACTCCCCTAATCTCGCTAATTCCCCCTCTCCACAAAAAAAATCCCCTAATCTCGCTAGCCCAATGGAATCAGGTGTTCCATTTAAAAAAAAAGCAGTTCTTGCAACGAACTCTCATTCTGCTCCTCGTGGATGCGCCCACTCGCCGTACTCTCCTACACCCCGCCGGCCGGCCTCACTTTCGTTTTGCTCCCCGTCATCGCGGCTGCTGCCTATCTCCCGTGCGCTTCGTTCCGCCCCAATCGCGGAACCTCCCAGATCCACTGTGCCCCTCTGCGCCCCCCACCCCCTTGCCCCCACTCCTGATCCAAAGCACGGCATGGCTTCTCTACTCTATCTCTATGATGCGACATCCATCTCCAAGGAAGCAGCACTCCCTTGCCGCGGTTCCCACGGTGGGGTCGATGGGAAGTCCGTCTATGTTCTTAGCCCCGCACGATACGCGTATTACATCCTCAACTGGCTAGGCGACCATGCATCTACATTCTGATCTGTTTCAAAACTGAAACCCTTGTAATGAAATTATATGATCTAGTAATTTCCTAATTCAATTGTGCTACTGATTGATTGTATTTTGTTCTAATTGATTTAGATCTATATTATATGTCATGTCTCGGTTTAGTGTGAGAAAACTAGATGCATTATAATGCAATTTATTTGCACATCACATGATTATGCATCCAAATGTTGGTGGCAATAATTGATGTTCACTAATCTGAGAAACATACGCTTCCACATGGTATTAGTTATGTTGTGGTAGCAATAAATCGATGCTTCTAATATACATGCTTCTATTCTCATAATAAAAATAACATCGATTATTCCTAATCATCATATATTTGTTTCTTCAGTCTACACATTTTTGCTTCAACTGACTCATGCTTCTACTTTTATTAGCATGGCATTTTTAGTTGTCGAAAGCATTGATGCACCTAAATCTTGTTGGCAAGAACGAATTTTGGATTTCAACTTTGAATGCTTCTATGACGACTCATATACGCTGTGAAAGCATCAATTCCATTCGACTAGAAAATTGCTTCTACTCATCAACCAAAAATCAGCTCATTTTGTTTGTCGACAGGCATATTTTGAATGGTCTATGCTTCATAAGAAGATTAGTTATGTCGAGTTTGTATTGTTTGTTAACTTTTCTCATCAATTACCAAGCATAACTTCAACCATTACCAAGAATGCTTCATTCTTCCTCACATTTTTATTTCCAACGGGTCGTGCTTCTATTGCTTCATACATATATAAGCTTTTATTGTAAAGCCGTTTTGCTGCATATTGTGATATAAGTACATTCTTCCTTTACCTGGCATGTTTTAGGTTATTTATCTTTCTATATATGGTTAATTAATTTGTGTTGCTAGCACTACCAATGTAACTATGCTTCACTTTTATTTCACATGTGCACCAAAAGTTGTGAAATTTTGCATCACCATTGTTATTGTGTGTTCCTTATTGTCCATACATTTTCCATGAACCATGTGCGCTTCAACCACTGCGAGCATATCGTCCTCTGGTAAACTTTCAATGTACTAATATTCTTCTTATCATGATAAATTTTCCATTGCAAGTGTGTGTCTCCTTGTTTCTTAATAGTTTTCAACATGCAGACATTGTGCTACAGGTGACTGCAACCATGCTTTGTTTCTGCAATATGCCAACAAGGCCACATTGACGTAGAGTGTGATGTGAATAAGAGGAAATCGCCATCCGCCGATGTTTGCTATGTTGGCAACATGGATCTTGCATTGTGTGGAATGCTTACCATTCAGCAGGCATTGTAATGTCGGCTGGGTGAAAGTGAAAATAGTATATGTAGTAATGTTTCTTTTTTTATTAAACAAGAGATTTGTAGGTTTTTATTCATACTGAGTGGATTTGTTCCAATTCTTCTTATTTCTTGTTGGGCTTCCACACCTGCTTTTTTGCTATTAAGATGTTCCATCTCGCTACAAAGTGATGCTTCTAAAGCACTAACGAATGTATTCATCGAACAGAAAGTTTCCTGCCAAGCAAACAGTTTGTTCACATCACACTAGAAAATGATGCTTCTGTGTATCAAGAAGAATTCTTCCGTGGTACAAAATCATGTTGCCATAAGTGAAAAAAACTGAACAGAAAGTTTTCGGCCATGTGAACAGTTTTGTGCATCAAGAAGACTGCTTCCGTGGTACAAAAATCATGTTGCCATAAGTGAAGAAACACATATTTAAAAAGAACTTAATTAATTGCTAAATTTAATCATACACAAAAAAGGAATTTGAAGACATTCCAGGAAGCAATTTTAGGATTTGAAGCAGTTTTAGGAAGCAAATTATTTGAAGCAGTTTCAGAAAGCACAAGGATATGATGAAGTAGTTTTAGGAAGCAAATTGTGGTTGTGAGGTTACGATTAGGAGGCAGCTAGATTTACGGGAGCAATTAACAGGAAATAATAATTTAATAAGGAAACTAATCAGACGGTTATGAGGGATTCTAATCCTACGGCTTCGGACTAGTCTGATAGGAAGGAGGGATTTAATTATTTGCCACCACTTTCTTTGCTCTTTGATAATTTGCCATCCCTTACTTTGTAATTGATCTAGTGACACTCTTTTGTTTGGACTTTGATCTTTTGCCACTTTTCAACACAAAAACAAACTTTGTAAATAATAGACAACATAAGTGAACAAAATAGAGGACTATTATGCCCTTGTACCTGTTTGACCCAAACATAAGGATGAACTCGTGCTCCACTGATCCTCTCTACTGCTCCTCACCGGCCCTTGCCTTGCTGCTCCTCGCTGGCTCTTGCCGCTCCTCGTCGGCCTTACTGCCCTGCTGCTGCCGCCACCTCCTGCACCTTATACCCCGCCATCATTGGCCCAGCTACTACGGTCTCTCCTTCCCCTGCTGCCGTGCTGCTCCTCTTCAAATTTTGGTCAAAAATTTCTCAAACTAGTTGAAATGAATTGAACCGTTGATCCGAATTGGATGAAACTTACCCAGATTAGTCACGCATATATGAACAATTTTCTGTGATTTTTTGAAATTATTCTGACAACTTTCAAATTTCGGTCAAACTAGTTAAACTGCAATTGAAATGCGTGGAACCGTTGAACCGTTGATCCAAATTCGATGAAACTTTCTCAGATTAGGCGCACTTATATGTTTGTTTTTATGGAAATTTTTCAATTTTTTCTGGGTAGTTCGAAAAAAAGTCAAAATTTTGACAGCAATCTGGCTCAATTTGGACATCATTTTGACTGTTTTTTGGCTTTTCAACAATTTTGTGCACATAATATCGAAATTCAAACATATATTTCCAGATGCATATATTCATATACCATGACACAATATGAAGAGAACATAGCAAAATAAAGCATTTAACATGTCCATACATCATATCTCGCCGCCCAGGCCCTGCGCAAGCAACCGCAGCCCGGCCTCCCCTGTGTGCTGGCGGAGCTCGCCGCGCGACATGCTAGAGAGGTGCGCCGGTGACTTCGTGTCCTTAACACCAGTGAACATGCAGTAGCGAGGGCGGTAATGAACAACATCAGCAGTGGAGTCATGGCGGCATCGACCCGAGGCCCTTTTGGTGGCCGTGAGGAGATGGACGCGTGCGCAGGTGCTGAAAATGGAGAATGCAAGTAACCTGTAAGTCATGTTTGATGTAATTATTTACTTGTTCTTGGATTCAAATTTGGAAATTACGTTAAGAATAGGATGCCACGTTTAGTTTCACGGCCTGGGTCAACTGAGCAACAATACAAGAAAGGAATGCCACAAATTTCAGTCTACCCGTTCCGCTGCACTTGTTGTAGGAGCCATCATCATGATAGTTATTTGTTTCCCTATCTAACACAAATTGTTTATCACCAAGATAGTTTAGATATTTCTATAGAACAAGATGAGACATATATAAGCTTCAGGCATCTAATTCTTGACTTCCAGAAAAGAAAACCAAACATCTAACTAGTTAAATGCACGTTAACCACCATACTGAACTAGTACTGTAGCATCTAGAAATTAAGAGATTCAGAAAATTCGCTAGTACATTTTTCCTGAATCTAATGTGGTTCCAATGGCATGTGGGATAACATGACATCATGCTAACTGAACTATGCAGAATAGAATTTACATACCCTCAATTTTCCCTAGTATACTTTGACTAACTGTAAGTTGTCTCTGATGTGCAGGTTAACACAAGTAATGACAGATCAATGTGCAGGGAATCGGCGGCGCACTTGCAAGCAATCGGCAAGCAAAATCAGCCCCACAATGCACAGGTAGAAGAGCCGGTGGATCTTGGGGAGGAGGGGGCTTGAAGAACTCGTGAGCAAAATCAGCCCCATAATGCCAAAAACCCGTCACCCATCTCCGGTTCAGCCATTATTACCTAGTTCATCTTAAATTTGTGGTCTACCATCAACAATCAATCGAACCACAATAAGATCTCTAGTAGCAAGCAACACTAAAATAACAGTAAAAATCAACAGCAGCAAGCAACACTAAAATAGTAGTAAAAAAGCAACAACAGCAAGCATCACCACGCAGCAGGGCAGCGGTGCACAAGCAACAACAACTTGGGCAGCAGCAACGGTTCAGAATTGGGAGCAGCAGCAAAAGCAACGCTAGCGGCGGGCGGCGACCGGCAGGCGGCGGCCGAGACCGAGCCCGACGCGCCTAACCCTAGGGACAGGACAGAGGGGGCGGGAGAGACTAGCGGGAGAGAGGGCCTCACCTTCCTAGCCGGGATCCAGCCGCCGTTGAGGACCACCAGGTCCGCCGTCGTTGAGCCCCCCCGCGCAAGTCGTCGTCGTCGCCGTCCCCTTGTTCTTGCGGGCGAGAGGAAAGGGAACAAGGGCGAGCGAACCATAACGAGATCTCCAGTTCGTTCGTGGTAAATCCTCGGAGAGGGGTATTTTCGACTTTTCTTGTGGGACCCAGTCGACAGAGGGCAAAATAACAAAGTTTCATGTAACTGGTGTCATTAGATCAATTACAAGGTAAGGGATGGCAAATTATCAAAGAGCAAAGAAAGTGGTGGCAAATAATCAAATTCCCCGATAGGAAGCTAGGGGTTAGTAGTCTGAACCCTAGCGGCTCGCACCTATTTATATCGAACTTTTATACTTCATCATAACTCATAAGGTCCAAGCGTTCTATTGATATACATCATTTGATAACCTTCAATGCTATTTTTAGGTATAATAAGAAAAAAAACAACGTGAACATGCTCATGTATATTTGGCACATATTTCTTATACCGTTCCAATATTTATCTTTAGCAATATATTATCACAAAAAGTATTTCTCATTGATTTTGGAATTTTAAGAAACCCTTGTTGTTACAACAAATTTCATTCTAAATCAGAACAAAACCATAGCACAAGATGTGTCTGTATGTCCTGGTCGTTAGATACCTCAAAACTTGGTAGAATGTTTCAAATTTATTCATATTGCTAACAAAATTATCAAGCTTTGGTGTGAATAAATAGATACTTCTAGATTGCATGAGATGTCAACTACTAGTCTGTTTTTTAATCCCATGTTCTTCTTTTGCTTGGTCTGTGTGGTTGGGGGGGGGGTACGCACTCTATAACTTTGCATCAAAATAATACAGTTCGTAGTACACACTCTTACATATAATTAAAGATGTTGTTGTGCTATAGAACATATTGTTGTGCTATATTTTTTGCACCAACTTAGATGGACTAATCCTACGAAAACTAACTCAACCTAGTAAGATTAGTGAATTCATTAACCAATGTAAAAATGACATATTCCACAAAATAAATTATTTTTTGAGCAAAACGATCTGACTCCATGGATTAAGCAAGCAAAGTGCATGTATGTAATAAACTAGCACAAAAATGAACAACTAAGATTCATGACAAAACTAAGAGTTACATAAATGTCAGTTGAAGCATTTATCTTGAACTTCAACTTTTGCCTCTCGAGCTTCTACCATGATGCTGGTGAGTGTACTACAGAAATCCAAATTTGCACAAAATTGATAATGTCAATGATTTTTTAAAGCAACATGAGCAACCCACCCCAATAGATGAAAACCTAGTACTGTTGAACATGCCATGGCCGAGGGCACATGCTATAGTTTCCTGACTCAAACAATTTTGAAGTTTCAAAGAAGAGGCGATAACCTACTGAGAATAGGGAGTGAAAGAAAGAAGATGTGAATGGGGATCAGAGAAAAGGCAAAGAATTAGCATGAAGCATGTGAAGAAAGCAAATGCACCAGCTTCAAGTAAAGAATTTCAGGGTGGCCGATGTTTTTTCCATCCTGCTACAAATGGATGCCAAGTGATTGTATGAAGTGTTTTTGGTGAAGGACTTTGAGACCAGACGTGCCAGAAACACCAGATATGTCGTCATGCTGAAAGGAGCATTTTTTTCATGAGTCAAAGACATTTTTGTTGATATCTAACCTCTAGGTCTTACCCATCTAGGTGTATTATAGCTAAACAAGGATCATGAATTTCTTTTTGGGTGGAGGCATTTGCTACTAACTTAGACTTGAGTGTACTTTCATCTGAAAGTGGTAACAGTTAGGAAGTCTACATCATTAAAATTTCATTGACCTATGTGAAATTGCTATTTTTTAGTATCATTGCCCTGAGGGTCGTACTATTGTTGGATATGGCTTTTAGCGATATGTCATCATGCTATATGCAATGCTCCAGTTACTTAATATTGGAGGTGTATATGAGGATTTCAACCCCCTTTGGTGTAGTATTAGCCGTCAGATTTGGCGTGTGTCGATCTAGTGGATTGTGGATATTCTGCTTACATAAAATAATCCCAACCTATATCCTATTTTATGATTATTTTTTATAGAACAATCACATATGCCAATGCTTATATTTATGTGTCACCGCTTTCATGAGAGGTGCTACTAGTGAATCTATGAACCCCGATCCAATTTCCTTCATAAGAAGCCTCCAAATAAATATCATTAACTGCACTTTATTTTCAGTTATTATCTATTATGAAAATAAAATAAGTACCTAGTACCACATTATCTATTATCTAATATATGCACATAATATATGTAATGTGCAGATGTTATATACGCAATACATCCATACATTTATAGACCGAGACCCTCTCTTCATCTACAGCTAATAGTCCACTGTTTGATCAAGATTCTCTCTGCATCATCCAAGTATTAAGTATAAAATGGATAATCGCCTTAAGCAGGATGACATACGGTTGATTGCATAATTTCATTAGAGGCATTATGCAACCATTTACCCTTAGTGGAAATCATAAAATGCAAGCCTTTTCCATTTACTGTCACCCTGGTAGATTACTTGGATTAAACCGTGAAGGAAATATGCCCTAGAGGCAATAATAAAGTTATTATTTATTTCCTCATATCATGATAAATGTTTATTATTCATGCTAGAATTGTATTAACCGGAAACATGATACATGTGTGAATACATAGAGAAACCAGATTGTCACTAGTATGCCTCTACTTGACTAGATCGTTGATCAAAGATGGTTATGTTTCCTAACCATAGACATGAGTTGTCATTTGATAAACGGGATCACATCATTAGGAGAATTATGTGATTGACTTGACACATTTCGTCAGCTTAGCACTTGATCGTTTTAGTTTACTGCTATTGCTTTCTTCATGACTTATACATGTTCCTATGACTATGAGATTATGTAACTCCCGATTACCGGAGGAACACTTTGTGTGCTACCAAACGTCACAAAGTAACTGGGTGATTATAAAAGTGCTCTACAGGTGTCTCCTATGGTACTTGTTGAGTTGACATAGATCAAGATTAGGATTTGTCACTCTAATTGTCGGAGAGGTATCTCTGGGCCCACTCGGTAATGCACATCACTATAAGCCTTGCAAGCATTGTAACTAATGAGTTAGTTGCGGAATGATGCATTACAGAACGAGTAAAGAGACTTTCCGGTAACGAGATTGAACTAGGTATTAAGATACCGACGATCGAATCTCGGGCAAGTAACATACCGATGACAAAGGGAACAACGTATGTTGTTATGCGGTTTGACCGATAAAGATCTTCATAGAATATGTGGGAGCCAATATGAACATCCAGGTTCCACTATTGGTTATTGACCGGAGACGTGTCTCGGTCATGTCTACATAGTTCTCGAACTCGTAGGGTCCACACGCTTAAAGTTCAGCGACGACCGGTATTATGAGCTTTTGTGTTTTGATGTACCGAAGGTAGTTCGGAGTCTCGAATATGATCACGGACATGACGAGGAGTCTCGAAATGGTCGAGACGTAAAGATCGATATATTGGACGACTATATTCGGACACTGGAAGTGTTTCGGGTGATTTCGGAGAAAACCTGAGTGCCGGAGGGTTAGCGGACCCCCCCCCCCAGAGAAATAATGGGCCTTATGGGCCTTAGTGGAGAGAGAGAGTGTGCTGGCCTAGGGCAGGCCATGCGCCCCTCCGCCTCTGGTCCGAATTGGACTAGGAGAGGGGGGCGGCGCCCCCCTTTCCTTCTCCCTCTCCCCCTTCCTTTCCCCTTCCTAGTAGGAGTAGGAAAGAGGGGAGTCCTACTCCTACTAGGAGGAGGACTCCTCCTCCTGGCGCTCCATAGAGGGCCGGCCGGCCTCCCCCTTGCTCCTTTATATACGGGGGCAGGGGGACACCTCTTGACACAAGTTGACAATTGATCCCTTAGCCGTGTGCGGTGCCCCCCTCCACCATAATCCACCTCGATCATATCGTAGCGGTGCTTAGGCAAAGCCCTACGTCGGTAGCAACATCATCACCGTCAACATGTCGTCGTGCTGACGGAAGTCTCCCGTGAAGCTCTGCTCGATCGGAGTTCGTGGGACGTCATCGAGTTGAACGTGAGCTGAACTCGGAGGTGCCGTGCGTTCGGTACTTGGATCGGTCGGATCGTGAAGACGTTCGACTACATCAACCGCGTTCTCATAACGCTTCCGCTTACGGTCTACGAGGGTACGTGGACGATACTCTTCCCTCTCGTTGCTATGCATCACCATGATCTTGCGTGTGCGTAGGATTTTTTTTTGAAATTACTACGTTTCCCAACAGTGGCATCCGAGCCTGGTTTATGCGTAGATGTTATATGCACGAGTAGAACACAAGTGAGTTGTGGGCGATACAAGTCATACTGCTTACCAGCATGTCATACTTTGGTTCGGCGGTATTGTTGGATGAAGTGGCCCAGACTGACATTACACGCACGCTTACGCGAGACTAGTTCTACCGACGTGCTTTGCACACAGGTGGCTGGTGGGTGTCAGTTTCTCCAACTTTAGTTGAACCGAGTGTGGCTACGCCCGGTCCTTGAGAAGGTTAAAACAGCACTAACTTGACAAACTATCGTTGTGGTTTTGATGCGTAGGTAAGAACGGTTCTTGCTCAGCCCATAGCAGCCACGTAAAACTTGCAACAACAAAGTAGAGGACGTCTAACTTGTTTTTGCAGGGCATGTTGTGATGTGATATGGTCAAGACATGATGCTATATTTTGTTGTATGAGATGATCATGTTTTGTAACCGAGTTATCGGCAACTGGCAGGAGCCATATGGTTGTCGCTTTATTGTATGCAATGCAATTGCCCTGTAATTGCTTTACTTTATCACTAAGCAGTAGCGATAGTCATAGAAGCAATAGTTGGCGAGACGACAATGATGCTACGATGGAGTTCAAGGTGTCGCGCCGGTGACAATGGTGGTCATGACGGTGCTTCGGAGATGGAGATCACAAGCACAAGATGATGATGGCCATATCATATCACTTATATTGATTGCATGTGATGTTTATCTTTTATGCATCTTATTTTGCTTAGATCGACGGTAGCATTATAAGATGATCTCTCACTAAATTTCAAGGCACAAGTGTTCTCCCTGAGTATGCACCGTTGCGAAAGTTCGTCGTGTCGAGACACCACGTGATGATCGGGTGTGATAAGCTCTACGTTCACATACAACGGGTGCAATCCAGTTTTGCACATGCAGAATACCCGGGTTAAACTTGACGAGCCTAGCATATGCAGATATGGCCTCGGAACACTGGAGACCGAAAGGTCGAGCGTGAATCATATGGAAGATATGATCAACATATTGATGTTCACCATTGAAAACTACTCCATCTCACGTGATGATCGGACATGGTTTAGTTGATATGGATCACGTGATCACTTAGATGATTAGAGGGATGTCTATCTAAGTGAGAGTTCTTTAATAATTTGATTAACTAAACCTTAATTTATCATGAACTTAGTACCTGATAGTATTTTGCAAGTCTATGTTGTTGTAGATAGATGGCCCGTGCTGTTGTTCCATTGAATTTTAATGTGTTCCTTGAGAAAGCAAAGTTGAAAGATGATGGTAGCAATTACACGGATTGGTTCCGTAACTTGAGGATTATCCTCATTGCTGCACAAAAGAATTACTTCCTGGAAGCACCGCTAAGTGCCAAACCTGCTGCAGGAGCAACACCAGATGTTATGAACGTCTGGCAGAGCAAAGCTGACGACTACTCGATAGTTCAATGTGCCATGCTTTACGGCTTAGAACCGGGACTTCAACGACATTTTGAACATCATGGAGCATATGAGATGTTCCAGGAGTTGAAGTTGATATTCCAAGCAAATGGCTGGATTGAGAGATATGAAGTCTCCAATAAGTTCGACAGCTGCAAGATGGAGGAGAATAGTTCTGTCAGTGAACATATACTCAGAATGTCTGGGTACCATAACCACTTGACTCAAATGGGAGTTAATCTTCCTGTTGATAGTGTCATTGACAGAGTTCTTCAATCACTACCACCAAGCTACAAGAGCTTCGTGATGAACTATAACATGCAAGGGATGAATAAAACAATTCCCGAGATCTTTGCAATGCTAAAGGCTGCGGAGGTAGAAATCAAGAAGGAGCATCAAGTGTTGGTGGTTAACAAGACCACCAGTTTCAACAAAAAGGATAAAGGGAAGAAGAAAGGGAACTTCAAGAAGAACGACAAACAAGTTGTTGCTCAAGAGAAAACCCCAAGTCTGGACCTAAGCCTGAGACTGAGTGCTTCTACTGCAAACAGACTAGTCACTAGAAGCGGAACTGCCCCAAGTATTTGACGGATGAGAAGGATGGCAAGGTGAACAAAGGTATATGTGATATACATGTTATTGATGTGTACCTTACTAATTCTCGCAGTAGTGCCTGGGTATTTGATACTAGTTCTGTTGCTAATATTTGCAACTTGAAACAGGGACTACGGATTAAGCAAAGGTTGGCAAAGGACGAGGTGACGATGCGCGTGGGAAATGATTCCAAAGTCGATGTGATCACAGTTGGCACGCTACCTCTACATCTACCTTCGGGATTAGTATTAGACTTGAATAATTGTTATTTGGTGCCAGCGTTAAGCATGAATATTATATCTGGATCTTGTTTGATGCGAGACGGTTATTCATTTAAATCAGAGAATAATGGTTGTTCTATTTATATGAGTAATATCTTTTATGGTCATGCACCCTTAAAGAGTGGTCTATTCTTTTTGAACCTCGATAGTGGAGATACACATATTCATAGTATTGAAGCTAAAAGATGCAGAGTTGATAATGATAGTGTAACTTATTTGTGGCACTGCTGTTTAGGTCATATTGGTATAAAGCGCATGAAGAAACTCCATTCTGATGGACTTTTGGAATCACTTGATTATGAATCACTTGGTACTTGCGAACCGTGCCTCATGGGCAAGATGACTAAAACGCCGTTCTCCGGAACTATGGAGCGAGCAACAGATTTGTTGGAAATCATACATACTGATGTATGTGGTCCGATGGATATTGAAGCTCGCGGCGGGTATCGTTATTTTCTCACCTTCACAGATGATTTGAGCAGATATGGGTATATCTACTTGATGAAACGTAAGTCTGAAACATTTGAAAAGTTCAAAGAATTTCAGAGTGAAGTGGAAAATCATCGTAACAAGAAAATAAAGTTTCTACAATCTGATCGTGGAGGAGAATATTTGAGTTACGAGTTTGGTCTTCATTTGAAAAAATGCGGAATTGTTTCGCAACTCACGCCACCCGGAACACCACAGCGTAATGGTGTGTCTGAACATCGTAATCGTACTTTACTAGATATGGTGTGATCTATGATGTCTCTTACTGATTTACCGCTATCGTTTTGGGGTTATGCTTTAGAGACGGCTGCATTCACGTTAAATAGGGCACCATCTAAATCCATTGAGACGACTCCTTATAAACTGTGGTTTGGGGCTACGATGCTTATGTGAAAAAGCTTCAACCTAATAAGCTCGAACCCAAATCGGAGAAATGTGTCTTCATAGGATACCCAAAAGAGACAGTTGGGTACAGCTTCTATCACAGATCCGAAGGCAAGACTTTTGTTGCTAAGAATTGATCCTTTGTAGAGAAGGAGTTTCTCTCAAAAGAAGTGAGTGGGAGGAAAGTAGAACTTGATGAGGTAACTGCACCTGCTCCCTTATTGGAAAGTAGTTCATCACAGAAACTGGTTTCTGTGACACCTGCACCAATTAGCAAGGAAGCTAATGATGATGATCATGAAACTTCAGATCAAGTTACTACTGAACCTCGTAGGTCAACTAGAGCAAGATCCGCACCAGAGTGGTACGGTAATCCCGTTCTGGAAGTCATGTTACTAGACCATGACGAACCTATGAACTATGAGGAAACGATGATGAGCCCAGATTCCGCAAAATGGCTTGAGGCCATGAAATCTGAGATGGGATCCATGTATGAGAACAAAGTGTGGACTTTGGTTGACTTGCCCGATGATCGGCAAGCCATCGAGAATAAATGGATCTTCAAGAAGAAGACAGACGCTGATGGTAATGTTACTATCTACAAACCTCGACTTGTTGCGGAAGGTTTTCGACAAGTTCAAGGAGTTGACTACGATGAGACCTTCTCACCCATAGCGATGCTTAAGTCCGTCTGAATCATGTTAGCTATTGCCGCATTTTATGATTATGAAATCTGGCAAATGGATGTAAAGACTGCATTCCTGAATGGATTTTTGGAAGAAGAGTTGTATATGATGCAACCTGAAGGTTTTATCGATCCAAAGGGTGCTAACAAAGTGTGCAAGCTCCAGCGATCCATTTATGGACTGGTGCAAGCCTTTCGGAGTTGGAATAAACGTTTTGATAGTGTGTTCAAAGCATATGGTTTTATACATACTTTTGGAGAAGCCTGTATTTACAAGAAAGTGAGTGGGAGCTGTGTAGCATTTCTAATATTATATGTGGATGACATATTGTTAATTGGAAAATTTCTAGATAGCATAAAAGGATACTTGAATAAGAGTTTTTCAATGAAAGACCTCGGTGAAGCTTGCTACCTCTTGAGCACTACGTTGGTTTTTCCCCGAAGAGGAAGGGATGGTGCAGTAGATTAGCGTAAGTATTTCCCTCAGTTTTTGAGAACCAAGGTATCAATCCAGTAGGAGGCTACGTGCGAGTCCCTCGTACCTGCACAAAACAAATAAATCCTCGCAACCAACGCGATAAGGGGTTGTCAATCCCTACACGACCACTTACGAGAGTGAGCCTGATAGATATGATAAGATAATATTTTTGGTATTTTTATGATAAATATGCAAAGTAAAATAAAAGCAAAGTAAATAGTAAAGTATTGGAAGATTAATATGATGAAGATAGACCCGGGGGCCATAGGTTTCACTAGTGGCTTCTCTCAAGAGCATAAGTATTCTACGGTGGGTAAACGAATTACTGTTGAGCAATTGATAGAATTGAGCATAGTTATGAGAATATCTAGGCATGATCATGTATATAGGCATCACGTCCAAGACAAGTAGACCGACTCCTGCCTGCATCTACTACTACTACTCCACTCATCGACCGCTATCCAGCATGCATCTAGAGTATTAAGTTAATGAAAACAGAGTAACGCCTTAAGCAAGATGACATGATGTAGAGGGATAAACTCATGCAATATGATGAAAACCCCATCTTGTTATCCTTGATGGCAACAATACAATACGTGCCTTGCTGCCCCTACTGTCACTGGGAAAGGACACCGCAAGATTGAACCCAAAGCTAAGCACTTCTCCCATTGCAAAGAAAGATCAATCTAGTAGGCCAAACCAAACTGATAATTCGAAGAGACTTGCAAAGATAACCAATCATACATAAAAGAATTCAGAGAAGATTCAAATATTGTTCATAGATAGACTTGATCATAAACCCACAATTCATCGGTCTCAACAAACACACCGCAAAAAGAAGATTACATCGAATAGTTCTCCACAAGAGAGGGGGAGAACATTGTATTGAGATCCAAAAAGAGAGAAGAAGCCATCTAGCTAATAACTATGGACCCGTAGGTCTGAGGTAAACTACTCACACTTCATCGGAGCGGCTATGGTGATGATGTAGAAGCCTCCGTGATCGATGCCCCCTCCGGCGGAGCTCCGGAACAGGCCCCAAGATTGGATCTCGTGGATACAGAAAGTTGCGGCGGTGGAATTAGGGTTTGGGCTCCGTATCTGATCGTTTGGGGGTACGTAGGTATATATAGGAGGAAGGAATACGTCAGTGGAGCAACAGGGGGCCCATGAGGGTGGAGGGCGCGCCTGGGGGCGGTAGGCGCGCCCCCTACCTCGTGGCCTCCTCTTTTGTTTCTTGACATAGGGTCCAAGTCCTCTGGATCATGTTCGGTGAGAAAATCACGTTCCCGAAGGTTTCATTCCGTTTGGACTCCGTTTGATATTCCTTTTCTTCGAAACCCTAAAATAGGCAAAAAAAACAACAATTCTGGGTTGGGCCTCCGGTTAATAGGTTAGTCCCAAAAATAATATAAAAGTGGATAATAAAGCCCAATAATGTCCAAAACAGTAGATAATATAGCATGGAGCAATAAAAATTATAGATACGTTGGAGACGTATCAAAGCTGCTTACATATTGGGCATCAAGATCTATAGAGATAGATCAAGACGCTTAATTGGACTTTCACAAAGCACATACCTTGACAAAGTTTTGAAGAAGTTCAAAAATCAAAATGGATCAGGCAAATAAAGGATTCTTTCCTTTGTTACAAGGTGTGAAGTTGAGTAAGACTCAATGCCCGACCAATGCAGAATATAGAGAGAAAATGAAAGATGTTCCCTATGCTTCAGCCATAGGCTCTATCATGTATGCAATGTTGTGTACCAGACCTAATGTGTGCCTTAATATTAGTTTAGCAGGGAGGTACCAAAGTAATCCAGGAGTGGATCACTGGACAGCGGTCAAGAACATCCTGAAATACCTGAAAAGGACTAAGGATATGTTTCTCATTTATGGAGGTGACAAACAGCTCTTCGTAAATGGTTACGTTGATGCAAACTTTGACACTGATCCGGATGATTCTAAATCGCAAACCGGATACGTGTTTATATTGAACGGTGGAGCTGTCAGTTGGAGCAGTTCTAAACAAAGCATTGTGGTGGGATCTACGTGTGAAGCGGAGTACGTTGCTGCTTCGAAAGCAGCAAATGAAGGAATCTGGATGAAGGAGTTCATATCCGATCTAGGTGTCATACCTAGTGCATCGGGTCCAATGAAAATCTTTTGTGACAATACTGGTGCAATTCCCTTGGCAAAGGAATCCAGATTTCACAAGAAAACCAAGCACATCAAGAGGCGCTTCAATTCCATCTGCGATCAAGTTCAGGTGGGAGACATAGAGATTTGCAAGATACATATGGATCTGAATGTTGCAGACCCGTTGACTAAGCCTCTCTCACGAGCAAAACATGATCAGCACCAAGACTCCATGGATGTTAGAATCATTACTGTGTAATCTATATTATTGACTCTAGTGCAAGTGGGAGACTGAAGGAAATATGACCTAGAGGCAATAATAAATTTATTATTTATTTCCTCATAGCATGATAAATGTTTATTATTCATGCTAGAATTGTATTAACCAGAAACATGGTACATGTGTGAATACATAGACAAACAGATTGTCACTAGTATGCCTCTACTTGACTAGATCGTTGATCAAACATGGTTATGTTTCCTAACCATAGACATGAGTTGTCATTTGATAAATGGGATCACATCATTAGGAGAATGATGTGATTGACTTGACCCATTTCGTCAGCTTAGCACTTGATCGTTTTAGTTTACTGCTATTGCTTTCTTCATGACTTATACATGTTCCGATGACTATGAGATTATGTAACTCCCGATTACCGGAGGAACACTTTGTGTGCTACCAAACGTCACAATGTAACTGGGTGATTATAAAGGTACCCTACAGGTGTCTCCGATGGTACTAGTTGAGTTGACATAGATCAAGATTAGGATTTGTCACTCCGATTGTCGGAGAGGTATCTCTGGGCCCACTCGGCAATGCACATCACTATAAGCCTTGCAAGCATTGTAACTAATGAGTTAGTTGCAGAATGATGCATTACAGAACGAGTAAAGAGACTTGCCGGTAACAAGATTGAACTAGGTATTAAGATACCGACGATCGAATCTCGGGCAAGTAACATACCGATGACAAAGGGAACAACGTATGCTGTTATGCGGTTTGACCGGTAAAGATCTTTGTAGAATATGTGGGAGCCAATATGAACATCCAGGTTCCGCTATTGGTTATTGACCGGAGACGTGTCTCGGTCATGTCTATATAGTTCTCGAACCCGTAAGGTCTGCACGCTTAAAGTTCGGTGACGATCGGTATTATGAGTTTTTGGGTTTTGATGTACCGAAGGTAGTTCGTAGTCCCGGAGATGATCACGGACATGACGAGGAGTCTCGAAATGGTCGAGACATAAAGATCGATATATTGGATGACTATATTCGGACACCGAAAGTGTTCCGGGTGATTTCGGAGAAAACCGGAGTGCCGGAGGGTTACCGGAACCCCCCGGAGAAATAATGGCCCTTATAGGCCTTAGTGGAGAGAGAGGGGGCTGGCCTAGGGCAGGCCGCGCGCCCCTCCCCCTTTGGTCCGAATTGGACTAGGAGAGGGGGGCGGCGCCCCCCTTTCCTTCTCCCTCTCCCCCTTCCTTTTCCCCTCCTAGTAGGAGTAGGAAAGAGGGGAGTCCTACTCCTACTAGGAGGAGGACTCCTCCTCCTGGCGCTCCATAGAGGGTCGGCTGGTCTCCCCCCTTGCTCCTTTATATACGGGGGGCAGGGGGCACCTCTAGACACAAGTTGATCATTGATCCCTTAGCCGTGTGCGGTGCCCCCCTCCACCATAATCCACCTCGATCATATCGTAGCGGTGCTTAGGCAAAGCCCTGCGTCGGTAGCAACATCATCACCGTCAACAAGTCGTTGTGCTGACGGAACTCTCCCGTGAAGCTCTGTTGGATCGGAGTTCGTGGGACGTCATCGAGCTGAACGTGTGCTGAACTCGGAGGTGCCGTGCGTTCGGTACTTGGATTGGTCGGATCGTGAAGATGTTCGACTACATCAACCACGTTCTCATAACGCTTCCGCTTACGGTCTACGAGGGTACGTGGACGATACTCTTCCCTCTCATTGCTATGCATCACCATGATCTTGCGTGTGCGTAGGAATTTTTTTGAAATTACTACGTTTCCCAACAAACCAAACTAATGCACATCGCTCCCTATACTGATTATCCATCTAAGTTGGCCAAGAGAAGACAAATAATCAGAGAGAATATGCATCTATAAACCAAACATAGAGCATCAACACAATCTGAACATATAGAAATAATTCATCACATGATACACATTACCATCGGGTTTTATATCAGATGGGCGGCAATCATGATAAGCAGAAATGAACCCTTAGTTCACAGGGGACATATTACATCTTGGCTACCGCCATGAACCCTTAGTTCACAGGGTGGACTACAGACAACTAATCTTGGAGCAGAGAGGATCGAGTTGATAAAGATGGTGATGAATTCTCCTTTCAACAGAGTATGACATTAGTTATGAAAAACAAAGATCTCCTTGAAACGCAAAGTGGCGGTGGCGAAAAAATGCTTGATAAATATGATGGATTTCGGGGGTGTCGGTGTCAAAACTGGCGGATCTTGGATAGGGGGTCCCGAACTGTGCGTCTAAGGCGGATGGTAACAGGAGGGAGGGGACACGATGTTTTACCCAGGTTCGGGCCCTCTTGATGGAGGTAAAACCCTACGTCCTGCTTGATTATTCTTGATAATATGTGTAGTACAAGAGTTGATCTACCACGAGATCGGAGAGGCTAAACCCTAGAAGCTAGCCTATGGTATGATTGTATGTTGTCCTACGGACTAAAACCCTCCGGTTTACATAGACATCGGAGGGGGCTAGGGTTACACAAAGTCGGTTACAAAGGAGGAGATATACATATCTGTATTGCCTAGCTTGCCTTCCACGCCAAGTAGAGTCCCATCCGGACACGGGACGAAGTCTTCAATCTTGTATCTTCATAGTCCAACAGTCCGGCTGTCCGGAGACCCCCTAATCCAGGACTACCTCAGTAGCCCCTGAACTAGGCTTCAATGACGATGAGTCCGGCACGCAGTGTTGTCTTCGACATTGCAAGGCGGGTTCCTCCTCCGAATACACCATAGAAGAGTTTGAATACAAGGATAGTGTCTGACCCTGCAAAATAAGTTCCACATACCACCGTAGAGAGAATAATATTTCCACAAATCCAATCTGCTGACACGTTATGACATCATGCCATGGCCCGGTAATTATTCGAACCGTTTTTCCTTAACCAGCCCCGCACATAACGCGAGGCGGTTTCTTTACACGTCTTGTCAAAGCAGAGATCGTGTTCCCCTTATTACGGGATTCTCATCAATACGGACGTGGGTAACCCAACCGCGCCATCAATTACGGCGCTTGGGGTATAAGCGAGTTTTACCAGGCTAGTGGGGGCGCATAGTTTAGTCCACCCTTATAAAGGGATAAGATCTCACCTTTTTCTACCCACGCCTTCTTCCTCCTTGCTCATCCATTCTCGCGCACTCGAGCTCTAGCGCCCAAGTCCGCATCTTCCTCCTCAACTCTCTCCAAAACATGTCCGGAGCGGGAGGCAAGTGGATGGCCTCCTCCGTCACGGAGGGGCACATCAAAAAGTTGTGCGGAGCCGGATACTTAGCCGCGGATATAGCGCACCGGCTGTCAGCCATGGGGCAGGTCATCCCTACCCTAGAACCTCACGAGAGGGTGGTCTTCCCCCCCCCCCCACTTCGTCCGCGGACTGGGGTTTCCCCTCCATCCGTTTGTCCGCGGCCTCATGTTCTATTATGAGTTTGGCTTTCATGATCTGGCCTCGAACTTCATCCTCAACATCTCGGCGTTCATCGTCGTGTGCGAGGCTTTCCTCCGCATTCGGCCCCACTTCGGCCTGTGGCTGAAGACCTTCAATATTAGGCCGAAGGTGGTGGGCGGCCAACAAGCGGAATGCGGCAGAGCCATGGTGGGAAAAATGCCCAACATTGTATGGCTCGAGGGCTCCTTCGTGGAGACCATAAAGGGGTGGCAATCGGGGTGGTTCTACATCACCGAGCCGCGCGACACCAACTGGGTGGCGGCCCCCGAGTTTCGATCCAGAATCCCCACACGGCTCACTTCCTGGAAGGAGAAGGGCCTGTCCTGGGGTTCATCGGTGGAGCTGGACGGACTCCAAAAGTGTATCCGGAACATGACAAGCAAGAAACTTAAGCTTGTCAACATAGTCCAGGTCATGCTCTTCCGTCGGATCCTCCCATGTCAACAACAGGATTTCAACTTGTGGGAGTTTGACCCAGCCCGGCACCAGACTCTAAGCGAGCTCTTCGACACGACGCACAAAGACGTCTGGAGGGTGCTATTCAAGGGCGCCGAGGTCCCTCCTTCTCTTACCGAGGACCATGGGCTAAGCGCAAAGCACCCTGCGCATTCGGTAAGTTCTGTACATAGGGTATTTACTTCCCATAGCTTAAACATGTGCGGGATCTGAGCTCCCATGCCTTTGACAGGACTGGGTGGAGACATCGGAGCAGATTAACTGTCCGGCCCCTCTGCCCGAAGATACTGCGGACGCTCTCCTGACGGAGATGCTGACTCCGGCTCCTTATGAGGTGCCGGATAAGACCAAGAAGAAGGCCAAGGGAACCCGGAAGAGTTCCCGACGCCAGGTGACATCGGACTCATCGTCCGATAACTCCGCGATGCACTCCTCCCATGAAGGCGAGGAGGAAGATGAAGATGCTCCCCCTCCACCCGGGGAAGACAAGAAAAGGAAGGCCGTCCCAACCGGGGAGGCCGAAGGGTCCAAGAAGGGAAGGACTCTTCTTCCGGACTGGTCCACCACCGCCGCCGAAGGCGAAGACGAGTGGCTGCTCAGGGCCAAGCCCCTGGCGAAGTCGTGAGTATTCGGATACCAGAGTAACTCATAGTATACCTTTGTCGCACTTCTTCTCCTAACGCCGAATATGATTATGCAGACCGCCCCAAGCCCGTATCGACGTATCCTCGTCGGACGACTCCTAGGATTCGTCGGATATGGATAGAGATCCACTTCCGACCGCCTCCTCCCCTTGCCCTACGGACAATGCCGAGGTATTGTCTCAAGGGGCACCAAGGCGGGGGGAGACAGTCCCGGAGGCGCCTCAAGGCGACCTTCCGGACTCCAGGAGCAAAGGGAGCAAGGCTCCTGGGGGCTCCAAGTTCGGCTCTCTGCCGAACACCGCGCTGGAACCTCCCATGGTTCCGGACTCGGGCAGGCGGCCCCCTTCCAAAAGGGGTAAGACGCCCGTGCTGGTGACCTCTGTCCGTCCAGAGGCACCGGACGACCTGCTAGGAGTGCTTCGCAACGCTTCCATCGACGAAGAGCACCGCACTATTATGAGTGCGGTGATCAAGAAGGTTCAGTCCGCCAAGAGCGGGCTGACTGAAGCCTGTGCCAGCCTAGAGGATCAAATAATATCTGCAGGAGTCTAATATAAGTATGTCTATATGTGTATGCAGGCTTTGCTGCTGACCTCTGCCGCACTGACTGCGGAGGTTGCCGCACTGAAGCAGGACCTCGAGGGGTCCGAGAAAGAGCTCAGCCTTACTAAGAGGCAGCTCGAGGAGAACAAAGGTAAGTAGTACCTTGTCTATAGATATATGTATAGATAAAAAAGATGCGATTGCAAAATGACAGGATCATCATGAATTTGCCAGGGGCCACGACCGAAGTGGCGACCCTGAAGCAAAAGCCGTCCGAGGCCGAAAACAAAGCGGCCTAGGAGCGCACCGAGCGGGAAAAGCAAGAGGCACGGGTGGGCGAGGTGAAGCAAGAGCTCCAAGCTCTCGTGACGAAGCACCAAGCATTGGAGCTTGACTCGAAGACGCGGGAGTCTGAGCTTGCCGCGGCCCTTGAGAGCGCAAAGAATGCCAAGGCTGAAGCCCACAAGGCCCTCCAGGAGATTGAGGCGATGAGGAAGATAGCGGTAGGTAAGGCATTCAATATGCAAAGCAAGTATGTGAAAGTAATTACTTGTTACTTACCTGAATCCGGAGCTCTCCAGGAGCATTCGCAGATTTGCCCCGCAGCGTGTCGAATGCCGCGAAGTTTTACCAGGCCGAGGAGGGAATCTCGACGGATAAGTTGTTCTGGTCTCAGTATACTGGGACCGAACACCCGATGCCTGTGAGCGACCAGCTGAAGCAACTGGTCGAGCTACACAAGGCGGCCGAACAGGCCATGAAGGGCTTTATAGTCAGGATGTGGCCTGGTGAAGCCCTTCCCAACAGCTACTTCGGCCTGGTGAGGCGGCTTGTGGATGCCTGCACATGGCTGGAAGTCATCAAGCGGTCCGTCTGCATCGAAGGTGCACGTCGGGCTTTTGCCCATGCAAAGGTGCACTGGGCCAAGATGGACGCCGAGAAGCTGGTGAAGGAGGGGCCGCCGCAGGGCAAGGAGCATCGCCACCCCGAGATGTACTATGAGGGTGTCCTGAAGGGTGCCCGTCTTGTAGCGGACGAGTGTGCGAAAGATGTAATATTTGAATGAACTTGCTCGTGTGATCCTGTGGTACGCAAACTTGTTCATATGCGCTATGCAATGCTTGTTTGAATTTAAAATATTACCTTCTGTTCGGCTGTTTATCAAATCTGAGAGATGGCTAGTCGTCGGCTTCTGCCCCCATGCCACGAGTGCTGGGGTGTTCGGGATAAACCTGAGCACTCTTGTTCCCATTTTGGGTCCTTCGAGGGAGGTGCTCAGCGCAACGAATAAGGCAATCAGACTATAATGCTTTATCGCTCTCACTTAGCCATAGAATTCTATAATTTTAAATTTTGGCGAAGCCCCTAGTATTCGGAAGGCCGAATTTGGGGCGCTATACACGCCTTAAGCCGGACAAAGCCGACTCCTCGCTCGAAGCGGCATAAGTCTTTAGGGACTCGAAACCTCTCGAACAACGACCAGTCTTTCGCCTTATCATGATAGTTAGTTTTAGCTTTCTCTACTGAGGTGCTTAGCCCAGCAGAACCGGGGCACAATCGCAGTAGTTCTCCCAGTGCTACCTTAGCCGATATAGCGGAACGTAAGGTACCAAAACATGGGAGCCGGGCAAACCCAACTATTGACGCAAGACATGATTCGGAGCTGATGCATATAATGCTATAAGTTCGGGGTGCCGCACTGTGGAAAGTGTTCGGACTTCTCACGCCGTAATATGGGGTATGATTAAGCCCCTAGCGTACTAGCCGTACCAGAGTGTACGGGTGCCGGATGTCATGAATGAACATATACATATATATAAAAAGAAAGAATAGAGAATGCAATAATAGTTTAGTGCTATGCATTGTTTATTTAAAAAGGTGCGCTAAAGCACAATGATACAAGTAGTGCGATAAGCAAAAAGTAGGACTATTTGACATGTCCCCTCCAAGGGCAAGCTAAGGAATGGTATTAAAGCAAGTATTTCACTCGTTATCGTAATCCACTTGGGAGTTCCATGGTGCGACGTAGCTTTCTACCCCCTTGGTTGCTGCATCATGTGTTCAACCATCATACTGCCGGACAGGGTTTCCAGAGATTGAAGTCCTGAAAGAGAGAAGAATAGCAAAGCGGGAAGCCCCTAGTGCGGTTAAGCCGCGTCTTGGGGCGTGCCGTAGTCGTGCCCCCCTCCCCACCTATGCCCATGGTATTTTCAATGCGTAGTTATGTACGCGTGGCACGGATTTCGCCGTTTGGCTGGTACTGGGGTGGGGGCCGCATTGCTATGCGAGCTCGGAACTTGCCAGGCGGTCTTGTTGCTGATTACTCCGGGCGCGCTTGAAGGTGTCCGGGTCTTCAATCGCCGAA
Source organism: Triticum urartu (assembly GCF_003073215.2). Taxonomy (NCBI): domain Eukaryota; kingdom Viridiplantae; phylum Streptophyta; class Magnoliopsida; order Poales; family Poaceae; genus Triticum; species Triticum urartu. The sequence goes on from NC_053023.1 coordinate 712,023,194, forward strand.
CTGGTGGAGTGCCTTAAGAGGCTGCTTTGCGCTTCTGCTGCGAGGGCCGCAGTGTGCTCCTCCGTACGGAGAGAGCGCTCTGTGTTTCCATTAACTGTGATGACCCCCCGAGGTCCTGGCATCTTGAGCTTAAGGTATGCATAATGTGGTACCACATTGAATCTCGCAAATGCGGTTCGCCTGAGCAGTGCATGATAGCCACTGCGGAACGAGACTATATCGAAGATTAACTCCTAGCTTCGAAAGTTATCCAGGGATCCGAAGACCACTTCCAGTGTGACTGAGCCTGTGCAATGGGCCTCTACACCTGGTATGACGCCTTTGAAGGTCGTTTTTGTGGGTTTGATCCTTGAGGGGTCTATACCCATTTTGCGCACTGTGTCCTGATAAAGCAGGTTCAGGCTACTGCCGCCATCCATAAGGACTCGAGTGAGGTGAAATCTGTCAATGATTGGGTCTAGGACCAGTGCGGCGAATCCGCCATGACGGATACTAGTGGGGTGGTCCCGGCGATCGAAGGTGATCGGGCAAGAGGACCATGGGTTGAACTTTGGGGAGACTGGCTCCAACGCATATACGTCCCTTAGCGCACGCTTCCGCTCCCTCTTGGGGATGTGGGTTGCGTATATCATGTTCACCATCCGCACTTGTGGGGGAACCTCTTCTGTCCTCCGATGTTCGGCTGCCAGGGCTCCTCCTCGTCATCGCTATGTGACCCCTTATCTTTTTTTTCGGCATTTAACTTGCCGGCCTGCTTGAACACCCAACAATCCCTATTGGTCTGGTTGGCTGGCTTGTCGGGGGTGCCGTGTATTTGACACGAGCGGTCGAGTATACGGTCCAAACTGGACGGGCCCGGAGTGCCTCTTTTGAATGGCTTTTTCCGCTGACCGGGTTTAGAGCCTTTGAATCCGACATTGACTGCCGTATCCTCGTTATTGTCGCTGTTAATGCGGCGCTTGTGTTTGTTACGACGTGACCTTCCATTGCCATCCTTAGTATCTGAAGTACCAGGGTTCTTTGATATGTTATTGCTGCGAGCTAGCCAGCTGTCTTCTCCCGCACAAAAGCGGGTCATGAGTGTCGTGAGGGCTGCCATAGATTTCGGCTTTTCCTGGCCAAGGTGCCGGGCGAGCCACTCATCGCGGATGTTGTGCTTAAAACCTGCTAGGGCCTCTGCATCCAGGCAGTCGATGATTTGATTTTTCTTTGTTAGGAACCGTGTCCAGAATTGCCTGGCCGATTCCTCTGGCTGCTGAATTATGTGGCTCAAATTATCGGCATCTGGTGGTCGCACATAAGTTCCCTAGAAGTTGTCAAGGAGTGCGTCTTCCAGATCCTCCCAACAGCCAATGGACTCTGCTGGCAAGCTGTTGAGCCAATGCCGAGCTGGTCCTTTGAGCTTGAGTGGGAGGTATTTGATGGCGTGTAGATCATCACCGCGGGCCATGTGGATGTGCAGGAGGAAATCCTCGATCCATACCGCGGGATATGTCATGCCGTCGTATGATTCTATATTTACGGGTTTGAAACCCTCTGGGATTTGACGATCCATTACTTCGTCTATGAAGCATAGGGGGTGTGCGGCGCCTCTGTACTAGGCTATATCGCGACACAGCTCAAATGAGTCTTGCCCGCTGTGTTCGGTCCGGCCTGACTTACTTTTACTGTATCCGGCGTGGCGATTATCGTCTCGCATAGTGGCGCGCCCTCGTGATCCGTAGATCGATCTTGCATGTTTTGCTTTGTCCTCCAATACGTCTCGCAGGTCTGGCGTATTTCCCCATGCCTTGACATTATTATTTGAGTGGCGTCGGAGTGCAGGCTGAGCTTTTGGCTGAAATGCCTCTCTGTCGCGGCCACAAGGTGGCCGGTCAGCCGCATCATCTGCCGGAGATGTAGGCTTGAGTGCTTCCTCCTTCAGTCGGGGTAGCAACCTACGCTTTGGGTAACTCTTGGATGGGCGTTCGAGTTTATATTCCTCGACCGCAAGGACTTCAGTCCATCTGTCAGATAGCAAATCTTGATCAGCTTGAAGCTGCTGTTGCTTTTTCTTAAGGCTATTTGCCGTGGCTATAAGCCGGCGCTTGAAGCGCTCTTGTTCGACGGGATCCTCAGGCACAACGAATTCATCATCGTCGAGGCTTGCCTCGTCTTTGGAGGGAGGCATGTAATTATCATCCTCCTCCTCTCCATCTGCCGCTCTCTCGGGAGGGCTGGCTTCTCCATCCTCCTGCCCTAAATCTTGCTGGAGGTGATTGTTGTTGTCTTCGGCACTGTCCGGAGTGGTATTATCTCCTGTGCCGGTGTCACCGCTTTTGCTTTGGCGAGACTTAGAGCGGCGCCGCTGACGTCGGCGCTTGGGTTGCTTCTTGGAGGGGTCATCCTCCGCTGTCTCGTCGCCATTGCCTTCTTTGGGTGTGTCCACCATGTATATATATCATATGATGAGGTGGCAGTTCAGTGCCCTGTGGGCAGTGGTTCCTCTTCGTCTCCCGCATCGTCGTCCATACCGTCGATGTCTTCGGAGTCGAAGTCGAGCATGTCGGTTAAGTCGTCGACAGTGGCTACTAAGTGGGTGGTGGGTGGGCGGCGAATTTCTTCGTCATCCGCATCCCAATCCTGCCGGACATAGTTCGGCCAGGACTCTCCTGACAAGGAGATAGACCTTAATGAGTTCAGTATGTCGCCGAAGGGCGAGTGCTGAAAAATATACACGGAGGTAAACTCCATGACCGGCGCCCAGTCGGATTTGATAGGCACGGGTGCAGGCGGTTCGGAGTCCGCGGCCGGGGAAGAATCCCGTAGTTCGGCGTCACGGCTCCCATGGAGGGTAAGGTCGATACTCGGCTCGATCACCGATGAGAGTGCGGCCTCCGTGATGGGGTCTATCCGCCCGCCCATGGAAGGCGCAACTGGCTCCGAATTGAGGGTCGGAGCGGTTGCCGGCGCGATCTCCTGGACACTGTCCGATAGCAGAGCTAAATCATGCTCATCGTGGCCGTGTGGCGCACTAGGCAGGGGCTCGAATCCGTCGAAGATCAAGTCTCCGCGGATATCGGCCGTATAGTTTAAGTTTCCAAACCTGACATGATGGCCAGGGGCGTAACTCTCGATCTGCTCCAGATGGCCAAGCGAGTTGGCCCACAGTGCAAAGCCACCGAACACAAAGATCTGTCCGGGGAGAAAAGTCTCACCCTAGACAGCATCGCCATCGATGATCGAAGGAGCCATCAAGCCTAACGGCGATGACACAGAGGAACTCTCAATGAAAGCACCAATGTCGGTGTCAAAGCCGGCGGATCTCGGGTAGGGGGTCCCAAACTGTGCATCTAAGGCAGATGGTAACAGGAGGCAGGGGACACGATGTTTTACCCAGGTTCGGGCCCTCTTGATGGAGGTAAAACCCTACGTCCTGCTTGATTATTCTTGATAATATGTGTAGTACAAGAGTTGATCTACCACGAGATTGGAGAGGCTAAACCCTAGAAGCTAGCCTATGGTATGATTGTCCTACAGACTAAAACCCTCCGGTTTATATAGACACCGGAGGGGGCTAGGGTTACACAAAGTCGGTTACAAAGGAGGAGATATACATATCTGTATTGCCTAGCTTGCCTTCCACGCCAAGTAGAGTCCCATCCGGACACGGGACGAAGTCTTCAATCTTGTATCTTCATAGTCCAACAGTCCGGACAAAGGATATAGTCCGGCTGTCCGGAGACCCCCTAATCCAGGACTCCCTGAGGGGGTATATATAGGCATCCAACAAAATTAGGGAATATGACGGTCCTAGTGGGCCAAGGCAGCCTAAAATTATAGGCGCCTGGAGCTGGCACTCGCACCCGGGGCACCCTAGGTGGCCTGACTCCGGCACAGTACCACCTGTGAATTTTATTGAACTCTATTTTCTTCCAAATTTTCTGAGCTGCATAGGTATTTTATTTCCTAGAAAAGTCAAAGATAACATACAAGAGAAACTAGCTCTCGACACCAAATTAATAGGTTAGTCCCAAAAAACTTCAAAAATTTGCAAAAATGAAGGATAGTAGGCATGAAACATTAAAATTTATGGACATGTTTCTCATGAAAAGACACCCAAAGTCTCACCCTGTACGGTGGAAAGATAATTGGCAAAACGACCAGTAAAAAATACATTCAGGCCATACTAGCCTTCTTTTTTCTCCAACTGTATGCCACCTGCCAGAGATTGAAAATTGCATTGAACCAACAGTAAAAGAAAGGGGCACCTACAAATGTCCTCGCCATACCTGGCTTTAAAGACCGCAATAACCACTCGCCGCTTGGAATGGGATCTAGAAATCGCTGGAGAACATCGGTTGGAGCATTACCCGAGATAGTACATGCTTGTGATTCATAACCACCGGTCCGTAGAGCTGGAGAAACAATACTATGCCGTAGAACAACCACATAAGAAGATATCGAAGTCGCTGCACCAATAGCCAGCCAATTTCTCTCCTTGATAGACATGCCAACTGCCAATATCCGAAGGGAGGCAACAGATCTGGCAAACAAACTCTCACAAACCCTTGGCTGGCATCAGATCGGATGTCATCGAGGTAGGAAGGAATGAAAAGATTGTATTCCAAAACGCCATCATCGCCACCACCTTGCCAATACCACCAGGGAACACAAAACTTAAGGAAAACAAAAACAAAATGAATAGCCCCCCACTACTCTTGTCACCTATGAGGCCACCGGAAGGGCAGCATAGAGGAGACCAGTGGCGGCGTCTAGGGAGGGGGGGGGTCGTCTAAATTATAAATACGTTGGAGATGTATCAAACCTACGTTATCAGAATTTTTTCAAGCTGTTTGAAACTATAGACACGTGGGATTAATGGTACACCCATATAGCCCACTTAAAGCCCACTTGTCCCATTTAACTTATTATGTCAATAGCACTGCGTAGGAGCATCCGGAGAACCGCGGGGGTGTCATTATGTGTCCCATCTTGCGGTGTGGATGTCACACTTGCTTACAACGTTCTTGCACATGGGCCAGGCCTAGCATTAGAACAATACGCCCGTGTGTCCCTGATAGCGGCGCAGGAATGCAACGCACAATTTTTGTTCCTTATGTTTTTCTTTTTCTTTTTCTCTACTCTATTGTCGAAATCTCTACTCTATTGCGTAAAATAGCTGAAATTTTCATCATGTTTAAAAAAACTATCAAGTATATAAATGATTACCAAAATAGCATTAAAACTTTCTTAAAATTATATGAATATTAAATTGCTTAATACAAGATGATTATTTTTCTAATGCATGATTGAACAGTTTAAAATACATGATGAATTTTTGAATACATAATGAATACTTTATAAAAATATGATGAACATTTTTCAAAACTCAGCAAGAACATTTTTAAAACTTGCATGATGAAAAAATAATAATACATGCTGAATTTCTTTTCGATACCATGATGAACAATCTTTAAAAAATGAGAAACATTTTTTAAGAATATGATAAATATTAACGCTTCTTCCCTCTCACTACCTGTCCGACCAAGTCATGGGCCGAATGCATGATGCACGAGTGGGCTCCTTACTTCTTCTGTGCGTGGGATGGACCTCCGATCGGAGTTATGGGCCAAGTGACACGCAGGTAAGCTCATATGGTCTGTTTCGACTGGCTTCAGGGAGTGGTAGAGGAGGTTCACTCGGGAAGTGGTTCAGCTTATGGTTGAATTATTCAGGAGATCAAGATGACGTTATCCTCTTTTATTTCTTGTAACATAATTCATGAATTTAGGAGCTTTAATGTAGAGGCTCACAATCTAGCGAAGCATGCTTTAAAGTTAGGGCCGGGCTGCCATGTTTGGTTAGGCCAGCTGGTCGACATTCCCTTTGTCCCTGTAAACATTGTGACAGATTAAATAAAGGCTTCGCGAGATTGTCTCAAACAAGAAAAAGGTCTGTTTCGACCTTCTCCCGTTTTTTGACATGGACCTTCTCATGTCGATGAGGCGTGATATTCAGTGCAGCAACCAGGCACCATATGAATAGTTCTCCTCCCGTTCACTATATCAAGAAAACTAGGGCGCGTGTACGTCTACCCTGACCACTCATGCTACAATCCAAACTCAGTCAATACGAGTAGTTAGTTACTCACAAAAGGTGTTAACATGTTTTAATTGTTTTTGTGCCGTCTAAAATGCGTATCTGACTTTTGAAAAATGTTATGTTTTAAAAATAGTTCATGTATTTTAAAATATTTTTGTAATATTAGTAAAAAATGTTGACGTATTAAAACAATGTTCGTATAATTTAAAAATGTTCATCCTTTTTATATGTTCATGTAATTTTAAAGAGTGTTCCTGTGCTAAAACATATAATCATAATTTTAAAAATATTCATGCTCTTTATAGAAGTGCATGTGATTTAAAATTTTTTTATGTGTTTTAAAAAACATTGTTGATGCATAAAACAAATACACAATTTAAAAGTGACTGGGCTTATGAGGATGGGTGTGTGGATTGGGTGTAGGTTGTATCTCAGGAAGGACAATCGGCACGTCCTACTCGGGGATATTAATTTTAAAAGTATTAAACATTCGCTTGTGATGGCACTGCGATGATCGATATCATCCTTGAGATTGACCATGTTCTGACATACTGCGCTTAGGTGGACATCGCGGCCATCGTTGGTGAGGACAGGACGTACGGAGGGTAAGCACAACACAAGTGAGGCAAATGTGTTTAAATATATAACGTGGACTTGTAAAAGGGTGGAATCGTTCTTATTGCGCTTGGAGCATTTAATTTTTCTCTATCGTTGCAAGGCACAAACATGTTTGCTAGTGAAAATAAAAGAAATATAAAACAAAAATAGGAAAGAACCAGAAGTTAAAGGAAAATGAATATAAAAAGTTGAAATAAGATAAACAACCCATTGAACAAAGAAAACTAACCGGTCCAGGGAGTCCCATTCACTTATTAAGGAACTGGCTATAAAAAATGAATTAATCCTTTATCGTTTTTTTCTTTTTAAATACCCCTCAAAAAAAGGTAGACAGCGAAGTGCGGCACAAGCAGCAACCACAGGGAAGAACAGGAGTTATTTTGATGTTTTTCAGATCAAGTACTACTACTACTAGTAGTTATGTACACGAAAACTTTATCCAATCTGCTGGGCAGCCCTCGAGTCATAATACGTTTCTACGGTACACTACACTCTACAGGTTCAGAAACTTCCGCAGGGCACAGAGCCTAACGTCATCCCGGCACATGGGGCACGTCGTCTTCTTGGAGAACCACGTGGAAATGCACCGGCGGTGGAACGCGTGCGGGCAAGCCGGCAGCTGCACGGCGGGCTCTCCCTCCAGGCCATCCAGGCAGATCGCGCAGTCGTCCATCGTCCCGGCGCCGTCCAGGTCCAGCTCCCTCTCTTTGCACGCCATCAGCAGGGCCTCCTCGCCGTGTATGATCCGCCGGTGCACCTTCATCGCGAAGCAGAAAGTGAAGCCGCCGTCCTTGGCGTCGTCGCCGCGCGCCACGCGGACGATCTGCGGGACGATGTCCGCGGGGACGACGGCGTCCCACTCGTCCTCGTCGAGGTGGAGCTCCCGGAGCTGACGCAGCTCCGCCAGCATCCCGCGGAGGGCCCCCTGGCAGGCGCCGTCGCTCTGTAGCACGGACAGGTCGCCGACGGGGAACGTTACGGCGGAGTCGCTGTCGGCCTTGGTGTACTTCTGCAGCACCACCTTCGGGCGCCGGCCGCTCCTGCGGAACTCCAGGGACCGCGTCACGCTGCACGTCACGCGCAGGGCGAACCGGGGGCTGCCGCCGTCGGAGGCTGCCGGCGCGGGCTCCTCGGAGAAGCATATCGTGGTCGCGTCGAGCCGGCGGTCGACTACTGCGCCGTCCGCGACGTGCTTCGGCATCGCCATTGCTGCCATCCTAGGATCCGAACGTGCAGATGATTGCGGGTCTGGTGTTGGTCAATCGGCGTGCGGTGCGCTATATGTAGGCCGGCTGGGCGGCGCGTGCGCGCCCTCCGGTCGGAAACGGCTTCCCAATTCGAATTCCGGTGGAACGCGATGCCGACTCGGCGACTCGTGCCTCCTGGACCGGACGGACCGGAACGAAATAGATTCTTTTTTTTAGACACAGACCGAAATAGATAGGCTAGTCCCCTAAAACAAAAAGATGTTTTTTTTTGGATTTTTATTGCTTGATCCTTCTCTCCTTGTGCTGATGCAGCAGTTTTTTATACTTTGTTTCTGGTCGTTGGTTGTTGCTCTTTCGAATTCTGTACTTGGGAACTTTCAATCTATTCATTTTCAATCATGTTAGTACAACAAACACTAGAAATAATAAAAATTATATCCAGATTCGTAGACCACCTAGCGGTGACTACAAGCACTGAAACGAGCCGAAGGTGTGCCGCTGTCATTGCCCCTCCCTCACCGGAGCCAGACAAACCTTGTTGTAGTAGACAATCGGGAAGTCGTCGTGCTAAGGCCTCATAGAACCAACGCAGCAGAACAGGAACCGCCGCCGATGAAGAGTGTAGATAAGAAGGATCCAACCTGAAAACACATGAACAAAGTCGAACGACGAACAGATCCGAGCAAATCCATCGGAGACACACCTCTACAGGCCCAACGACGAAGCTAGACGCATCACCGGAACAAGGGTTAGGCGGGGAGACCTTTATTCCATTTTCAGTGAGCCGCCGTCGTCTCGCCTTCTGGAGTAGTACACAAACCCTAACAAATCTCGAAGAAAGATCTAAAAACGGAGCCCACCCACCGGTAAGGGCCGGGATCCACTCCGCCCTCATGGCCCTAAGGCCATGGGAAACAAGAGAACCGACGCCGGTGCCGGCGGGAGGCAGAGGAACCCTAGCTTTTTGGATAGGTGGCGGCTGGCTAGCAATGCCCTTTGCTCACTGTCGTGGAGTTGTCACGGTAGATGTCCTAGAGCAAGGACTTAGTCGTAGGGCCATCGCACTAGGAAGCTTAAAGGGGTTAATCGGCACAAAGGACACAAGAGAGTTTTTATACTAGTTTGGCCCCTTACGATGAAGGTAAAAGCCTACGTCTAGTTGGGATTGGTATTGCTGAGGTTTCGATCTCCAAGAGGGTCAACTCGCCGGCTTGGTTATCGACTTGGTTGTTTCTTGCCCTAAACCGCCATCGGGTCGTCCCCTTATATACACGGGTTGACGCCTGGTGGCCTACAGAGTCCCGGCCGGCTCATAACCGTGTCCGGCTCGGTGACTTCCCTTACATGCCTTTCCTTACAAGTCTTTCCTTACATACGGCGGTTTACAATATCGGGCCTTAAGCTGGCCCCAGGCCTTTGGGCCTTCTATATGTTTCATAAACTATCATCTTGAATGTATATTGGGCTTCTTATGTAACCCGCCATTAGGGCTGACCCGGCCCCTCCTGGGCGGGTCATATTGGTAGTATTATCCCCAACATTAGGCCCTAGGTTGACTTTGAACTTTGTTCTCTGTCAATCTTCAATACTTAGGTAGAATTCATCCTCTTGTCTGAAAACTTCTGTAACCCGCCGTGACATCATCTTCTGAAAACAGAAAAAATCTTCATGACGTCATCTTCCAACGGATCTTTCATTTTTTAATGCCTTCCGAGAATCGAGGCGTTCATTTATTTGGATAATCATTATTCGGGTCTCCTTGATTTACACGCCCGCCTGTTCGCTTACTCCCTTATAATAGGTATCACTTAGGTCTTTCATTTTCCTCCTTCGGTCGTCTTCCTCCTCCCACTGCTTCGCTGCCGCTCGAGCTCTGCCGCCGCCGCAGATCTCCTCGTCTCCACCTCAGGCCGCTGCATCGACCTGACTTGTCTAGAAAAACGCGATGAATCTCCACAGCGAATCCACACCCGTAAGTCTCGCATCCTCAATCTTTTTAGATCTGCATTAGGGCTTTGCGAGTTCGTCGGTGTTCCTCATCGTTCTTCATGAACTTTCCTGGTAGTTCTTCCTTCGCAGCCTCTAGGGATCCAAAAAGGAAATATAACTCACGCGGTAGTTGTTTGGCATCCATTTTGATAGTCGTAGATCCCTTTTTCTCTGTATAGATGCTTCGTTATCGCTGATGAACTCATCTGTACTAGATATTTAGGTTTGGAATATTTTTCTTTTCAGAACAGCCATTTGATCCAAAATAATCATGACAGCTTGGTAAAACGTGTTTATGCCAACACTTAGCTGAATCTTCTTTCTGAAAAAATCTGTAGTCATGGCGGCTTACCGCGCCGGCTTTCTTTTCCCTATATGTCATTAGCCTTTAGTTAAACCGCCATTACTTGTTTTATAACTGACCGTAGACTGAACCGGCATGTTGTTATTTATTTTTCAGTTCTCTGCACATCATGCCGTCAAAGACACCCACCGTCTGTAACTGGGTCCCTTCATCCATAACTGAGGAACGGTTAAAAGAGTTCTTCATCGTTGGGTTTCTGCCTTCAAAGAATGTCATGTCTTATCGTGCTCCTGACCCGGAGGAAGAACGCCCCAATCCAAAAGACGGAGAAGTGATTGTCTTCACTGACCACATGAACCGTGGCTTCTCACCGCCCGGTTCAAAATTCTTCAGAGAGGTCCTTCATTTTTTTCAAACTCCATCCTCAGGACCTTGGACCCAATTCCATTTCCAACATTTGTAACTTCCAAGTACTCTGTGAGGTATATCTTCAGCAAGAGCCCACCGTAGAGCTGTTTAGGGAGTACTTTTATCTGAACCGGCAGAACGAATGCACCAACAGTCCTAGCTTAGAACTTGGAGGCATCTCAATTCAGTGCTGTCAGGGTGCTGTCTTCCCTCTCATCGTCTTACCAAGTCACCCAAAGGACTGGAACCAAACTTGGTTTTATTGTCAGGATATTTCTCCAGCAAACGAGAAGCCTCTGCCGGGTTACTGCCCCGGTCGTCTTGACTCCAAGTTCACCCTTCCGGATAAGCTCACCGTTGCTGAACGCAAGAGGCTACTTCCCTCCATCAGAAGAATCAACGCTTTGTTGGGCAATGGTTTAACCGGAGTAGATTGACCCATTGCTGGATCTCATGGCGAGTTATTCCATTAGGTCGTCGATCCAAACTGATGTATGAATATGATGGAAGCCCGGACAACTCTCTTCGTCACAGCCCAGTTGAACTCACCGAAGAAGACATTGTTTCAATGTCAACCCTTTTGGTAAATGGGAAATATGAAGATTGCAGTATTGTTGGGTTAAATCCCTTCTGCAAGCTTAACCCGGTGCCAGAAGTAAGTACATTCTGATCTCTTTTTCTTTGTGTTTTGCCCAGCTATTATTATTTTAACACTGATCTTTCTTCTTGTCTTGGCAGGCCAATTCTGACTTTTGGAAGGTGAAATATGACCACGAAGCTGCCAAGAAGGCGAAAGCCGCCGCCATGAACACCAAGAAGACGACCCGAAAATCGAAGAAGAAGAAGAAAACCACTATTGAAGATTTAATGAAGCTTGATGACACGTCTGACTCGAAGGTAGCCCTTGATTCCCTTGGCTAATTTTTTAACAATCTTATTGACACTGATCCTTACCAGGATGACACTGGGGCCAGTCAGGCCGGGGAAGTAGAGGTAACTATCATTTCCTCCGACTCAGAGCCCTTACCAAGACACAAAGTTCGACGAGTGATCCGTAAAGTAAGGTTTTCTAACCCCTTAGCTCACTTGGATCCCAACTTTCATTTGAAAAAGCAGCAACATGAAGCTGCCGTGAAGCTGAGATTGAAGATGAACCGGCTGTCGACCTTCAACAGACCCCTCAGAAATGCCCGAACGAGGTTTACTTTTACTGTCCTTAACTTGTTTTAATGAATCCTGCTCATTGTATTCCTTTTAACTCCTTTCTTTTACCTTTTCAGGAGGTGTATCGTTCTTCAGGTGACTCATCACAAACACAATTTCCGGCTTTCAAGACTGCTCCTGGGTAATCAGAAATCCTCTTTTCTTCCGGGTTGATCAATTGTATCTTGATGCTGACAGTCGTGTAATATATTTTTTTTCTTTAGCGGCCAGGCTAAATCCAAGAAGGCGAAGGTAACAAAACCGGTGGAAGACCCGCCAGTACTAGCATCTCAAACGGCTAGGCCGCCTTCTCCATTAACTGCCGCCCCAGAAGACCCGCCTATTATCAATGAAGCAAATCCTTCGGAACCGTCCCTTGACAAAGCCACTATGAATCCTTCCACAGTTGGACCGTCAAGCTCAACTGACCCGCCGTCTCCACATGTTCAAGATGTTCAAATTACTGGGAGCCGCTTTGTTGAGCCGGGGAACCCAACGGTGTTTGTTGGGGATATTACTACTGGGCGTAAACCGGCCTATCTGGGCCGGATTAACTTCATCAGTAGTTAAGTATGTTAAAGCCCATGAAGGTAGATGAGGGCTTAAAGCCCATGATCGGTTTAAGGCCTGTAGCCGTAAACCGGCGTCGGTATGTAAACTTGTATTGTAAGTTAGGAATAAGTAGAGACCAAACCGAACACGTATATGAGCCGGTGTTGGGACTCTGTAAACCGATGGGCGTCACCCATGTATATAAGGGGACGACCCGGCGGCGGTTCAAGGACGACAGACAACCACTCGAGACTTAGGCGAAGCTTGTTTTGCTCCCTAGTCATCGAAACCCCATCAATTCCATCACAACTAGACGTAGGCTTTTACCTTCATCGAAGGGGCCGAACTAGTATAAACTCTCTTGCGTCCCTGTGTCCGCTTTAACCCCTTCAAGCTAACCCGTTGCGATGGCTCCACGACTAAGTCCTTTCACGAGGACATCTGCCGTGACAAAACCACGACAGTGTTGGCTCGGTGCACAGCTAAGCAAGAAGCATTGGAGAGGCAGAAGGTTCGCTTTGATGTTGCCAACTACGACCGTCTTAATGCCAGTGATATCTTATCCGGCTATCTCAGTCATGTACACTCCAGTCGTGAGTCTGAGATCGAGATGGTTAAGCAACTTCAGTTGAAATATGAGGCAGGCTGGGGCCCCGAGGCCGGCTCAGTTGAGTACGGGTACCGGGTCCCCTTTGGTGGCATACACGTTTTCATCGGCAAGATCGGTGAACCGGGCCCTGAGCCGGACATCTGCACCGACCTCGTCGAAACGGCTCAGCGTGCGCGAACCGCCCGGGTTAAACCGGCCGTGAGGCGTGCCTTCGTGGGAGTCATCCATGGAGGAAGTTATGAGGATGGATCGGAATCTCGCGGCGAGACCGTCGTTTATTCCGGCGACGAGTCATCAACCGGAGAAACTGAATCTCTATATCAGCTGCAAGATGGCCGGATTGGGGGCTGTTCCGATGGCGACAGTATTCCGGACCCCTCTGATCTACCCAACCGAGTTGGAATATTCATGGCCGGCACACAAGCAGCGCTTCATTCTTCGACCGCTGCGCCAATAACCTCCGGTTCAGTAGCGGCGACATCTGCCGGGGCAGGAAGCTCTATACGCCCGCCGGCTCAAGTTCTATCAGATCTATTTGATGCATTGGCTGTGCTTATGGCAGAAGCTAACCCAGCGGATCAGGACGTCCACAATGCGGAGATTGCAAAGGTAAAGGAACAGATCACCCAGGCCAAGGTGGACCTGGCAGCTGAGAATGCCAGGATGACCATAGAGCGGGCCGCTTTAGATGCACAAGCCTACAGGCTCATGTTGGACCAAAACGCGTCGCATGAAGTCATGAAGAGGAAGTACCAATCCCGTTTGCCTTAGGTTTTCGAGGCCAGAGACCTTTTCAACACCCCAGGAGCAGGAACCAGTAATCCGCTGGAGGGAAACCGGGCGGAAGCTCCTGGGACCGGCGCGCCGGTTCAGCCCCGTCTGATGGATCTGCCTCGTCAAAACACTGTTATACCTCAGGCTGTTTCAACACATCCGGGTCACTACTCCAACCCAATGGACAATCTCGTTGCCGCTGCTGCACGGCTGGAGGCCATTCCAATTGAAGGTGACTCACCGCAGGCGGTAGAGACGCGACAGGTCAAGGAGCTTCTTAGGACAGCTTTGGTCCAACAGGAAGCATACTCGTACAGCCGCGACCGGATCCACTCGACCCCTCGTCCAAGCCGGAGCTATAGCAGGCGTATGGATGAACCGACAGTGCCAAGTAATGAACGACGTGGAGCACCCCGCGGCAACAACCCGGCGGGTGGTGCTGATAACGCTCAGGAAGTGGTGGGCTGGGCCCGAGCGCGCAGGGAGGCCGAGTTAGCCGCACAGTATCAGGCTCGGCAGCTTACGCCGGTTCGTCCAACTATCTCGGTCGAACCCGGTGTTACTTCTAGTTCTTTGGGGGTGCCTTGCCTTGTCCTCGCTTTACGCAATGTGCGCCTGCCCAAGGATTTCAAGGGCCCGCGCAAGGTACCAAATTACACGGCGGATCAACCCCCAGAGACGTGGGTGGAGAGCTATGAGATGGCCATGGAGATGCTTGATGTGGATGATGCGGCATGTGCGAAGTACTTCACCATGATGCTTGAAGGAACGGCCCACACTTGGTTAAAAAGCTTACCGGCCAATTCTATCAGTTCATGGGCCCAATTACGAGCCCGGTTTATCAGTAACTTCAAGGATACATGTAAGCAGCCTATGTCGATAGTGGACTTAGCTGCATGTGTCCAGGAGGAAGGAGAATCGACGACTCATTGGGTGCACCGGGTCTCGCAGGTTCTACATTCATCAGACCGCATCAACGCTGACACCGCGGTTATAACCCTAGAAGGCAATTGCCGGTTTGGGCCCCTAAAGCTGAAGTTAGGACGGATGAAGCGCCATTGCACTGACATGGGGACCCTCATGGCTGCCTTGGTAAAGTATGCTGATTCTGATAGTATCAAAGATCCCGAGTCTGATGATGACAAGACAGGGAAGGGAAAGAAGAATAGCAACTCCAAAGGTCAGCAGCATCACTCGGCAGGTAACGGTAGCGGAGGCAAGCGTAAAGCGGATGGCAACATGGACTTCGTGGCTAATACCAACGCGCAGGACAAGGGTCAGCGATGTAAGGGTAAACCGCCGAATCAAGGTGGAGCGCCTAACCCTAACCCGGACCGCTTAAATTATCTATTGAACCAGCCCTGTCCAAAGCATGGGACGAAGGAGGTGCCAGCAAACCACCTTTGGAAGTATTGCTTCATTATGCAGGAGTTCAAGAATTCTAATGCTTTCCGGTATGATCACGGCTCTGGCGGTGGCTCAGGATCCGGGCCGGGTTACGGTGGAGGAAATTCCGGTTTGGGGTTTAATGGTAATCCGGGCGGACATAACAATCAAAATAATCAGAACAACCAGGGTGGTTACAACCAGCAGCAGCAACAGTCGGGTTACCAGAGCAACCCAAAACAGTTGAATAGTGGGCAGTACCATGTCTTCACCACTAGCTTGGACAAGCGAGACCGGAAAGTTCAGAGGCGGGCAGTCAACTCTGTTGAATCGGCCGTGCCCCGTTATCTGTGCTGGTCTGAACAGCCAATCAGATGGAGCAGAGAGGATCACCCTCCCCAGGTTGATAATCCGGGTTAGTTGGCTCTGGTGGTGGCGCCTCAGGTGGGAGGTTATAAGTTCACCAAGGTGCTCATGGATGGAGGGAGCAGCATTAATATCTTGTACTATGAGACCTTCCGTCGTGTGGGACTAACAGATAAAAATCTCAAACCGTCCAATATGGTGTTCAACGGTGTGGTACCTGGCAAGTCAGCATATCCTGTTGGTAAGATAACTCTAGAAGTGTCCTTTGGAGATGATCATGATTCCAGGTCGGAAACATTGACGTTTGAAGTGGTGAAAATCCAAAGTCCATATCACGCCCTGTTTGGGCGACCGGCCTACGCCAAGTTTATGGCACGGCCCTGTTATGTGTATTTGCAGCTCAAGATGCCGGGTCACAAGGGGACAATAACAGTTCACGGAAGCCGTAAAATCGCTTTGGAGTGCGAGGAAGGAGATGCGGCCTACGCAGAGTTGGTTTGTGCCACCGAGGAGCTGAAGTATTATAAGGACAATGTCGATCCGGCGGACATGACTCCATTAAAGAAGCCAACTACGGAGCATGATCCGGCCCTGAAGTTCAAATCGGCAGCTGAAACTAAGCTTGTTGACTTCGTGCCTGGCGATTCGTCCAAGCTGTTCAGCATCAGTGCCAACTTGGATCCGAAATAGGAAAGCGCGCTCATCGAGTTCATCCGTGAGAATCGGGACATTTTTGCATGGAAGCCCTCTGACATGCCAGGTGTACCGAGGCAACTCGCTGAGCACACCCTTAATGTGGATCCTAAATACAAACCGGTGAAACAGTTCCTCCGCTGGTTTAACGAAGAAAGACGCAAAGTGATTGGAGAAGAGGTAGCCAGGCTCTTAGCAGCTGGCTTTATTATTGAAGTTTTCCACCCTGAGTGGCTTGCCAATCCGGTACTGGTCCTTAAGAAAAACGGCACCTGGCGCATGTGTGTGGATTACACAGATCTTAATAAGGCTTGTCCAGCAGATCCTTTTGCCCTCCCCCGTATTGATCAAATTATTGATGCTACGGCGGGTTGTGAGCGTTTGAGTTTTTTGGATGCATATTCTGGCTATCATCAGATCAAAATGGTAGTTAAGGACCAGGAGAAGATGGCATTCATAACTCCCTTTGGAGCCTTCTACTATGTGTCTATGCCCTTTGGGCTCAAGAGTGCCCAGGCAACTTATCAACGGTGTGTACAAAATTGTCTTCACAAGCAGATTGGCCGTAATGTACATGCTTACGTGGATGATATTGTGGTTAAGTCAAGGGAGAAGGAGACTCTGGTTGACGACTTGAAGGAAACCTTTGATAACCTGAGGACGTACAAGATGATGCTTAATCTGGCCAAGTGTGTCTTTGGTGTACCGGCTGGCAAGTTATTGGGTTTTCTGGTGTCCAACAGAGGAATCGAGGCTAATCCGGAGAAGATCACAGCCATCACCTCCCTAGCTAAACCGAAGTGTATCAATGATGTTCAACGCCTGGCAGGCCGGATTGCGCGTTAAGCCGGTTTATCAGCCGCCTTGGTGAGAAGGCAATCCCTTTGTATCAGATGTTGAATAAGACGGATCAATTCGTCTGGAGTTCTGCTGCTGATGAAGCATTTGAGGACTTAAAGCGGCAATTGGCCAATCCGCCTGTGCTCGCCGCTCCCATTGACAAGGAGCCATTACTACTATATGTTGCTGCTAATGCTCGTGCGGTCAGTGTGGCTATTGTGGTGGAGCAAAAAGAGGCAGGCAAGGAGCATCCGGTTCAACGTCCGGTTTATTATATCAGCGAGGTACTCATTGAGTCCAAGCAAAGGTATCCGCATTGGCAGAAGCTGGTATATGGAGTTTTTATGGCAAGCCGGAAGCTTAAGCAATACTTCCAAGGGCACCCCATTACGGTGGTCAGTTCTGCTCCCTTGGGGGATATCATCCAGAACCGGGAAGCGACTGGCCGGATTGCCAAGTGGGCTATAGAGCTTGGGCCGCACGGGTTGAAGTATGTGCCTCGGACGGCGGTTAAGTCTCAAGCACTTGTTGATTTCATCAATGATTGGACGGAACTGCAAGCACCTGAAGAAAAGCCGGATCACACATATTGGACCATCCATTTTGACGGATCCAGGCAATTGGAAGGCTCGGGGGCTGGAGTCGTATTAACTTCCCCACGAGGTGATAAGTTTTGTTACGTTCTCCGCTTAATGTTCCCTTGTACTAACAATGCAGCTGAGTATGAAGCCTTGCTCCATGGTCTCCGGATGGCTAAGGAGATGAATCTAAGTCGAGTTAAGTGCTTCGGTGACTCAGACCTCGTGGCTCAGCAAGTGTCTGGCACTTGGGATTCCAAGGACCCACTCATGGCAGCATATCGTCGTGAGGTGGATATTGTTGCAGGTCACTTTAAAGGCTATCAGGTGGACCACATGGACCGACGGAAGAATGAAGCGGCGGACGCTTTAAGCCGGCTGGGCTCTCAGCGCAAACCGGTCCCGCCCAATGTTTTTCTGGATGTGCTGCACAACCCGTCGGTCAAGCTCCCTGGTGAAGCGGATTTGGCTATTCCTGATCCGGAGGCTCAATTGGTGGCAGCTCTTCATGTCATTCCGGATTGGACGCTTCCTTACCTGGCGTACATGAACCGGGGCGAGTTACCAGAGGATGAGACTCTGGCCCGACAGATAATCTGGCGGTCCAAGTCCATGACTATTGTCAATGGCGAGTTGCATCATTGCAGTGTATCAGGGGCGTTTCAACGCTGTGTGTCTCCTGAAGAAGGCTGTGAAATTTTGCGTGAGATCCACGAAGGAGATTGTGGTCACCACGCCGGTTCAAAATCTTTGGTGGCTAAAGTGTTTCGCCATGGCTTCTATTGGTTAACTGCTCATGCTAATGCGGAGGATCTGGTCAGACGATGTGACGGTTGCCAAAAGTTTTCAAGACGTGCTCATGTGCCAGCTCAAGAATTGAGAATGATTCCAATTACTTGGCCGTTTGCGACTTGGGGGCTGGATATGGTTGGGCCTTTCAAAAGGTCCAAAGATAAGAAGACCCACCTCCTGGTGGCGGTTGACAAGTTTACAAAGTGGGTGGAGGCAGAACCTGTTAGCAAGTGTGATGTGGCCACGGCGGTTCAGTTCATCAAAAAAGTGATTTTCCGGTTTGGCTTTCCACACAGTATCATCAAAGATAATGGTACCAATTTGTCCAAGGGTGCCATGAAGGAGTTCTGCGAACGGGAGCACATCCGGCTTGACGTTTCATCAGTGGCACACCCACAGTCCAATGGTCAAGCAGAAAGGGCTAATCAAGAGATCTTGAGAGGCATCAAGCCCCGGCTTATGGTTCCTTTGCAGAGAACACCTGGTTGTTGGGTAGAAGAGTTACCATCTGTGTTATGGAGCATCAATACTACACCCAATAGATCAACAGGATACACGCCGTTCTTTATGGTCTACGGAGCGGAGGCGGTTCTCCCAAGTGATATCCGTCATTACTCACCTCGTGTGGCGGCTTATGTTGAAGCGGACAACAAGACAGCACGGCAAGACGCTTTGGACCTGTTGGATGAAGAACGTGACATAGCAGCCGCCCGCTTGGCGATTTACCAACAGGATCTTCGTCGTTATCACAGTCGCCGAGTCAGAACCAGAACCTTTCAGGAAGGAGATTTGGTGCTTCGGCTCATCCAAGATCAGACTGATATGCATAAGCTATCCCCACCTTGGGAGGGACCTTTCGTGGTCAGCAAGAATCTGCACAATGGGTCATACTATCTGATCGATATTCGAGAGCATAAAGACTCACGTACATCAGAGGAGGAGACCAACAGGCCGTGGAACATAGCTCATCTTCGGCCTTACTATACCTGAGCCATTGGCTCTACTTATGTACATATTACAACGATGTATATATTATGATTAAATATAATAAACTGGAACCTCAGCTAAAGCGGGGTATCTGTTCTTTTACATCATGTGCGGTTACACGGAGTTGTTCTAAAGCGGCCTCCGGTTTACCCCTTGAGTCAGCTTTTCAAAGCATCATGTAATATCACTTGGGGGCTTGGTCATATCCGAACCAATGCAACACCTTTTGATAGGCGAAAGCCACCAGATCACTTGGGGACATGGTCAAGTCTGAACCAGTCGCGCCTCTTGATCGGCCTAAGGCCACAGAATCACTTGGGGGCTTGGTCAAACCCGAACCATTGCCACGCCTCTTGATCGGCATAAATGCCACGGTTTCATTTGGGGACCTGGCTGACTTGAACCATAGCTACACCTATTGGGAGCTTGGTCGTGTCCGACCATGGTAACGCCATCTGATCGGCTCAAATAAGCCTCTTTTTGCAAAGGGTTTTATCATTGCCTTTGCTTCACATTTTTCTTTGATAGATATGTCTTTCTTTTTGTTGCGTTTTTAAACCGACAAAGTTTTAAACCGGTTCAAACTGTCAATTGACGGAACACGGTCCATTTTTAATCCGGAGACTATTTGCCCAGTTTGATTTTTTTATTAACATCTTATTACGGAGTAACACGGTGTTTTATTATAACCTGGCACGGTTTACATGGGAAACCGGCATTATATATACAGGAGCTGCTATCTCCTCCAACAGTGTGGGTTTATAAACCTCCGCTTCAAGATTGGCCAAGCCAACTTCATGCCCAACGATGGCAGAAAATACTTTGGAAAATTCATCACCCAAAGGAAGAACAAGTTGCAGTAATTATGCACGAAGGCATATCAAAATCAAGAGTATCGGCTAGCCTATTACAAGGCAACACGGTGCCCAAGATAAGATCATTGTTTTTTCGCAAAGGAGAAGCAGTTTAAACCGGCTTCCGGTTCAAGCTTGGTCACCAGCCTGGCCTGATGGTTGTGGGTCATCCCGTGCCGCTTCAACTTCA
Source organism: Triticum urartu (assembly GCF_003073215.2). NCBI lineage: Eukaryota > Viridiplantae > Streptophyta > Magnoliopsida > Poales > Poaceae > Triticum > Triticum urartu. The sequence goes on from NC_053023.1 coordinate 712,043,630, forward strand.
GCTTCCCTACCCAGTGGCTGGAAATCAACAGTTGTCCAATCGATTCCCATTAAGGCTTGAAAGACAGCTTCATCATGGATCAGCAACGACAGTTCAATATCAGGAGCGTAAGTATGCTTACGGATTGGAGGGATCAGATTCTCCGCTTCAGGAATTGGTGCAGCCACTCGTTTGTTTTGGTTGTCATATTAGGCTTGATAATGAGACAAGTCTGCCTCTTCCACCAATTGGCAAGATAGAGGGCCCACCTCCCGGTTTACCGCTCTCAGGTCCTCCTCATTGAATTCTGAGCCGTCTTCCTTCAAGTGGGGGTAGCCTTGAGCCGCTTCAACAGGATCAAAATCCGGCACCCATGCTTTTGCCCGGATTAAGGCATTGATAGCACCGGTTCGAGCAGCAGATTTTTCAGCTCTTCAACCCGGGCAGGAAGCATAGACAGTCTTTTCAGGGTGTCTTGAATCAAGGTGGGCGTCGGGCTGTGGTGGGACGCAGTTGAGATGATCCGCTGCACGCCAGTATACAATTGCTCTGTCAATGTGTAGGCAGCCTTCAATTTCTTCCGCACATCTGACCCCAAGTGACCAATCGTGTCCCTACAATATTACAAAGGATTCACAAACCGGACACATCATAAGAAGGCCAAGTTAGTACAGAAGTCAAGAAAGCTTACCAAAGATGGCGGCAGTCATGGCATGCACTTGACGCTTTACGCTGGCCAGTTCATCTACCACCGGTTTAAGTGCGGCTTTGGCATTTTCAACTCTCTTAGTCAAAGCGGCCTTCTCAGTAGCCCAGCCCGCCCGCTCTTTCTTGAAGTCTTCCTTAAGCTGTTCCATGACGCTTAAGGCGCTGGTCAACTTCTCTTTTGCTTTTGAGGTTTCAGTCTGTTGGGACTTCAGATTTTCTTGGAGATCAGCGACTTGGTTTTCTTTTGTTTTCATCTCAGCCTGCATACAGACAGTTATATGATTCAGCAAGCAGTGCAAGAATTGAAGTACCAACCACATAACAAGTTATGCACTTGGCACTTGGGGGCTAATGCCTATTTGATCTTCATCTTTCACTTGATTATAAAGTCCCAAGATCAATACAAGTATTCAACTTGGCACTTGGGGGCTAATGGCTATTTGCTCGAATAAATTCTGATGCTGCGATCTCAATTACTTAAAGTCCCGGTTTAACTACACTAAGTTGAACCGGCCCTTGGGGGCTACATCAGTGAATTCCGAAGCATTGGGATCTATATTAGCAAGTTCCGGTTTGAATGAAGATTCTAAACCGGCCCTTGGGGGCTAGGAGAGTTGACAGATTAAAGTACATACGCAGATAAGCATATGGAAGTTACCTCATATTTCTCTTTCATCATATTAACCAAACCAGCTTCATAGTCACGGCTGGTGTATAGCCGGTTCAGATAGCCGGAATGGAGATCTTGGGCGTTCAGAGCGGCATAAGTTGTCAGATCAGCATTCCATTTTCCCTTGCCAATGGCAGCAAATTCTTCCTTGGCAATATGTCTGGATAAAGCAACAGGATTGCCTGGCTCTGTGCGACCAATGCCAGTAATGACAACCTCATCATCCTTGGCATCACCGGTTTGCACTGGGGCCGTTGGTTTATCAGTAGGCTTTGATGGACTGGTGGATTTCTCAATCCGGATGGGGCTTGTGGGCTGGTTGACAGGGCCTGAGGTGTTAATAGGCCTTTCTTCAGTGATAAAATCGTCATCCTGCTGTGGGGGATCATTGGGTATATCTTCATGAATAGCCGCTTCAAGATCTGGTGTTTTACCCGGTTCAGGTACGGCGTCCTCCTCGGCCGCTTTATCCAGGCGAGCCTTCTTGCTCAGCCTAGGCTTGGCCCTGAAAGGAATAACAAAGTCAAATATAGCATATGTTCCAAGGTGATGTACCAGAAATATTATGATAAGTATAGCTTACCCAAGCACCGTTTTGAGCGATGGCAGCTGAGTAGCTGATGACTCGCCAGAGGATGAGTGGGAAGTAACCTGATAATCGGAGTCAGATGGATTAAGAGGTTGATGAAAACAGCCTGCTTTAGGACAAGCGCTGACAAGCAAATTAGAGACCTCTGAACGGCGTTTCCGAACCGGACTGTTCGGTAAACCGGCGGAGGTAACTACCTGGCCGCTGTGCCGGGTTGTGCGGCGAGCTTCGTGCTGTTGGGTCTTCATAAGAAATTTGGGATCCAAGTAAGCAAGAGGATAAGAAAATTTAACCTTCTGGTTTGCCTGATGGATTTTTAGTGACGACAAAGGGTTTAAATCGGAAGAGAGAGTAATTACCTCTGCAGCATCAGCATGGCTGGCTTCGGCATCATCCTGACAAATATCATCATCAATAAGGCGTATGAAAAATAAGCCAAGTGAGTCAAGCTCTACCTCAAGGTCCGGATTACCCACATCATCATCAGGGGCCGGATCAGAAGAAGCAGTGGTTTTCTTCTTATGAGCAGGCCGTTTCACGACTTTAGTCTTTGGCCGGGTTGGTCTTTCCGGTTTGTCTATTTTTTCTGGCTTCTCCTGGGAAAGCTTCTTGCTCCAAAACGGATCATTGCCCTGTTTAAACAGACATTGATATTAAACAATGACCAGATATATCAATAACAGGTTCAGTAAAAAAGAAAAATCAAGCTCTTACAGCTGGCGGTTTGTTGGTGGCACAGAAGGGAAGCAGGCCGGTTCGAGCACAGACGTGTTCCGGTTCATTCAGCATTTTATTCACAGCCTCTATGATTTCTTCGTCGGTGAGCTGGATGTTAGCATGTCGCAGTGGGTCATCAACACTGCCAGTATACTCGCACATCAAACCGGAGCGCTGACTAAGGGGCAGTATGCTCCACGATATCCAATAGCGAGCGAGATCAACCCCTGTTAAACCATTGGCCATGAAGGCTCTGAGCTTGGACAGTTCAGGAGCGTATTTGCTTCTCTCCTTGGCAGTCAACCTTTGCGGAAAGGGGTGTGTATTGCTAAGCCGCTCCGGACGAAAGCCAGGCAAAGGATTTTCATCAGCAGGGGAGGTGTCTTTGCAATAGAACCATGTTTGATTCCACTCTTTGGGGTGGCTGTGCAGTTTGGCGTGAGGGTATGTAACCTCTTTCCTTTTCTGAATCGCCACACCACCCAATTCCGTATTGGAACCGTCAGTAAACTCAGTGCGGCAGTTTAGATGGAAGCAGTCTCTGAACAACTCAACTGTGGGCTCCTCTTGAAAGAACACCTCACAAAGCACTTGGGAGTGACACATGTTTGTAACAGAGTTGGGGCCAGTGTCTTGAGGGCGGAGTTCAAAATTGGCTAAAACATCCTGGTAAAATTTAGAATCGGGCGGCTTAAAGCCCCAGGCTAAGTGATCTACGAAAACGATGACCTCTCCTTCTTGAGGTGTGGGAGGGCATTCTTTGCCAGGGACCCTCCAATGGATGGTGTTTTTGCTGCCTAAAGCGCCGATCAGGACTAAATTGTTCAGTTGAGTCTCTGTGACGCGAGAAGGAACCCACTTGCACTCATATACTTGCTTGGCCATGATGAAATCTACAAGATAGGTGATTCCGGTTCAAGAATGCATTGATTAAAGTACACTGGTATGTACAATGTTAAACCGGAGACAGCTCTATCTAAACCGGAGTTTTATGAAGCAACAGCATCTGGCAGTTCAACAAGGGGACTAATGGTATATACCGGTTTGGCAATTTTTTCTACAAAGTTAAACCGCCTGGTCTAAACATTGAAACAGTCGAGATTGCAGATGAGTAAGTATGTAGAAACAGGTTTCACAAGATTATACTACAGCGTTGGATCTGGAACATGTTCATAAAAGAGATAAAAAGTCAAGGCCCAAAAGGAGCAGTGCCGAATCAATGAGCCATCTTACCGGATAAGATTTATGGTCTTAATATGCGAAAGTGAAAACAGAGGGTAAAAACTACTGCTACACAAAAGCAAAGATTCACAGACTCGTCTAAAGATCTAGCATATGAACAAGGAGCAGGCGATGAACACTAGAGAGCATGGAAACCCTAGAACAGATCTATAATGAAAAAGATAGAAGACTTACCGGAGCTGAGGAAGACGCGGAAGGTCGTCGCGGTGCTCTGGTATGCTCAGGGTGATGCAGCGGCCAAGGTTGGTGCAGTAGTTGATGGCGGCGGCGGAGCTCCGAAGCTGGGCGACGCGAGGAAGACGAAGCAGAAGGGCACGAAGGGAAAAAAAGAAATGACCCTTTGGTCCTATTTATTAAGAAAGGGACATGTGTCAGGCGCGAGAATCAAGGGGCCGCGAATTTGGAAACGGAGCTGTCGCCTCGGTTGTCGCAGATCTATTAAACAAGAAGGTATCATGGATAGTTTCTTTATGACAGATGACGTCACTCCGGTTTACAGTAATCAGAGAAATTAACTTCATCAGTAGTTAAGTATGTTAAAGCCCATGAAGGTAGATGAGGGCTTAAAGCCCATGATCGGTTTAAGGCCTGTAGCGTAAACCGGCGGTATGTAAACTTGTATTGTAAGTTAGGAATAAGTAAGACCAAACCGAACACGTATATGAGCCGGTGTTGGGACTCTGTAAACCGACGGGCGTCACCCATGTATATAAGGGGACGCCCATGATCGGTTTAAGGCCTGTAGCCGTAAACCGGCGTCGGTATGTAAACTTGTATTGTAAGTTAGGAATAAGTAGAGACCAAATGAACACGTATATGAGCCGGTGTTGGGACTCTGTAAACCGACGGGCGTCACCCATGTATATAAGGGGACGACCTGGCGCGGTTCAAGGACGACAGACAACACTGAGACTTAGGCGAAGCTTGTTTGCTCCCTAGTCATCGAAACCCCATCAATTCCATCACAACTAGACGTAGGCTTTTACCTTCATCGAAGGGGCCGAACTAGTATAAACTCTCTTGGTTCGCTTTGATGTTGCCAACTACGACCGTCTTAATGCCAGTGATATCTTATCCGGCTATCTCAGTCATGTACACTCCAGTCGTGAGTCTGAGATCGAGATGGTTAAGCAACTTCAGATGAAATATGAGGTACGTTGTTTCCGGTTTACCAATATTCCTTCAACCCCCAAGTCCGTAGATTATGAGAGAAACGAAATAACCTGTAGACTTAAAATATAGGCCGAGACCTTTACCTCTGAATCTTTGCCTGATATTGATAGAACAAGACTTCACCCATAGTCCCCAAGGACCGGTTTATTTTGATCATTAATGAATCGGTACTTCAGAATTTAAAACCATCTGCAAAGTACTTAACATTCCGGTTTATCCTTGATAAACTTGCTGAACTACGTACATTAGCCCCCAAGTGCCAAGTGTTGTTACTTTGTAAAGGACTTGGGACTTCAAATATGTTGGTAGAGTCGTAAAAATTTGATTTGGCATACATTAGCCCCCAAGTGCCAAGTGGTTTATTCGTAAAGTACTTGGGACTTGAATCTTGAATTTGGATACTGGAATTTAAAACCAAGTCTTGACTTATCTGAATGTTTCACGGAATGCATTGTCTGAACTAAACTCTCAACTGACTAACGCAAAGACCCAGCTAGTGAGCCAGGAGTCAGAAATCAAGTCTTCCACCTCCAAACTGCAAATAAGCCTTTCTGAAATGGAGAATTTAAAGACCAGCTTTGCTGCGAAAGAGAAAACTTGGGAAGATGAGAAAACACTTCTGACCCGGCGAGCTGAGACAGCCGAAACAACTCTGAAAGAAATATCAACCGAGCTGAACGGTTTAAAGGGCCGGGTGTCTCAGATGGTCACTGCTATCTTTGGTAAGCTGCCTTGTTTTGACCTTTCGTGTATTTTATGCCAAACCAGAGTATAATCCGCCAACTGACTCTGTTAAAAATATATGCAGGCCCACGAAGTAAGAATCTAAGCCAAGATCCGTTGATTAAACTGAAAGCAATATACACTCTGGTTGAACAATTATATATCGGTGCACAACGGGCTCTGGCTGCCATATCTCCTGCTAATCAAGGACCCAACCGGCTCAGCGATGTCCTGAAGAAGCTGTCCATCCTTCCTGCCCGGTTCCAAGAAGTAAAACGCTCCTGTGCGCGAGCCGGAGCTTTGACTGCTCTAAGCCGCTCCAAGGCTTGGGTGCCAGACCTAGACCCGGCGGACGTAGCAAGGGGCTATCCTACCGTGAAGGAGGACGGGTCTCCTTTTAGTCAGGATGATTTCATAGCCTGTGTCCGCGAAGTCCGGCCCCAGGCAACTAGTCTTGGAGATGACACCAATGTTGACAAGTACCAGCCGGGTTTTGATAGTGAAAATAAGAAGATGGCCACTCCTTCATACAAAGTAGCAGATCTGATCCCACCTGTGAGAGAAGATACCTTTGCCCCGGAAATTGACCCGGTCGGCCTGATTGATGATGAAGCCGAATTTGTCGCCATGAACGGCTTTGATTGGTCAAAATCTAACTTCCAGCAAACAGAAGGTGGTGAACCGGCGAGGGAGGGACAATGATCATCTTCATAGGCTTATAAAGTCTTGTAATAACTTTAGTTGCTAAAACACCGCATGTTTGCTTATGCCATCATGCATAAAGTACTTCTATGTGAATCTGCTTCCAGATGTCAATGTATCCATTGTTTAATGTTTGTCTCTGCAATGGTTGAACTCTGTTCCTGTGAATACAAGGAAAAGACTGGCAAGGCGGTTTAGAACCAACTAGGCTTAAACACCTAATGTACAACCCATAAATTTACCTTAATAAGAAAAACAGAGACAAATGTAAATAAAGGATAAGGTTTAATACTAACTCTTGAGTTAATGCTGCAGGTAAGCACGTATAAGTAAAAACCATACCTTATCCTTGCTGATCCTTAAATCGCCGGTTTAAATAACCCGGGTGATGAATTGATAATTCAATATGTATGAAAAGTTAATACTCCTTGAATACTCAATGATCATCATATCTTAGTAGCTCATACCTTTGGATCCTTGAACCACCGGCTTGAATAACCCGGGCGGCTGTGTTGTCCAATAATTGAGCCGGCGAAGAAAACCAGGCTATCTTATTTGTAATATTGAAACAAAAAAACTCAAAGGCAAGCAACAGATAATAAACATAATTTTAACTCTGTATTCAAAAGGTTGGGGGTTTCTGATTCGAATACGATCAGTAAACCGGACCAAAGGGGTTAAGCTAAGGTTCGAATACGACCATATAGCCCCCAGTGGCTTTGGCGTTGCGCCGATCAAGAGGGTACCGACATCTATGTTCTCTTTGGTTCGAATACGACCTATGTTTGAACAAGAAGCCCCCAAATGACCTTGAGAGGTTTTTAACAACCCTGATTCGAATACGATCCAAGTCGTACTCAAAAGGGGTTAAGCTATGATTCGGATACGATCAAGAAGCCCCCAAGTGAGTTTGGCCTTGAGCCGATCAAGAGGGTTACGACAGCTATGTTCTCTTTGATTCGAATACGACCTATGTTTGAACAAGAAGCCCCCAAGTGACCATGAGATTTGCAGCTAGATTCGGATACGATCATGAGCTGGACCAAAAAGGTTAAACTTGATTCAAATATGATCAACTCCTTAATAGTCATTTGTAAGAAATAATAAAGATGTATAGTCTGTGAAAAGAAAGGAGACCGATGGTCTTACTTTATTGCTTATCATAGTATATACAACGTGAACGTATGTACATGTTGAGAGCCGGTGGCTCAGGTGTAATATGGCCGAAGTTGAGCAATGTTCCATGGCCGGCGGGTCTCCTCTTCCGACTTACGTGAGTCTGCATGCTCTCGAACGTCAATGAGGTAGTAGGAACCATTGTTTAAATTTTTACTAACCACAAAGGGTCCTTCCCAAGGTGGGGATAACTTGTGTGCATCTGAAAGATCTTGGATGAGCCGGAGCACCAAGTCGCCTTCCTGAAAAGTCCTGGACTTAACCCGGCGGCTGTGATAACGACGCAGGTCCTGTTGATAAATTGTTGATGGTGCTGCTGCTAAGTCTCTTTCTTCATCCAACAAGTCAAGCTCATCCTGTCTGGCTTTTTCATTGTTAGCTTCAACATAAGCCACCACACGGGGCGAGTCATGACGGATGTCACTGGGCAATACTGCTTCTGCTCCATAAACCATGAAGAAGGGTGTGTAACCCGTAGACCTGTTGGGTGTAGTATTGATGCTCCATAACACTGAAGGCAACTCCTCTACCCAACAACCCGGCGTTCGCTGTAAAGGAACCATAAGCCAGGGTTTTAGCCCTTTCAGAATTTCCTGATTGGCTCTCTCATCTTGACCATTGGATTGAGGATGAGCTACAGAAGAAACATCAAGCCGGATGTGCTCTCGCTGACAAAATTCTTCCATAGCCCCTTGGGATAGATTAGTGCCATTGTCTGTGATAATACTGTGTGGAAAACCAAAATGGAAGATTACTTTTTTCATGAACTGAACCGCCGTGGCTGCATCACACTTACTCACAGGCTCCGCCTCAACCCATTTGGTGAACTTATCAACAGCCCCCAAGAGATGTGTCTTTTTATCCTTAGACCTTTTGAAAGGTCCCACCATGTCAAGCCCCCAGACTGCAAATGGCCAAGTGATTGGAATCATCCAGAGCTCTTGAGCCGGCACATGCGCTCATCGTGCAAATTTTTTACATCCGTCACATCTACTGAACAGATATTCTACATCAGCATGAGCTGTCAACCAGTAAAAACCGTGACGAAACGCCTTGGCCACTAAAGATTTTGACCCGGCGTGATGACCACAATCGCCTTCATGGATCTCACGAAGGATTTCTTGACCTTCTTCGGGGGAAACACACCGTTGAAACGCTCCGGAAACACTGCGATGAAATAACTCTCCATCCAAAATCGTCATGGACTTAGATCGCCGGGTTATCTGCCGAGCCAGAGTCTCATCCGCTGGCAACTCTCCCCGGGTCATGTAAGCCAAGAATGGCACCGTCCAATCTGGGATGACATGAAGAGCCGCCACCAACTGCGCCTCCGGGTCAGGAACAGCTAAATCTTCTTCTGTGGGCAACTTGACAGAGGGGTTATGCAAAACATCTAAAAAGGTGTTGGGTGGTACCGGCTTACGCTGAGACCTCAGCCGGCTTAAAGCATCAGTTGCTTCGTTCTTTCAACGGTCAATGTGTTCCACCTGATAACCTTTAAAATATCCTGCAACAGCATCGACCTCTTGGCGATAAGCCGCCATGAGAGGGTCTTTGGAATCCCACTTGCCAGATACTTGCTGAGCCACTAGATCAGAGTCACCAAGACATCTGACCCGGCTCAAGCTCATCTCCTTTGCCACTCGAAGACCATGGAGCAATGCTTCATACTCTACTGCGTTGTTAGTGCATGAAAACATCAACCGTAACACATAACAAAATTTATCACCTCGTGGGGAAGTTAATACGACTCCAGCCCCCGAGCCTTCCAATTGCCTGGATCCATCAAAACGAATAGTCCAATATGTGTTGTCTGGCTTCTCTTCTGGCATCTGCTTCTCTGTCCAGTCATTGATGAAGTCAACCAGGGCTTGAGACTTAATTGCAGTACGTGGAACATACTTCAGCCCATGAGACCCAAGCTCAATTGCCCACTTGGCAACTCGCCCCGTGGCTTCTTTGCTTTGAATAATGTCCCCCAAAGGAGCAGAGCTAACCACAGTGATTGGATGTCCCTGAAAGTAACGCTTAAGCTTCCGGCTTGCCATGAACACCCCATAAACAAGCTTCTGCCAATGTGGATATCGTTGCTTAGATTCAATTAGCACTTCACTGACATAATAAACCGGCCGCTGAACCGGATGCTCTTTGCCAGCCTCCTTGCGCTCTACCACCATAGCCACACTAACAGCCCGTGAGTTGGCAGCCACGTATAACAATAGCGGCTCTTTCTCAATTGGAGCAGCTAGGACCGGCGGCTCAGCCAGTTGTGCCTTCAGATCCTCAAAAGCGGCGTTCACAGCATCACTCCAAACAAAAACATCTGTTTTCTTCATCAACTGATACAGAGGCATAGCCTTTTCCCCTAACCGGCTTATGAACTGGCTCAAAGCGGCCACACGACCCGCCAGTCGTTGAACATCATTGACGCAGGTTGGTTTGGCTAGAGATGTAATTGCCTTGATTTTCTCCGTGTTAGCTTCAATACCTCGTTTAGACACCAGAAAACCCAAGAGCTTGCCGGCTGGCACTCCAAAAACACACTTGGTCGGGTTAAGCATCATCTTGTAAACCCGAAGATTATCAAAAGTCTCTTTTAGGTCTGTGACCAAGGTTTCCTCTTCCCTGGATTTCACCATTATATCATCCACATAGGCATGAACATTGCGCCCAATTTGATTGTGAAGACAATTCTGCACATACCGCTGGTAAGTCGCATGGGCACTCTTAAGCCCAAAAGGCATAGACACATAGCAGAAAGCCCCAAAAGGAGTTATAAACGTTGTCTTCTCTTGATCCTTGACTGCCATCTTAATCTGATGATAACCGGAGTAAGCATCTAAGAAACTCAACCGTGCGCAACCCGCCGTAGCATCAATGATCTGATCAATACGGGGAAGAGCAAAAGGATCAGCCGGACAAGCTTTGCTCAAATCTGTGTAATCCACACACATACGCCAGGTGCCATTCTTTTTTAGTACAAGCACCGGGTTAGCTAACCATTCTGGGTGAAAGACATCCACAATGAACCCAGCTGCCAAGAGCTGGGCCACCTCTTCTCCGATGGCCTTGCGCCTTTCTTCATTGAACCGCCGGAGAAACTGTCTAACATGTTTAAACTTTGGATCGATATTAAGAGTGTGCTCAGCGAGTTCCCTCGGGACACCCGGCATGTCTGAAGGTTTCCATGCAAAGATGTCCCGGTTCTCATGGATGAACTCGATGAGCGCGCTTTCCTATTTCAGATCCAAGTTTGCGCTGATGATGAACTGTTTGGATGAATCGCCAGGCACAAAGTCAACCATCTTAGCGTCATCAGCTAATTTGAATTTTAACTACGGCTCATGCTCTGTTGTTGGTTTCTTTAATGACGTCATGTCCGCCGGGTCAACATGATCCTTGTAGAATGTCAACTCCTCTGTTGCACAAACATATTCAGCATAGGCAACATCCCCCTCTTCACATTTCAAGGCTATCTTCCGGTTCCCATGGACTGTAATGGTGCCCTTGTGACCCGGCATCTTGAGCTGCAAATATACATAACACGGTCGAGCCACGAACTTGGCATAAGCCGGCCACCCAAACAGAGCATGATATGGGCTTTTGATTTTAACCACTTCAAAGGTTAATTTTTCTGCTCTGGAGTCATACTCATCCCCAAAGGCTACTTCCAGCTCGATCTTACCAACTGGGTATGCCGACTTACCAGGTACCACACCATGAAAAACAATGTTGGATTGTTTAAGATTTGTATCCGTCAATCCCATCCGACGAAACGTCTCATAGTAAAGGATGTTGATGTTGCTGCCTCCATCCATGAGTACCTTAGTAAACTTGTACCCACCAACCTGAGGTGCCACTACCAAAGCCAAGTGACCCGGATTATCAACCCGGGGCGGGTGATCCTCTCTGCTCCATACAATAGGCTGCTCCGACCAACGTAAATAACGTGGAATTGCCGGCTCAACGACATTGACGGCCCTCTTGTGGAGCTTCTGGTCCCTCTTACATAGACTGGTAGTAAAGACATGATACTCTCCGCTACTCAACTGCTTCGGGTTGCTCTGATAGCCGGATTGCTATTCTGCTGATTCCCTTGGCCGTGTTGCTGATTATACCCTCCTTGGTGACCATGATAACCCTAACCGTGAAAACCTCCTCCGCTTGAACCGGCGCCCGGGCCCTGAAAGCCGCCTCCACCTGAGCCGCCACCTGGGCCGTGACCTCCATCAAATGCATTTGAATTTTTAAATGCCTTCATGATCGTGCAATCCTTCCACAAGTGGGTGGTTGGTTTCTCCTGGGTGTCATGTTTTGGACAAGGTTCGTTCAACAACTGCTCAAGGGTGGGGCCTGACCCGCCCGATCGAGGGGGTTGTCTGCCCTTGCGCCGCTGATTACCACCCTGTGCATTGGTATTGGCAACAAACTCATCAGCCTTATGTTTATTACCTCGAGGAGTTGTCTTTTCTTCGTCAGACACCGGATCTTTGGTGGTATCAGAATCAGCGTACTTGACAAGAGCCGCCATCAATGTTCCCATGTCATTACAGTCACATTTAAGCCACCCCAACTTCTGCTTCAGAGGTTCAAAACGGCAATTTTTCTCCAGCATCAAAATTGTTGAGCCAGCATCCATCTTATCAGATGAATGTATTATCTCCTTGACCAGGCGCACCCAATGGGCTATAGATTCTCCATCCTCTTGCTTGCAATTGGTCAGGTCCACAATCGACATTGGCTTCTTACATGTATCCTTAAAGTTCTGGATGAACCGTGCCTTTAACTCTACCCATGAACCGATAGAATTGGGTGGCAATCCTTTCAACCAGGTCCGAGCCGTTCCATCCAACATCATGGTAAAATACTTGGCCATTGCAGCATCGCTAACCTCCAACAGCTCCATAGCCATCTCATAACTCTCAATCCAAGCCCCTGGCTGTAAGTCAGTCGTGTAATTAGGCACCTTACGAGGCCCCTTGAAATCCTTGGGCAACCGCTCATTGCGTATGGCTGGGACCAGGCAAGGTACGCCTCTGGTTCTTGTGGCCACTCCTGCCTCAATCGAGGTTGCTGGATAAGCCGGAAAGGTTTGGTGAGCCGCCTGCTCTGCTACTATCTGAGCCGCCCGTTCTGCCTCTTGACGAATCCTCTCCTGATCCGCCAAGTTAAGGGCTCCAGCCCACACCGACTCATGCCTATATGGCCGGTTGTGGCGTTGAGCGTTACTTGACATTTCTGCGGACTCCATGTGCCTACTGTAGCTCGGGCTCCGGCTTGGGCGAGGGGTTGAATGAATCCTGTCTCGATTGTAGGAGTATGCATCCTGCTGGGCCAAAGCTGTCTGAAGTAGTTCTCTTACCCTCCGGGTTTCAATGGCTGCTGGCGAGTCGCTTTCCATTGGGAGAGCTGCCAGACGAGCCGACGCTGCGATGAGGTTTTCCATAGGGTTGGAGAAGTGACCCGGAGGTGTTGCTACATAACGAGGAGGAGCTGTATTTATGCGCGGTGGCTCCATGGTCCGTGGCTGAACCGGTGCACCGGGTGTCGCGACCCGGTTTACTTCCGGTGGGTTGCTTCCCCCAGCTCCGGGTGTATGGAACAGGTTCCTTGGATCCAGCGTTAGAGGCAGACGCGACTGAGTTTTCTGATGTCTCCTCCTCATGACCTCGTTCAATGCATTAAGATCCACCGAGAGCCGGAAAGTTTCTGCTTGAAGCTGCTGGGCACGAGCATCCAGAGCTGCTCGTTCTGCTGCCATCTGGGTTTCCTCCGCGGCTAGATTTTCCTTAGCTTGCACCATCTCCTCCCGCAAGCGTGCCACTTCTGCATCATGCTGGGCTTTATCCGCCAGTTCTACCACAGCGGTTAACAGAGTTGTCAGTTTATCCATGAGGTCCATTAGAACCTGAGCCGGGGGGCACGCGGGGTCTCCTGACCCGGCAGCTGCCGACCCGGTGGCTGCTGCTGTCGCTGCGGTGCAGTTCTGCCCGGGCTGCGTCCCTGCCATGAAGACTTCGGCCCAATTCGGCAGCTCAAGGGGGTCCGGAATACTGCTACCATCGGAACAGCCCCCGAGCATGCCGTCTTGCAGTTGGTACAACGAGTCCGTCTCACCTGTTGATGATGCAGTATCAGAGAAGATGGCCGTCTCCCCGCCTTCCATCGATCCTTCGGAGTATTCGCCGCCATGGACGCAGCCTACGAAAGCATGCTTCACAACAGATTGAACACGGGCGGACCCGGCGCGCTGAGCCGTTTCGATGAGGTTGGTGTGGACGTCCGGCTCAGGGCCTGACTCGCCGATCCAGCCGATGAAGACGTGAATTCCGCCAAAGGGGACCCGGTACCCGTACTCGATCGAGCCGGCCTTGGGGCCCCAGCCTTCGTCATCGATGTAGAGTTTGCCGCGACGACTCTTGGTCATCCGACCCACAGCGTATCCCTTGAGCCCTTCAAAGCCGCCCTTCAAGAACTCAAATCCACCGTGCGCTGGCCCCACGGTGGGCGCCAACTATCATGGAGTTGTCACGGCAGATGTCCTAGAGCAAGGACTTAGTCGTAGGGCCATCGCACTAGGAAACTTAAAGGGGTTAATCGGGACAAAGGACACGAGAGAGTTTTTATACTAGTTCGGCCCCTTACGATGAAGGTAAAAGCCTACGTCTAGTTGGGATTGGTATTGCTGAGGTTTCGATCTCCAAGAGGCTCAACTCGCCGGCTTGGTTATCGACTTGGTTGTTTCTTGCCCTAAACTGCCACCGGGTCGTCCCCTTATATACACGGGTTGACGCCTGGTGGCCTACAGAGTCCCGGCCGGCTCAGAACCGTGTCCGGCTCGGTGACTTCCCTTACATGCCTTTCCTTACAAGTATTTCCTTACATACGACGGTTTACAATATCGGGCCTTAAGCCGGCCCCAGGCCTTTGGGCCTTCTATATGTTTCATAAACTATCATCTTGAATGTATATTGGGCTTCTTATGTAACCCGCCATTAGGGCTGACCCGGCCCCTCCTGGGCGGGTCATATTGGTAGTAATATCCCCAACACTCACCCTTTTTCTTGTGGTTTTGTTTGACTGCACGCTTGGCAGGAACAGTTCCCCCCTTTCTTCTACTTCTAATATATTCACATGCAATTCTCCTGTATGTTCTATAATTTTTTTGATGCAAAATAATGAAATGATTAAAATCCTATTTTTGTACAATAGAACTATAGCGGTAGTTGTTAGCACGTTAGGGCATCTCCAACGCTACCCCCCAAATCAGACACCTCATCCGTCCGCGAACACCGAGGGAGCTAGACACCCAACCATAGCCGCTTACAATTCAAACCACATCTCAACAAACCGGGCGAGTGCAAACTAGATGATTTTCATATAAGCCAGATGAAAACATTTACATTTCGGACATATTAGCTAAGCTATAATGTACTAGGCTAGGCTATTCTAACCTAGTCTATCGCCAGCCACTGAGGATCCCTATTCCCATGACATGTCTTCCCCATGTCAGACAACAAGCTCATAGGACGGTCGTGAGCAATGAAGGGATATGCTTCAGTGGAAGGGGAAGAGTAGCCTCCACTTTCGTGAAGCACCGATAAATGTTGGTTTTTGGGGTAGGGGAAGAAGGTCACCATGGGCCCGTGGCCTACGCCCCCGCGAAGCGGGCAAGCCACCGGTTATGTAGGCTGGCAAGACGGTGGCGGTGGCCTTGATGGGACCTGTCGTGGAATTGTCATGACGGATGTCCTAGTATGAGGACTTAGTCGTGAGGCCAACGCATCTATGTGGTAGCTTGAGAGGGGTTGAGCGGAATCGAGAGACGCAACACAAGACAGGGATTTAGACAGCTTCGGGCCCTGGGAAACATCATCCGGTAACAACCCTGCATGCTGTTTGAGGCTAGGTCTCATTATCATCACGAGGGAGTCATCATAAACCGGCTCTCCTCTTTGTGTCTAGCCCTAAGATTGTTTCTTCTTGCTTGTCCCTCTTTGGGGAGCCCTACCCCTCCTTATATATGTTGAAGAGGCGGGTTACATGTAGAGTCCAACTCAGACTTAAGACTTAACTATTCTAACTTATCTTCATGGGCTTCTTAACATCTTGGGCTTCATAACTCCTGGCAACCCAGTTATCACTGTTTGCCGGTTTAAGATGGTCTGCCGGTTTAAGATGGTCTGCCGGTTTAAGATGGTCTGCCGGTTTAAGATCTGACTTAACTCCTGCCGGTTCACCACCTGCCTTAACACTTTGCCGGTTTACCACCTGCCGGTTTACCGTTCGTCATAGCCATCTGTCTTAACTGTCTGCCGGTTTACCAAGTCCCAACCGGTTTACAACTTTGGCCGGGTCATACCGCGGGGTATATCCCCGACATTAGCCCCCAGTTTAATTTGGATTTATCCATGTTAAACTGATCCTGAGCATCTTTGAATCCTTGTCATTTCCTTCTAGAAAATCCGGGTCAATAGGCCATCTTCATAATCAATTTGCTGACATTGATTTGTCACAGAGAAATATTTGTGAAGAATAACTTCTTTGACTCAGCTCCCAATACTTAACAAAAATATTGGTCTTTGAAATACTCATCTGATCTTCAGCCGGTTTAAGAATGTAGAACTTTGCCGGTTTAAGAATGTAGAACTTTTGCCGGTTTAAGACTTAAACTTGTCGGTTTATCATTGCCAGTTTACAAATATTGATGGCACCGGGTCATAATTGTAGTTAACATCCAGCTTGAAAATATACCTCTTATATGCCCATCACTTGTAGCCCCCAAGTTTTAAGAAGGTAGCATAGCAACAGCTTAAGACTTGCTTCAAATACGAATGTCACAAGCTTGAAGAAATCCCAGTTGTTCATCTCAATCACCAGTCAGAACTGAGTATTCCATATATGTAGCCCCCAAGTGCCGGGTTGTCATGCTTGCAGCAACCTGGGACTTGAAATTGCCTTATGCTTATAAAAACTTCAACCAGTATAGCCCCCAAGGGCCGGGTCATTATGCAATAATGAGCAGGGACTTTATAGATATGATCATGTAGACTTGAACAGCAACGTGTAGCCCCCAAGGGCCGACTCAGTAAGATAATATTGAGCTGGGACTTTATATATACCTCACTGAGAATAACAGTATACGATGTAACCCCTATCGTGGGGCTTGAACCCATGTCCACAAGGTTGAGAGCTTTGTGCTTTACCAACTGAGCAGTGGATCCTTCAATAATAGATGAAAATTTGTGTACCTTGAATTGTTTTACAGGAGCAATTGGTAGCCCCCAAGGGACGGCTCATTGCGATGGGTCGGGTCTTCAATAAGTGAGCAAACGATGACTTTGCATTAGCCCCCAAGTGTCGTGGTGCATGCTTGCAGCGACATGAGACTTGTGTATTTGATGTAATCTTAACTTGAATAATGTAGCCCCCAAGTGCCAGGTTGTAAGCCTGCAGCGACTCGGGACTATTCCTTCAATTGTAGAATAAATCATATCCATTGATAATATGATAGCCATTGCGCTAAAGCGACTTTGAAAACCTTAATCATAATACTGGTTATTGATAACCATAATTAAAATACAGCCGTGTTGGCTATTAAAGATTTTGGATAATATAACCTGGTTTGAAAAACCGGTTCCTGCCATATAAGCCGGTATATACATGCTATGATGATGTAATGATGATGCAACGTATGATGCAATATATGATGATGTATATGTATGATCAAGAGGGTTTAAGCTATGGTTCGGATACGACCAGAGCCCCCATGTAGTCATAATTATGGCATTGCGCCCATCAAGAGGTGTAGCTATGGTTCGAATACGACCAAGCCCCCAAGTGATTTCCCTGGTGCCCTTATGTTGATCAAGAGATGTAACTATGGTTCGAACCCATAGCCCCCAAGTGATTTTCCTAGTGGCCTTATGCCTATCAAGAGGTGTAGCTATGGTTCGGATACGACCAAGCCCCCAAGTGATTTCCCTGATGCCCTTATGCTGATCAAGAGGGTATAAGCTGTGGTTCGGATACGACCAGAGCCTCCAAATGATTTCCCTGGTGGCTTTAAGCCTATCAAGAGGTATAACTATGGTTCGAACATAGTCCCCAAGTGATATTGTGACCTGTGCTCAAGGGATACCCATGTTTGAGCTGTGATGTGCAGCAGACTCTCTTTGGCCCCGTATGATAATATTTGGCTTGATAGCTGGAGTACCGAAGTAACCAGAGTTGTGCTCTTATGATAATATTGGCTTGATAGCCAGATCAAGAGGTGTAGCTATGGTTCGAATACGACCAAGCCCCCAAATGATACTATGAGCTGTGCTCAAGGGGCACCTATGTTTGAGTTGTGATGTGCAACAAACTCTCTTTGGTCCCCTTAATTTCTTCTGAGAACTCGAACTTGCGAGAGATTATTCTTTTGAACCAGAAATTCTTAAACCGGATATTGAGAGCTTCAAAACTCTGTGGGGGACAGCTTTCCCTTGAGCCGGATTTTTAAACTGGAATCCTTCTTCTTAAGCCGGAAATTTTTTGACGGCCTTTAGATTTTCACCAATATGGCGATTTAGGGTCCTGCATTAGATAACTTTGCAAGCCGGGGTAATTGCTCTTTTAAAGAAAGCAATACATAATATAAAAATATACTGGATGAATTTCACCTGATACGCCAGGCCAGTAATTATCCACCGCGGAGTTGATGATCATCATGGTGAAGCGGAAATAAATCATGGGTGAATCCGCCGTCGGAGCAGACAGATGAGTCAGCCGCGACATTATAGGTCGGTGCGGACGGGCTAGTTGTCCTCCGCATCGTAAACCGGCACGAACGGGCAAGTTAATCGCGGGCGCGGTCCCGGCAAGCTGATGTAAACCGGGCCACAGGGACGGCGACTTGCACACATTCATTCACCGGGTGGTATGACACGGACGAAACGCCGGTGCTGAACGTTGCTAGCGCGTGCTCCGTGCCCGTAATATAACGCCTCATTTGTAATGAACAATTGTCCTGCGTCAAAAAATATCACATGTCAAAGTAATTGTTCACACAAAAATTAATATGTGCTATGAAAACAAACCGGACGGATATCACCTAATGTTTTTTGTTCGGACAACGGATAATCCGTTCATCGCGATAGAGGCGGTTTAAGCAGGTCGGCGACTCAATATGGTCCCGGCGGTTCGAGCAGAAACCCTCCGAGTTATTCTCCGGTTCTTTAAACACCCGGCACGGGCTATGCAGATGTATACATCGCCTCCGACGCTGGCGCACGAGGGCCGGATCATACCTTGGCCATGAGTCAATTGACCTGATTGTTTTGTTCGGCGAGTCCATAGAGCTTTTTCTTATCTCTGCTTCGGGCACAAATGTCTTGACGTGAAATATTACATGCATATTTGCCCCGTTCATCAATTGGCATTAGCCTTACTAGTACTTTGCATTGGCTGGGATTTTCTTGTTAGGAAGATTGACTCAGCCTTAAGACCGTCGGCTCACGTGTGAACTCCTCAGCAGATCTCTCAAATTTGACAGCAACAACAGCAACACCACTCAGACCGTCTGTTCCCAATCAGCAGCTGATCCAATCCTTTCCTACTGAATCATATCTTCAAAATCAGTTTCTTCAGTCGCCACGGCTGCATAATCAACTGCTTGCTCTCTGCTAACAGCAGCTATAGATCTTATGGTCAGTATTGCAGACTGTACACATTGCCATGTCATTAAATCTATATTAACTTCAGAAGATAGCTGCCGCGGCTGACAAAATCAACAGTACATGAAGTAATTCCTTGGTTTCATATGCAGTTGGCTGATGTACGTGCAGATGTTGCTGAACCTGAAGAAAATACACTGAAGCCCGACAACGGAGGCAACTTGAGGCCGGGGCAGCCTGTCGGTGACTCTCAAACCGGTGAAGGCGCGCGGGGACGGCATCAGCTCGCAGCTGTGGTGAACCGGCGCGCGGGGAGCAGCAGTAGCGAGTTAACAAGGCGGGTTAACAATGCGGCGCGGCAGGCGGCTCAAAGCCGGTCGGCGCGGCGGTTTACCGTGGCGACAACGGTTTGAAGAAGTGTGGCCGGCAGTAGAAAACCCCAGCGCGTCTTGCTTGCTCCGTCAGTGAGGCGGAGGAGACTCAACGGCGGCTCAATCGTAACGGCGGCGGTGTCCAAAATCAGTAGGCCGGCTCTGTGCACCCGCGGATACAGCAAGGGCGGTTTAAAGCATGGCGATGGGGGCGGTGGCTCTGTAGTTTTAGGCCGGTTCACCAGCAGAGGCGGAGTCGCGGTCACAACATTGAGGCCCGGCGGCGGTTTGAGCAGGCAAAACACTGCAGCAGTTTGGAGGAGGCGAGGCCCAACTGCAGCTTGGAAGAGCGGTGGCAGGCGAGGCGCAGGCACACGGCTGTGAAAGCCGGCGAAGGCGGCCGAGGTAGGAGGGCCGGTCCAAGTCGGCGGATTGGATTGCCACTGATGGCGGGTCAAGTGGTCGGCGACTTGCGCAAAGCAAGTCAAGGCCTGGCGGCGGCTACGGCCAAGTAGGTCCAAGTCAACATCTTGACGAGGCGTAAAATGGCAGCCCTGGGCGGTGCCGGCTCCAGTAAGTGCCAGGGTCTGCTCTCGGCCGGCATGAATGAACGCTGATGCTCCGGTGGAAAAGAGTGCCAGCACGTGAGAGGATTTTTGGTGGGCCAAGGTTGTCGGACTCGCGTGTTAATGGTCCGGACTCCCGCGAGGCCTCACCCCCGTTTGTGGGGAAAAGGATGTCTGAATCGGTCACAAACCGGTAAAGACTCGCGTTGGATGATAAAACACATCTGAACCGCGTGGTCTAGATGGACAGTTTAAGAGTCCACGTTGAAGATGCCTTTACATGGCTTCCCACGAATTCCAAAGATTTGAAAAATCGCATCCTCAATCGGCCAAGCCAGTAAAAGATAGGGGACCGTAGCAGCAGAAATTGACCCTAGTAAAGCATTTGACATACCCAGTAACATATTAATGTGTATATTTGAGAGCACAAACAATTTATCACGAAAAAAACAGGAATCACAGTTTCCACAAGCAGCAGGAGGAGATAATCCTTGCAACATGAACCCAAGCTACCCTTATTCCCATCAAGTGGCTACTCCGGGCAATGTAAGTAAGCAGCGCCTAGATGAGCAGCACGCCCTCTCCTTACCAAGGAGGAGGATGAGAGCGGAGGTGCCCACCGGAGTTGGTGGATCTTCAGAGCGGGAGGGGACGGCGCAGACGAGGATTACCTAGTATGGTTTCCCGGTTGGTTTTAGGGGCCGGGGGAGGAAGCCGCCATTGGAGGCCGGACGGAGAGGCTCACCGGGGTTGGAGGAAGAGATCGATGCGATGCGTTCGAGGTTACGTATTCCATGTGGGGGTCATAGTTTTGCATGTGGCTGCATGCATCGATTGATACAGAGGCCAGGGGTTTTCCTCCTTTTCAAAAGAAAATGTGAGGGTCATAGAATGTGTCAGTGCTCGACTCACGGGTGTCATGAAAATGCGTTTTGTGGTGTTTTCTGTTCAGAGTAAAGCGCCGCTGTACTGCAGGTTCCAACTTGGCGTGTAAATTTGCTGTCAAAAAAGAAATGTCATCAATTTCGCTCTATTAGTGACCTCTTGCACAATCCCATTAATAAGTTGTTCATTGGTCAATTTTTGGTCATGGATAAGCATTCCAAGGCAAGTAAAAGGAAAGCTCCTCAATTTGCAGTTAAGCATGTTAACTGCCCAAATGCCACTCCTCTAAATCACAGACCACAATCATAACTTCACTCTCTTCTTTTGAGATTATCATAACTTCACTCTTATGATAGTTGATATGCATTCCTGACACTGCCTCAAAGTAGTACAGCAAGAATTTCAAATGTACTAGAATGTTTGATCAGATGGCTCCACCATGGTAACAGTATCAACAAATTAGGCACCACACATATAGTAAACGCACCTTGCTCTGCGTTTTCTAAAATCAGGGCTAAAGCCTTAACTGCCAGATTGAAAAGCAGGGCAGCTGCTTCCTCATTTGTGATTCATTTCAGAAACTTTGAAAGGATGGATCATGCGCGTTGTTAGCGGTTGGGCATATATATAATCCCATAATTTTGGTCAACCAAATTTCGCCAAATGCCGAGTCTGTAATGTTAGGGTGTGGAAGATGTTCTTTTGTAAACTCCCATTTCAGCTCCCACACGTACCCTGATGACTTCTGGGATCCAGTAAATATGGTCTGGGTGTATGGCCAATTAAGAGAGAAATGATCATCAATCGAATATCCAGAGAAGAATGTGAGCTTAAGACTTTGACAATGTAGCATCCAATTTGTCTGCAATCATACCAATCCATGCCTGCAAGGAAGATCACTGGATGATGAGTAATTGTCTGGCAAGTCTAGTGTTCAATGTGTGGTGCTCTTTAGCTTGTAAGTTATAGACTGGAGCTACATATTTCAGGAAAAATTATTAATTCAAGTATTCAACATAAAACATACTAACAAGCTCATTTTGAACGAAACAGTATACCTGATCAAGATTGGTGAAGCCCCTTATAGTGTCACCACCAATAACTGCAATTCCTTTGTCACCAATTGGCTGCAATATTAGAGCCTGTAGACCAGAAAAGTTGTAAAATGCTGTGCATTCGTATTTTTAGATAAACAAATGATTTGCATTTTGCATACAAGCATCTGTAAACATGACGCGGAGTTAATTTTTCTGCTATCCAAAACAAAAGGGAGCTTCAGGTCATCTTCTGCTTAAATGATACTGTGAGATGTAACCAAGTTAAATCGTCTGAATGCATCCTAACATCGAATAATTTATCCAAAATTAAACGAATTTGCACCTGTGTGTTAGCTGGTAGAAATGGCAGCTCAGTCCTTCCAGGATATAAAGCAAGATTTGCTAGATACGATTCTGCAAGAAAACCACGATGAAATTTCTGAAACCAACATAAAAACTTCTAAATAACAAACGGCACTCACGCTTCTTGGATTCCATGGCACTCTTGTAAAGGGAGCCTTGGATGAACCTCTGTGCATCCACAGTAACTGCACTACCATCTTGTAGAGAGGCTGCAGCAACCCCAATTTGAAGAATGCAATTACCTCCATACACAACAACCAATGATTTGCAACAAGTTGCAGCCGTCAGGGAATCCCATGTCCTATTTATAAGAGAATAAGTAGCATCTAGCTTCACAACATGAATTCCTTCATATCAAATAAGTACTCAACACAGAACTTGGTGAGATTGTTTAGTTCAGGTTCTGATGAAGTCAGCTTCACAACAGAAAATCTAGTTTGTTTCTTGTGTAAAATGAAAACAGATTTTTTTAATCAAAGTAAAATAAAACCATAAACCGAGCATGAGTAGAATAGTTACCAAAGGAGTTCATGAAGAGCAGAACTTGATACATCCGCATCTACTCGCTTACAATCGACACCTCGAGGAACGACCTGGCATAATTTAACATGGAGAAATCACAATACAAATTAAGTCCAGGAATCCCAATATGAGACAGATCAAGCTATAAGATAGTACATACTCCCTCCGTCCCCAAACAAGTGTCTATCTTAGTACAACCGTGTACTAAAGTTAGTATAAAGTTGAGAAGTTAGTACAAAGTTGAGACACTTATTTTGGGACGGAGGGAGTAATTCTCACCTGAGAAATGGTTTTCGGGCGGATTGACAGCCAAACAAGGCCGGCAAGAATATCAGTTACAGAGAGCGCCAAGGTGAGTATGTCCGCCCTCGACTGCGAACTGTTTGGAGAACAAAGAAAGACCAAATGAGCAATCTTGGGGATCTACAAACACCGAGGACAGAACGGAACTGCGGGCAGAAAGAAGAGAGCAATTTGGTAGTGCAGGGAGACCTGGAGGCGTCGGAGACGGCGGCGATGCCGGAAACGGCACGGTTGAGGAGGACGGCGAGGAGCGACGCGCCGCCGACGAGGATGGGGAGGGCGCGGACGAGCGTGTCGTTGCTCCGGACCCAGTCCCCCACCCACTCCTGCCGCTGCCGCATTGCGCTGCTGCATATCCTGTCCCCTCGCTGCGGATAAGAAGCGAAGAGTTTACGCAGCGGGGGAGAAGGGGAGCAAGGAGAGGTCAAGGGAGGGCGGCACCCACGCTTGGCGGAGGAGGCTGCGGCGGGAAGAATGTTATGGAGGGAAGCCGGCGGCGGCGGCGGCGGCGCTGGGAGGAGACCGGCCGGGGCGTCGATGGGAGCGGAGCGAAGGTACGGCTTCTCAGCAGGCTCGTCTCCATGTGGCTCTGCTCAATCAGAATCCAGTGGAGTTTGCTCCCGAATGTTTTTGGTACTCCACCTCAAAGAAAAAAAACTGACAACAAATATTAGTACATGTGAACGTTCTAATTAGTTTACCAATAGCACATAGAAATAGATCAAAATGGCCTAATACGGTCTTACAGGCATGCTAAAATTCTATGTACTAGACAATTTGCATGCTTCTGAATATGTAACTGAATTATATTCAGATTGTAGCTTAGAGGTCCAATATGTTCAGATATTTCAAACAGTGCTTGTCTGACATGGTAATGATGCATCATTCATCTTTGTTACTGAAATGGGGAATGGAGAGGGTGGACTGAGGACCGTACCTGCCCCCGGCCTCCGGACAAATCGGGGCGGCTGACGGCCTGAGCCTACTGGGCGTCTGGGCACGACGGCCTGCTGCAGACTGCCGACTGGCGCTGGCGATAGGGCCCGGCGACGGCGACACGGCGAAGGCGCGAGGCAAGCGGCCGGCGGCAAATCGGAACGAACGCCTAGAGGAGCAGAGGGGAATTGGTTCGGGGACGGAAGAGCGAGACGGGAGAGGCTCCTGTGCGTGAGTAGGCCGCCGGTCCGTGGCTGGACGTGGAAACTGGAAAGGCCGCGGCCGGTCGTTCCACTGGGTGTTGGATTTCATGGAACGAGGTCCTCTGAAGCAGTACAAACGAGCTACTGCAGAGGGACGTCGTTGCACGTCGTCCGTTCCTTGTGCATCCGACGACAGACAGGACAGCAGCTCGAACCCGTGGAAAGGACTCCAGAGGAGAGAGGGATTGCAGCACCCGAGCTCCACTGCTCTATATTTAAACTTTTTGAAATTTATATTTTTGAAGTTTCAAAAAAATATGAAATTTTCCACGGGGATACATATATACATTCTGAATACCCGTAACAAGTTTTGGTAGAAATATCGTTTTGTTTTGGGCTATAGAAAAGAAAACAAATTTCTGACACTATATAAGAGAAAAGGTGTGCCATTTTTTGTCAGAAATTTCTCTTTTTGTATTTCCCAAAATACAAAGTATTTCTTTTTCAGATTTTTACGAATGTGTGTGTGTATTCATGTATTTGATATAAGATTTTTTTAAGCAACGAAACTGTGTTTTTCAAAATTTTCAAATACCGGGAGCCCTGGAGCCCGGTAGTTGCAGGCACTTTTCGTCGTTTCTGTCCATCTCCTGAAGCGGGTGTAGTAATTGCGACGTCACTAGCTTTGACTTGAACTTGATAAAGATTTCCCTGTCTTTTCTCTTTCGGATGAGATCTCACAAATTTTAGAATAGACCACATCCCTTTTTTTCAGTTGTATTTGACCCAATATTTTCTTTAGACTTGCACAAGTTCCCTGCTTTTTTTTTTGCGGGTGAAGTTCCCTGCTCATTTCTTTTAAACTGCAGAGTTATATTGCCTGCCATTCAGCTGTTTAGTTCTCGCAGCATTCAACAATCTGTTATTCACTTGTTTAATTCTTGGGAACAGTTCAGCATTTTGCTATTCTATTATGTTTAGGTCTTGGCAACAGTTCTATTAAGTTTTGTTCAACTCTACACGTTCATAACTTGCCAGTTCTGCACATCCCTGCACATGCACAAATTGTCTGTCCATTTCTGGGCATGCACAAGTTTGCTAGAACACTCATTCAAGCAAGTAACTTGAACACTTGCCGTTCAAATGTGCTTAATTACTCACATGTACAAGTACCAACAAGAACTCTTATTCAGTAATTCGCATTCAGTATTCTGTGACAATCCCAGTTTAACATTCATTCACACTTTCCACCCTCAATTCAATTCACTTATAACGCAAGAGCACTCATATGCAAAAGAACACCCAATTCTGTTCAGCTCTGCACATGCACAAGAACACTCACTGTCACTGAACACTTTTTCAGTCCTAGCACTCAATCAAGCACTAAAATATTTTGCCATTTAAACGGTTAAATTATGTACAAGTAGCAACCGAAATTCTCATTCAGTCATAACAATCGATCAGAACAACACTATTGAGTGATTTCAAAAAAAGAATTGCCATACAAAATTCAGTTAATATCAGCACTCCCTGCACTTTCCAGGATTTGGACACTGCTTGCTCTCAGCGTCTCGTCTGCCGACGGTGGTAGCGCGGTGAAAGTCCTCTCCCTTCAAGGATGCGTGTGTGGTGAGGTGATAAAAAAAGTGGGCCCCAGCAAATTTAGTGGGATGCTGCGGAGTAGAGAGTCAAAGAGCAAGGCGTGGCAAACTCTCTCAGCCAACGAGCTCATCTCCAAGCCTCAGCCATGGCGACGGAGCGGCCGTCAACGCCGCACCTCCTCGTCGTCCCCTTCCCGGCGCAGGGCCACGCTCTGCCGCTGCTCGACCTGGCCGCGCTGCTCGCGTCCCGCGGCCTCCGCCTCACCGTCGTCACCACGCCCGCCAACGCGCCGCTCCTGTCCCCTCTCCTCGCCGCCCACCCCGGCTCCGTCCAGCCCCTCGTCCTCCCCTTCCCCGCGCACCCCTCCCTCCCGCCAGGCCTCGAGAACACCAGGAGCTGCCCGCCCTCCTACTTCCCCGTCTTCATCCACGCGCTCGCCGCGCTCCGCCAGCCCGTCCTCGCGTGGGCCAGGTCGCACCCTCACCCCGTCGCCGCCGTCGTGTCCGACTTCTTCTGCGCGTGGACGCAGCCCCTCGCGGCGGATCTCGGCGTGCCCCGGATCGTCTTCTCGCCCTCGGGCGTCCTCGGCACCGCCGTCCCGCACTCGCTGTTCCGTCGGCTGGTCAAGCGGCCGTCGGATGCCGATGACGGGTTCGGCGTCTCGTTCCCGGCGATTCCCGGCGAGCCGGCGTTTCAGTGGAGGGAGATCTCCGGGATGTACAGGGGCTACATGGAAGGCCAGGTGGGGGAGCAGGTCGGCGAGGCCGTGAGGCAGAACTTCCTCTGGAACCTGGAGAGCTGGGGGTTTGTGTCGAACACCTTCCGTGCGCTCGAGGGGAGGTACCTGGACTCGCCGCTCGAGGACCTGGGGTACAAGCGCGTGTGGGCGGTGGGTCCGCTCGCGCCGGAGACGAGCAGCTCCGGAGATCGTGGCGGCGAGGCGGCTCTTGTCGCCGGCGGTCTCGGGGCGTGGCTGGACGGCTTCCCGCAGGGCTCGGTCGTGTACGTGTGCTTCGGCAGCCAGGCCGTGCTGACCCCGGCCGTGGCGACGGCCCTAGCCGAGGCGCTGGAGCGCAGCGCCGTCCCGTTCCTGTGGGCCGCGGGCGACGGCGCGGTGCTCCCGGAAGGGTTCGAGGCGCGCGCGGAGGCGGCGAGGTGCGGGATGGTGGTGCGCGGGTGGGCGCCGCAGGTGGCCATCCTGCGGCACGCGGCGGTGGGGTGGTTCATGACGCACTGCGGCTGGAACTCGGTGCTGGAGGCGGCGGCAGCGGGCGTGCCCATGCTGGCGTGGCCGATGACGGCGGATCAGTTCGTGAACGCGCGGCTGCTCGAGGACGAGGCGCGCGTCGCGGTGAGCGCGTGCGCGGGCGGGATCGGCGTGGCCCCGGACTCCGGCGAGCTCGCGGCCGTGCTGGCCGGCGCTGTCGGGGAGGGAGGGAGCGCCGCGCGGGCGCGCGCCAAGGAGCTCGCGGCGGAAGCGGCCAGCGCGACCAAGGAAGGCGGGAGCTCGCGCGAGGATCTGGAGCGGCTGCTGCTAGAGATGCAGAAGCTTTGAGCCTTTGAACGTGGTGCGAAAGATTTTAGATAACATTCACGGAGTTGTTTCTGCTATACACTCGGTATACAGGGCTCAATTTCCTAGATTTTGAGGCACACTTTTTTTCCTGCAGCCATGCCTACTCACTCCGTTTCTAAATATAAGTCTTCAGAGATTCCACTGTCATTGAGGGCATGTACCCCCATAGTGATGGCAAGAAGTTGGCCGGCGAAGCGACGCTCTGCTGGCTCCCTCACACGGCTTGTGGGGAGTGGCCGGGCGGAAGGTTCTTCATCCCTGCGCAAGACGCCTATCTCTGCTCCGTCGCCGCCGCGTCCCTGGCCTTCTTCATGAAGAGCCAGTTTCGCCGGTCGGTGGTGACGATCAACGTCGGCCTTCCACTCAGCGTTCGACATGTCGGGGGGCCTTGCCATCGGCTTCCTCTGCTTTGGCTGGACAATGCCATCAGTGGCTAGGTGAGGGCTGCATATTTCTTCGGTGGCATGGCAGGCAGATCTAGGGAAGAATGGAGGGAGCAGCGGGGGAGAAGGAAGGGATAAGGGGGAGAATGGAGGAAAAGGGGGAAGAAAACGGCGGGAAATCGTCCAAAGTCGCGGACAGCGCGGGCCCACACGCATTTTCGCTTCAGTCGGTGCCCCTAGGCGCCTCCTGGCGCGCTGGGTTCGGCTTTGGATCGCCAGTTGTTATTTCGGCCCAAACCAGCGATAAACAATGATCTGAAGGCGCGACTGGAACGATTTTTCATCACCAGCGTTAAAAAAGGCACACTGAAGAGTCTATTGAGGGAAGGAGTGGAGATGCTCACGGGGCTCAAAGAAGAGAGGAAGGACAACGAGCTCACCCTAAGCACATGATCATGCTCGATAAGGCACTGGATGCACGGGAAGGCAATTAACAGAGATGGAGCTTGCGAGGAAGCACGCTCGGTGACGAGGCGCTACTGGAGGGCATGGGTGGCTTCTAAAGGATTCCATGGAGCCTAGGAAGGCGACGATAATAGCAAGTATGCAACTTTCTTTTTACTTAGTTTGTCCGAAATCAATCTCATCCAACTTTGACCAAGTTTATATAAAAAATTATAGACATTCACGTAAGAACATCAATATCATTAGATTCATCTTGAATATATTTTCATATTATATTTATTAAATATTATATATGCTAATAATTTCTAATATAAATTTGATCAAACTTAGCAAAGTTTGATTTTCGACAAATCCAATGTGCAGAGTAAAAAGGACCAGAGGGAGTATTAATTACCACAAATTCAAGCGGCGACATCGATGTTAGGGAGAATTGGCGCAATTACTTGGCAGAGCTTACGCAAACATTGTTGCGAATTCAACTGAACCAACGAGGCGATTAGGGACCAAACTAGTCACCGCCGGTTCTTTTGGGTGGCTTAAAAAATAAGTTGCCTTTCTTCAGCATAAAAAACAATCCGCTTACAAAATTTGTTCAGGCGTAATCTCATAACTACTCCCTCCCTCCGTTTCTAAATATAAGTTTTTTTAAAGATTTAAATATGGAGTAGATTCACTTGTTTTGCTTCGAATATAGTCCATATTAGAATCTCTAAAAAGACTATATTTAAGAACAGAGAGAGTAGTTCAAAAGCTTCAATTAACGAGGAAGACGGTTTAAATTTCATGCCACCAAAAGAACTGGCCTTTGACGCGACTAGACACGATTGAACGCCAATGCATCTAACTTAATAACGGCCACGGCGTGCGCCACGCTTATAACCTGCTAGTAACGTTTAGACTCAAATCGTTTTATTAGTTAGTAGCAGTATGCAGCAAGATAGCATTTATGTGAACTAGAAATCCAATAGTGTCGATCTAAGACGCCTAACTGCGCATAATTCTTGGGCGTAAGCAGAAGGTTTCAGTTAAACACTGGCAAGTAAAGCAACACGAGATCACCAATTTAAGCATCTCCATTGCTGATTGCACCACAAAAAAAAAGGAACCACTCCCTTTATTCACTGATATAAGATGTTCTTGATACTTCCATATGGTGAACAAACACACTGAAACACGTCTACATACATCCGATTTAGAAGAAAAAAAGTTAGAACATCTTATAATAGTGAACGAAAGGAGTATTACAGAGTAGATCATCCAGCTAAGTAAAGTTGTTGCACAAACTGAGCCAAAAAAATAAAACTATGTTCACTCCAGAGTACGAGGGAGGTCTTTCAACTGCAGCCTGAAACAAGGTCGGAAAATGGCGAACTGTGCCTGAAAAATAATGGTGCTTCAACAGGGCCTAGTATAAACTTGTTTGGTTCTACCCTGGCCTGGACACCAACCAAACAGCAGCCCCGAAATGACCATGTAAGCAAAAGCCTGAAGCACAAGACATTTTGTAACAACATAGAAGACGATACGCTGAGATCGCTCGAGAACAAGAGCATCGAGTAACAACAATGTATGAAGTTGCAGTTATTTGTCTGCAAGGGATACAAGTCTTACCTTGAGAAATTCACAGGCTTACATCTTGATGTTGAAATACTCAGGATCAAAATGGTGTAGCCTCACGTATCCATCCTCCCCACCACTCGAAAAGCTATGGACATTACATGGGAAAACATGGGTCGTTAGAACTGGAATTCGTAAAAATACATGAGAAATCAAGAACTGAAGCTCAAATAGGGAGGTGAAAATCCTATTTCTCAAAAGCATTTCGATAAACATAAATCACCAAAGAAATATAACAGTATCAAAGAAGGAAGGATTGGTAGCTCTCATAAATTTATTTTACAACAACATATTCATAATAGCGTATATGACCAAAGTTTATTTGGCTAAAATCACTGAGCTGCCATACCATCTACATGAGGAATTCAACAGGTACAATAAAACAGAATGTGCAAGAAAGCATGATCAAGCAATATTGCAGGTTAGATCTGCCAAGATAAATTCAGAGGACGATATAGCTCTCATATCCAACTTTTCATCAAAACAAGGTCAGCATAGCGTATATTGCCAATGTAATTGGCTATAATCACTGAGCATCATTATTACTAAACATGACAAAAGAGAGTGATTCAATAAGATACAAGGTGTGAAGAAAAGGCACCAAAACACAAAGGAAACAACATGTGCTCAAACAGATGGGAATGATAAGTTATGTGTTACCCAAAAGTCAAAACTCAAGGCCAAGATAGAGAGGATTCATTAAGACTCGAGATTAAAGACAATAGAATGGTGATAAGAATTACTTCATGTAGCTCTCATATACAACTTTTCATCAAAATATGGTCAGTATAGCGTATATTGCCAATGTAATTGGCTATAATCACTGAGCATCATTATTACTAAACATGAGAAAAGAGAGTGATCCAATAAGATAGAAGGTGTGAAGAAAAGGCACCAAAACACAAAAGAAACAACATGTGCTCAAACAGATGGAAATGATAAGTTATGTGTTACACAAAAGTCAAAACTCAAGGCCAAGATAGAGAGGATTCATTAAGACTCGAGATTAAAGACAATAGAATGGTGATAAGAATTACTTCATGTAGCTCTCATATACAACTTTTCATCAAAATATGGTCAGTATAGCGTATATTGCCAATGTAATTGGCTATAATCACTGAGCATCATTATTACTAAACATGAGAAAAGAGAGTGATCCAATAAGATAGAAGGTGTGAAGAAAAGGCACCAAAACACAAAGGAAACAACATGTGCTCAAACAGATGGAAATGATAAGTTATGTGTTACCCAAAAGTCAAAACTCAAGGCCAAGATAGAGAGGATTCATTAAGACTCGAGATTAAAGACAATAGAATGGTGATAAGAATTACTTCATGTAGCTCTCATATACAACTTTTCATCAAAATATGGTCAGTATAGCGTATATTGCCAATGTAATTGGCTCTAATCACTGAGCTACACGTTGAGAAAAAATCACAAGAGAAAAGCCAGTATTCAACAAGATAAAAGGTAGTAAGCAAAGGCATGAGATCACAAAGGAAACAAAATATGTCACAAGCAGATAACAAAGATGAACAATGTGTAACAGATAAGTCAAACCCAATGCCCATGTAGAATCCAGGATACAGAGGATGAGTCAAGACTTAAGAAGTTAGAAAATAAAGTGGCGAGTGAGGATTACTTCACAATACTTGACCCACGGGAGATAAATAAATATGAACAAGAAAACAATATCAAGATCTGCTCTCATAAAGTTTGATGACATCTTAAAGACTCAGAATAGCGTATATCGCCATGAATCTACACGGCTTAATCATTGAGAAGATTAGCAAACTAAGTGAAACAGAGCATATTGCCAACCCAAGGTGCAGAGGCAAAATGTAAATTGAGAAATCAACATGAAATGGTAAAAAGGGTTAGTTAACATATAAAATTCAAAATCAAGGTCTGCTCTCATAACATTTGATGACATCCTAAAGATTCAGAATAGCGTATATCGCCATGAATCTACATGGCTTAATCATTGAGCAAATTAGCATACCAAGTGTGAAACAGAGGCATAACACAAACCCAAGTGCAGAGGCAGAACACGAATATAGAAATCAAAATACAATGTTATATGAAATAACCTCTTTCCATCAGGATTAAATGCCAATGCATTGATTGGTCCAAAATGTCCTTTAACACCACCAATCTCTTCTTGTAAAATCTGAAATTAACAACAAAATCCTGTTACAGATTTTGACAATATATACGGACAGAATGTAACTTCCCATAGAGTCAAGAGGCATCTGTGTAAAAATATACAAAGGAATCTAGCTCACCTTGTGGAAAAATTTGGCCTCAAATTTACCGGCACGGCGATCTGTCATAGTAACGTTCATTGCATCTTGACCACCTCCAATAACCACCTATGAACCGCAAACAAATATGTTGTTTAGAAAATACAAATGAGTTTCCATATAGAATAACAAAAAACACCATTATAATGTACCAATTTAGTTCAGCACCATGCATACATGGGATGAGCTTTAAACACAGAAGCTGACAAATTAAGATAACAAATGTGCAAAGGAATCATGGTTCACACACTTTGACAAACTTGGCCTTAACTAAAGAGAGCAAGAAATCAAAGGTAGGAAATAAATGTGCAGGACAAACATATGTGGCACTCAAGACCAGAGCACATACACAGTAATCTTATCCAACTCAATAATTACCAAAAGGGCTGAATCGAAGAGCACATTTACAAATTCATAGTCACTCCCAACTTCATGGTTGCCCACGGAAATATATGCTTTTAGCTTCTTGTGAAAAGACCAAGAATTAAAAACACAGCCCCATGTGCTTTGAGAGAGCTCATACATTGAAATGCTCGCAGCAACGTAAGAACAATGACAGATAAGGAAGGCGACAGATAGAGGAGCATACATTATCAAGAGTAGGAGACATGTCAACAGCATTAACTGGTCGCTCTGTGACATATGTCTTTATCAGGGTCAGTGTTCTTGCATCCCATAGCTGCCACATAACAGATGTCAGAAGAATCCATATAACAAGAAAAAATAAAGTACAGATTATCAGGGCAGCAATCCCAAAAGTATCACCTTAGCAGATTTATCCAAGGAACCTGTGAGGAAATGAGACCAATCTAAGGATTTTGATAGTGAGCTAATTGCCTTCTGATGCCCAGCCTCCTTGTCTGACTCCTTCAGCAGCTTTCCAGTCTACAGGCCCAAGAGAAAATAGGACATAAATGCATAACATCATACAAAATGGGAAAGCAACAAACCTAGCATGTACCAACAAACATTGCATGACAAGATAGATAGTGGATATAAACTTTGCATGAGATAACCTATTAGTTCCTTCATTCTGTCTAGTAAACAAACCACACAGAGAAAAATGCAATTCTAGAGGGGGGGAAATACTCTAGTCAAACGGACTAAGAACTAAGCAGCCACCAAGAAACATATGGCCAGATTTACATATTAACAGTTTGCTGTGTTAATTCGAGGTGTTGTTGGTAATAAGAAACTCACGGAAACAGGCCACATGACATGGAAATTCAGGTACCGTGTGAAATATAAAGCCCTGAGCTCAAGCAACATTTTAAACTATTGAACAATATGAGTGGCTATCCACAACCACTACATCGACAATCATGCAACAATAGTTATAAGTTCATGCCAATAAGCATATTGCCAGAGGTCCATAGCACCAGACACCCTAATAGGGTAGAAACAATCGCCAGCAGGACTCAACAGGACTACGTGCAAGCATGGGGTGCTAACCTCAGAGTCCCAGATGCGGATGGTGGCATCCTCGCCAGCCGTGATGATGGTCCGGTTGCCGGGTCCCCACACGGCCCTGTTAATCCTCCCCGTGATGCCGGAGATCACGAGCGCCGACTCCTCCGTCTCTGCAAACCACCAACACACACCTCAAAATCCACATTCACGACACAACTAGACATCTAGAAACTTGAGGCGAAGGAGAGTGAGTGGACCGTACGGTCTTGCAAGTCCTCGGCGATGCGCTTGACCTGCGCGGTGGGCATCTTCCCCATGAAGCTGTCGGTGGTGATGACGGCCAGGTGGTCGCCGATGGCGAAGTCGACGGAGCGCGCGGGGGCGTCGAACCTGAAGGTGAAGAGCTCCCTCCCCGTCTGGACGTCCCAGAGCTTGGCGGTCTGGTCGGCGCTGCCCGTGATGAGGCGCGTGGAGTGGCGGGAGACGTCGCAGGACCACACCGCGCCGTTGTGGCCGCGGTAGGTGCCGAGGCGGTCGCCGTTGGAGGCGTACCACACGGTGGGCGTGTGGTCCTTGGCGCAGGAGAAGAGCAGGTCGCCGTCCCGGTTGTACTTGAGGAACGTGAGCGGGCGCTCGTGCCCCTTCATGAGAACAGGCCTCATCTTGCCACTGACTGCTCGCCGCCGCCGCCGGGAGGTGTAGGGCTAGGGAAGTGTAAGGGTCTGGATCGTGCGGTCGCGGCGGAGCGAAACCCTAGCTGCGCGTGGACAGGGGGGCGTTTGTGTGGGAAAACCTAAGCCGTTAGGCGGCTGTATTAAGCACGAAGGATGGGCTGGGTTTCGGCCCAACAAGAACGACGGGCTGAAACATGTTCGTCCAACGTCCGTCCACACGTACATTTCCTCCCGCGCGATCACAATGGGTTTTTTTTTCTGCAAAATATACAGCACGATTGGTTTTGCTACCAAAATTTGTCTGCCGAAAATTGAAAATACCAAGACTTGCCTAAGTTGGCAACATTTATAAGCTTGGCAAAAAAAGTTGGTAACCAACCAACCGTTAGCCAATATTTGGCATTTGCTAAATGTTGGCGTAAACCAATCATGTTGGCTTTTCGCAAAAAAAAATATTGATAACGTGCGACCTGTTCAACGTGGGGCCTCCCAGTGCGAGTGACTCACCATCTCATGCTCGGTAGTATGGCCACACACAGGTCGCAGTGATGTCATGTTGAAATTGACTAGTAGACTTGCACGTGCAACGCACGTATCATAATTTATAATAGAAACATTCGTTTTAAATCTTATTTCTCTTTAGTGAGTCATTGTTATTGAGCCATGTGCATATGTGTCATGCCTAATGATCCGGATTTCTTATATCATCATTATTCAATTCTCAATCTACTAAAATAACAACTAATTTTGTTCTAAATATGCCCTATGAAAGTAAAGTCAAGTAATACGACTTAATTTTCAAATAGTGCTACTTCATAAAATAATAAGTATTATGATATGATGCAAAATATATCTGTTCAAGAGTGTCGAAATATCTCCCATAAGTACTCCATGAAATTTAACATCAAGAGGCCACAAAATGACCTACATGATTTATCCTCAACAAAAAGTTCTATAAACTATCAAAACAATCATGACAGAACGCTTATTTAAACCGTTGTAATCCTGTAAAAAGATCGCACCCAGACGTCAACTTCCAATAGAAAAATTAGATAACTACTCCCTCCGTTTCATAATATAAGATCTTAACATAGGGAGTAATATAAACAGAACATAACTACTTTACGCACGACAGTTTGCAGCCGATTCTTGGACGACAACTGATCCAAGGGTACTGATCCATGCATCAGACATAAAAGAGCTGCTATGCAGACGACTTTCTTGCACGATGTTTGGACGATGCTACATATCCAACCATCCAACCATAAACTAAAACTGCAGCACACCACCGGATTAACTGTCGTGCAAGGATCGGCCACAGAAGTGCGGTTGTAAAGTAGATTCGCAGACACAGGGCCGTCTCCAGAAATTTGGGGCCCCGGTGCGAAAAATAAATTATGCTACAGTTTGGCTATCAATTAATGTAATGCACACTTATCGTCACATATATCACCCAAGATTATATCTCTCTGCTGAGCAACCGATCGTATGGTGTGAACCACGTCGTGCGGAGTAAGCTTGGTTACACATTTGCGTTATATGATCATCAAATATAAAATAGTGTCTTCAAATTTTAAGAAATCGTACTCCCATTGACCTTTTTTTATTTCAGCTCTTTGATTCCCTTCGAAGGATTGTTTCCACTAAATAAAAGTCTACGGAAAAAAGAAATGGACCCACAAATGGAGCGATCTTCATGCTGATTTTCTTCCATCCCTAATCCTTGCGCATTCAGTCACCGTGCCAAAATATCCGGAACTAAATGATGGCAAAAAACAAAACTAATCAGATGAGATGGAAAGGAATCGCGTGCATGCAGGGGAGATAATCAAGGTAAAAAATCTCGTGCATGCGGATGCATAGAGAAGGAAAGAAATCGTTGGCCGATGAGCGATCGTGCATGACATGAAGTGCAATTAGCGCAGGATTAATGATTTTGGGGGCCATGTGCGGTCGCCCACTGAGGGAGTCCTGGATTAGGGGGTCTCCGGACAGCCGGACTATATCCTTTGGCCGGACTGTTAGACTATGAAGATACAAGATTGAAGACTTCGTCTCGTGTCCGGATAGGACTCTCCTTGGCGTGGAAGGCAAGCTAGGCAGTACGGATATGGATATCTCCTCCTTTGTAACCAACCTTGTGTAACCTAAACCCTCTCCGGTGTCTATATAAACCGAAGGGTTTTAGTCCGTAGGACAACAACAACAACATACAATCATACCATAGGCTAGCTTATAGGGTTTAGCCTCTCTGATCTCGTGGTAGATCTACTCTTGTACTACCCATATCATCAATATTAATCAAGCAGCATGTAGGGTTTTACCTCCATCAAGAGGGCCCGAACCTGGGTAAAACATCGTGTCCCCTGCCTCCTGTTGCCATCCGGCCTAAACGCACAGTTCGGGACCCCCTACCCGAGATCCGCCGGTTTTGACACCGACATTGGTGCTTTCATTGAGAGTTCCTCGGTGTCGTCGCCGTTAGGCTTGATGGCTCCTACTATCATCGATAACGATGCGGTCCAGGGTAAGACTTTTCTCCATGGACAGATCTTCGTATTCGACGCCTTTGCACTGCGGGCTAATTCGCTTGGCCATCTGGAGCAGATTAAAAGCTACGCCCCTGGCCATCAGGTCAGATTTGAAAGTTTGAACTACACGGCCGACATCCGCGGAGACTTGATCTTCGACGGATTCGAGCCATAGCCGGGCGCGCCGCACTGTCACGATGGGTATGACCTAGCTCTGCCGCCGAACAGTACCCCAGAGCCGCGCCCGCGTCAGCTCCGACCCTTAGCTCGGAGCCAACTGCGCCAATTGAGGACGGGTGGCTAGACACCGCCTCAGGGGCTGCAGTCTCAACGGCGATCGAGCCGAACACCAGCCTAATACTCTGCACAGCCCGTGATTCCAAGGTGTCGGACTCTTTTTCGGACTCCGAACCGCCCGCGCCCCCGCCAATCGAATCTGATTGGGCGCTGATCATGGAATTCACCGCCGCTTATATCTTCCAGCACTCGCCCCTCGGCGACATTCTGAATTCACTAAGGTCTCTCTCTTTGTCAGGAGAGCCCTGGCCGGATTATGGCCAACAGGATTGGGATGCGGACGACGAAGAAATTCGACACCCACCCACCACCCACTTCGTAGCCACTGTCGATGATTTAACCGACATGCTCGACTTCGACTCTGAAGACATCGACGGTATGGACGACGATGTAGGAGACGAACATAAACCAGCGCCTATAGGGCACTGGAAAGCCACCTCATCATATAACGTATACATGGTGGACACACCAAAAGAAGACGACGACGAGGAACGGAAGGACGCTACGAAGGCTTGTCCCCTTGAGAAGCAGTCAAAGCGGCAGCAGCACCGCCCCAAATCCCGCCTCAGCAGAAATAACGATCATACAGACCCAGCGTTGGAGCAGGGCGAACCACCGCCGGACCACGGCAATACGGAGAATCAAACCGAACAAACCAATTCTGTCAAAGATAATAGTCCAGACGACATAACGCCGGACAAGCACCCGGAGCAGCAGAATGCCCGTCAAAGGCTTGTTGCCACCGCGAGGAGTCTGAAAAAGCAGAAGTAAAGGCTCAAGGCTGCGCAGGACACACTCCAAATCAGATGGAGTAAAGTACTCAACACAGCAGCGAGGTATGGCGGCAATCGCCCCACCAAGAGCTACCCAAAGTGGAAGTTGCTACCTGAATTCGATGAGGAGACCTTAGACCCCCCACAACCAAAAATTAAAATAGCCATCTGGCCGGATAGACGACCTCACGGCCAACATAAAGCGGCAAGCAACGCCGCACATAAGCCAATACGCGGTCTACGCGGGGGCTCGCATCAAAAGGACGACGAAACCAGATCAATCTATGGACCACACAAGCGTGCTCCAGTATACGATGCAACACAACAAACATCCGAACAATGTGGTACACCCAGATATAGGGGTGCCGCACACCCCCTATGTTTCACCGATGAGGTGCTGGACCATGAATTTCCAGAGGGATTCAAACCCGTAAACATAGAGGCATACGATGGAACAACAGACCCTGGGGTCTGGATTAAGGACTATATCCTCCATATCCACATGGCTCGGGGAGATGATCTCCACGCCATTAAGTATTTACCCCTCAAACTCAAAGGGCCAGCTCGACACTGGCTTAAGAGCCTCCCCGAAAGCTCCATTGGAAGTTGGGAAGAGCTCGAAGACGCCTTTCGGGCAAATTTTCAAGGGACTTATGTCCGACCTCCGGACGCGGATGATTTGAGTCATATAACTCAATAGCCCGGAGAGTCAGCCCGAAAGCTTTGGAACAGGTTTCTTACTAAAAAGAACCAAATTGTCGACTGTCTGGACGCCGAAGCCTTGGCAGCTTTTAAGCATAGCGTCCGTGACGAATGGCTTGCCAGACACCTCGGCCAAGAAAAGCCGAGAACAATGGCAGCATTAACAAGCCTCATGACCCGCTTTTGCGCGGGTGAGGATAGCTGGCTAGCCAGATGCAGCACCAGCGACCCTAGTACATCCGAAGTTAGAGATGGAAACGGGAAATCACGGCGCAATAGCAATAACAAACGCCGGAATAAAGAAGACAACACGAAGAGCACGGCAGTAAACGCCGGATTCAAAAGCTCTCGGCCAGGTCATCAAAAGCCGCCCTCTAAAGGCGCCAGAGACGAACTGTCCAGCTTAAACAAAATTCTGGACCAAATATGTCAGACCCATAGCACCCCTGGTAAACCCGCTAATCATACCCACAGAGAATGTTGGGTCTTCAAGTAGTCCGGCAAGCTCAACGCCATACACAAGGGGGAGGATACACCAAGCGAAGACGAGGATGAGCCTCTCAAGCAAGACAGTGGGGAACAAAAGAAATTTCCACCAGAAGTCAAAACAGTAAACGTGTTACACGTGATCAAGGGGAGAAACAAAACGGCACTCCCAGAAAAATATGCCCAAGGGCCTATCACCGTGGAGTCCTGCCACTGGTCGTCTCAACCGATCACTTTCGACCATCGTGATTACTCAGCAAGTATCCGACGTGCAGGATGGGCTTCCCTGGTATTAGACCCAATAATTAATGGATACCACTTCACACGAGTCCT
This sequence comes from Triticum urartu, assembly GCF_003073215.2. Classification (NCBI taxonomy): domain Eukaryota; kingdom Viridiplantae; phylum Streptophyta; class Magnoliopsida; order Poales; family Poaceae; genus Triticum; species Triticum urartu. The sequence continues at coordinate 712,083,304 of NC_053023.1, forward strand.
GATGGACGGTGGCAACAGTCTAGACCTGATATACCAGGATACAATCCGCGAAATGGGGATAGACCCAACGAAAATTTGCCATAGCAATACTACCTTTAAAGGAGTAACGCCAGGCCCAGGGGCTCATTGCACAGGCTCCCTGCTACTAAAGGTTATATTCGGCTTCCCCGATAACTTCCGTAGCGAACATTTAACCTTCCACATCGCTCCGTTCCAAAGTGGCTATCAAGCACTACTTGGACGCGAAGCTTTCGCTCGCTTTAATGCAATACCGCACTACGCTTCCCTCACACTCAAGATGCCCGGCCCACGTGGCATCATTACAGCGAACGGAAGTATTAAGCGATCTTTGCACGCCGAAGAGAGTGCGACTGCCTTGGCAGCCGCACACTAAAAACGGCCTCACCAACTAAAGCATTTAACAGGTCGTCAAGACCATGGACACGGTTAGACGAGTCTGGCGCAGCTATATGTAATTCATACCGGTCACACCCCTATTACAATTACAAGGGGCTCAACGCGCAGACAAGTGGCAATTTTTACTCATCTTGACTTATACATGGTTTCTTTAAAAACTATCTTTTTGCACGACAACTTTTTCACCTAAGTTCCTCTCTTTTACAGATGATCATCGTGCTACACCCGTCCAGGATACGGCACAACGGAGACACAGGCGCAGACGTGCAGCAGGGACCCGTTCCAAGGATTCTTTTTAGATTAAGACCCCGCGTAAACCTTTTTTACTGTCTCTTGTTGATACACATCCACCGAATTCTCAGCACAATTGAGAAGGATGCTGACATCTTGGCATGTGGCCACGTCAGAATAATGCACGTACCTGGACACAAGGGGATTCTTGCCAAGGGCACTATTTAGGCCCGGTTTATACCATAAAGACCGAACACCTTAGGGAGTGTTCGGCGTCACGAGTTTGGCCTTATATGCATCATCTCCGAATCATTGTCTTTGGTCAAATGTTGGGTTTGCCCGGCTCCTGTGTTTTGGTGCCTTATGTTCCGCTTTATCGGCTAAGGCAGCACCAGGAGAACTACTGCGATTGTGCCCTGGTTCATCCGGACGAGCACCTCAGTAGAGAAAGCCGAAAACTGACTGTCATGATATAGCGTGAGACTGGTCAACCACTCGATGACCTATCGGAATGTTAGAATTCCTCCGCCTTAACGATGGGTCATTTTCCGGCCAGGCATGTACGCACCCCGAGATCGGGAGAGTGCAGAGCCACCAGGGGCTATCTAGTAGCCCCACTGTCAAACTCCTATGGCTAAGTGAAAGTGTTAAAGCACTATAGTCCGGTTGCCTCGTTCGCTGCGCTATCACCTCCTTAATAGGACCAAGACATTGGGTTAAGTGTGAACACGCGTTTTTGCGAACACCTCCGCATTATATGCGTGGGGGTTGAAGCCGACGACTGCAATCTTTTAGGTTATACACATGTATACATAAACGTCCGCACAGGAGGGATCATATTACTTTCAGGCAAAAGTATAAACACAGCCTTATAAAATTTCATAAAAACATTGTGTTTACAATGGGAATACATGTCACTCAAACATAATATTCTTCGAGCACTAGGCCTCTATCAAACGAGCACCCTCGAGAACCTCCTCGAAATAGTGCTCGGCAGCCACTCGGCCTATGGCCGAACCCTGCGCCGCAACAACGTAGCATCCATCTCCGCCCAGTATGCTTTAACACGGGCAAGGGCCATCCGTGAGCCTTCTATGCACGCCGACCTCTTCATCGCATTAATGCGCGGTACCGCACCAAGGTACCGATGCACTAAACTGAAGTAGCTGTTCGGCTTTGGCTTTTCCGGCCATAGCTGATCCACGACAGACCTCATGGCAAGTCCGTACAACCTATTTAGTTCGGCCCATTCGGCTAGCTGATCAGTCAATGGAAGTGGACGCTCTGGAACGTTGAATTGCGACCAGAACAACTTGTCCACTTCACGATCTGTTTGACCTTGGAAGTATTTGGCCGCATCGGCAGCGCTCGCCGCCAAGTCCATATACGCATCTGCTGAACTCCATAGCCGATCCAGAGGGGCATACCGTGGATCTCCAAACTTCCTCCGTGGCATGAAGGGCTTCCCAGCTGCAATATCCCCGGCTTCCCGCAGCTCCTCCTTCTTCGCTCTCATAGCAGAGCGGGTGTCTTTGTCCGCCATCGTGGCCTTCTCAAGGTCTGTTGCCTTCGCTCGGTTTTCTTTTTCAAGGAGCCGGCAACGGTCAGCAGTGTCTTTTAATTCTACGGCCATATTGGCCATCTTCTCTTGGCTCTCGCAATGTGCGGCCTTCTCGGCTTTCAACTCTTCGGCCGCCTTCAAAGCAGCCGCATTACTAATCCTCGCTTGTTCCTTGGCTCGGGCAAGTTCTGTCCGCAAGGTTTCCACGGTGGCAGCTCCATCTGCAGTCATAACATATTAAAGATACTGGCATCATGTTGCTCTTACTATGTGGCGTTCACCAGATAATAACACTTACCATGTGCCTCGTCAAGCCTCTTGTTAACAAGCTCGATGTCGGCATCTGCCGCATCCAGTTGCCATTTTAATTCGGCAAACTCATTAGTCCGGCTAGCCACCGGAGCTTCCACAACCTGCACATAAGGGCAGTCTGGTTATTGCCTGGGACTATGATCCTCTGTTCGCCGCCGTTCTCGATGACAACCAGAGTCTCAGGGGCTACTATCTACACAGGGCACACCTAACATGTGCGGTACTATCACATATTATCTCACGTACCTCAAAGCCTGTCAGTAGACTCATAAAGGCTTCATGTAATCCGCTTTCGGCGAACGAAATTCTCTCCATCACCGTACCCATCAGTGTACGGTGTTCTTCTGAGATGGCCGCTCGCCCCACCAGCTCCCTCAGAACGTCCGACCGCATACCAGACAGTGCCGGACTCTTTTGTTTGCTCTCTTCGGGAGCCGGACGCTGGGGACTTCGGGGGTCTATGGGATTATCTTCTGGCCTCACCGGATCCGGAGAGGCCCTCCGTGACGACACTTCAGGGTCGCCCGCTTCTTGAGCGGAGGAGTCCGGGGGAGGCATTTCGCTCTCCATCATCTCCGGAAGAAGATCCCCCGAAGACGAGCTCAGCTGAGAGGGGCTAAGGCCCGAACTGCAAGATATATGCGGTGGTTATTTTCTCAGAAAAAAGATGGTATACCTTCACTATTAAAGTATTTTGGATCACTTACGACTCGTTGGAGGGCTGATCCCCCCACGGACTTTGTGCGGCAAAGGCACCCCCCTAGGCAGGACCCTCTGTCGGAGACTTCTTCTCCCGTTTGGAGGCCTCGGCTTCCGGATCCTCGGAAGCAGTCCTTTTCCTCCCCCGGTTATCCTCCTTCATGGAGATGCTCATTCCCTCGGTTGGAACTGGCAACGATGGGGGCCCACGTCCGCCCGTATTATCCCCCCTGTATCTTCCTTCGAGGGCTCCGGGCAAGGTGCGAGCTCGAGCATCTTTTTCAATACCGGATTTTCCAAACCCTCAGGGAGGGGGGCCAAACACCGAATCATCTTCGCCTTTGTTAGCCAGTCCTGGTCAAAGAGCGAACTCTCAGAAATAACTTCATGATGAATAAAAGACAGTGTGTTCGGCTAGAGGATTTCTTACTTGTTCGGCGGCGCGGTTACTGCTCAGGCCCATGTCCTCGGTAGTATCCGGACACTCTATTTGAGGTCCGAAGGATGACTTGTACATCTCCTCGTGCGTCAGGCCGAGGAAACTTTGAATGGCATGCGGTCCTTTTGGGTTGAACTCCCACAAGCGAAGGGGCCAGTGTTTGCAAGGCTGGACTTGACGAACCAGCATAACTTGTATTACCACGACCAAATTAAAATCTCCCTCGAAGAGATCTCGAATGCGGCTTTGCAGTATAGGCACGTCCTTGGCTGGACCCAAGCTCAGACCTCTGCTAATCCATGACATCAGTCGTGGTGGGGGGGCCCGAGCGGAAAGTGGGGGCAGCCGCCCACTTGGCACTTCTGGGAGCCGTGACGTAAAACCACTCCCGTTGCCATAATTTGGACACCTCTGGAAAGGAACCTTTCGGCCATGGAGCTCCTGCCATCTTGCCAATTGATGCACCTCCGCACGCTGCATGTTGCCCCTCGATCATCTTCGGCTTCACTTCAAAGGTCTTGATCCACAGGCCAAAGTGAGGGGTAATGCGGAGGAAGGCCTCACACACGATAATAAATGTCGAAATGTGGAGAAAGGAGTCCGAAGCTAGATCATGGAAGTCTAGCCCGTAATAGAACATCAAACCCCTGACGAAGGGATCCAGAGTGAGGCCTAGGCCTCGGAGGAAGTGGGAGACGAACACAACGTTCTCGTTGGGTTCAAGAGTAGGGACGACCTGCCCTCGAGCAGCCAGCTGATGCGAAACCTTAGCGGTCAGGTATCTGGCCTCCCTCAACTTCTTGATGTCCTCTTCCATAATGGAGGAGGGCATCCATCGGCCTTGAAGGCTGGATCCGGACATGATTAAAGATCCGGAGCACCTAACCTGGGCTTTGGGTGTTAGAACTCGAGGCGGGGGAAGGGTTTGATTGAGCACGAGAGGGGAAAAGCGAAAACCTTGTCCCTTTATAAAGAGGGTGAATATCAAGCGTTCTCTCCGTAGACTTTAGGACTTGCCTATAATCTAGGAGTCCTAGACACGGTTGGGTTACCCATGACCGCATTAATGAGAATCCCGTAATTGGGGGAACACGATCTTTGCTTTGACAAGACGTGTCAAGAAACCGCCTCACATTATGTGTAGAGCTGGTTGAAGAAAAACGGTTCGAATAATCACCGGGCCATGACACAACATCATGCTGCCAAAACAAGCAGCAAATTAGATCTGCGAAAATATTATTCTCTCTACGGTGGAATGTGGAACTTATTTTGCAGGGTCGGACACTATCCTCATATTCAAATTCTTCTGTGATGTATTCGGAGAAGGAACCCGCCTTGCAATGCCAAAGACAATACTGTGCGCCGAACTCATCGTCATTGAAGCCTGGTTCAGGGGCTACTGAGGGAGTCCTGGATTAGGGGGTCTCCGGACAGCCGGACTATATCCTTTGGCCGGACTGTTAGACTATGAAGATACAAGATTGAAGACTTCGTCTCGTGTCCGGATGGGACTCTACTTGGCGTGGAAGGCAAGCTAGGCAGTACGGATATGGATATCTCCTTTGTAACCGACCTTGTGTAACCCTAACCTTCTCTGGTGTCTATATAAATTGAAGGGTTTTAGTCCGTAGGACAACAACAACAACATACAATCATACCATAGGCTAGCTTCTAGGGTTTAGCCTCTCTGATCTCGTGGTAGATCTACTCTTGTACTACCCATATCATCAATATTAATCAAGCAGGACGTAGGGTTTTACCTCCATCAAGAGGGCCCGAACCTGGGTAAAACATTGTGTCCCCTGCCTCCTGTTACCATCCGGCCTAGAGGCACAGTTCGGGACCCCCTACCCGAGATCCGCCGGTTTTGACACCGACACCCACCTTAGCCACCCTCATCGACGGCCCTGCGCAGACATAATGAAAAGCCGAGCTCACTCATCGTGCATAAATCATGCATTCGGTGTCGTGTGTGTAGCATTTCTATAAAAAGAATGATGAAAAAGGCCAGTGATAATAAAAAGAAAAGGAATCGGTGAAGAAAAAATTGGACACGCCCCTTGCTGCCTCCTCTCAGTTATCCACACCCACACACTTCACATACCTTATCCCTTCCACTGTCTCCCCACCGCTCTCAGGAAAAAAGCCGCCGCCACCGTCCTCGGTGCTCCCGGCAGTTACGGCGAAGGAGTCCCTGGGCATGCTGCTGCAGCACCAACGCCTCCGGCATCCGCACCGTCGTGGGCAACGCCAAATACAACGCCGGTGCCGCATATACGCGCGCGCCCCGGTCGCCGCCTCGGCCTCGGTTCGCCCGGCCGCGGAGGAGGGGGAGGAGCAGGAGCAGTGGCGCAGGAGCCGGCAGCGTAGACGGAGGGAGAGGAGTAGCGTGAGGGGCACGGACGGAGGGGTCGCCGGGGACGTTTGGCGCACCACCACACAACGGTCTCAGGCCGTCGCGGGGAGGCAGAGAGGCGACACGGGAGGTTTCCTTTTGTGATTGTTTTTTTCTCCATATAAATTGGACGTGGGTTGTTTGATTGTTTCCCTTGTGCGCGGGCGTGGGTTGTTTCTCTTGTGCGAGCGTGGGCCTGGCAGAGTTTTCGTCTGCCATGTTCTCTTGTTTAATAGTAGTGTAGATATAAATTGGACGTGGGTTGTTTGATTGTTTCCCTTGTGCGCGGGCGTGGGTTGTTTCTCTTGTGCGAGCGTGGGCCTGGCAGAGTTTTTGTCTGCCATGTTCTCTTGTTTAATAGTAGTGTAGATTAAAGAGGGTACTTTCTTACTTGCTGATCACTGAATGCGTGAGTGATCATTATTATGTTGGATTGGTAGATGTTGTTTGATGCCATAAAAAGGCTCTGTACCTGAATCAACTATAGAGTGCCCAAAGAAAGAAGAAATAAACACTTTTGATAATTTAGCACCATTAAAAAATCGATGAACTAACCTTTTTTTAAAGACTCTTCTGGGATATGTAGGTCAGCGATTCTACTGAGTTGGGGGTTCTCAAACAGTTTGACATTTGGGTGAGTGTCATTTGTCTTGAAATTCGTTGCATCTGGTACGCATCATTTCTGTGCAACCAATTGGACTCATCATGTTCATAAATATTCTCTTTTTCGTCGAGGATGTCTCTGTTGAAATGCATGAAATTTGGTACTGCACCACCTGCACATGTTATGTTCTGTAGTTGTGTGACTGCCAATTGTCCGGTAGCTGGCATGAGTGACACAATGTTACTGCCATTGAGGACGGCAGCAATATGCTTATTTTGCTTGCGGGTTTGACGTTGTCGCTTTAATATTTCCTCTCTATTTTGTGCATACCACTCCATTTCCATCTGATTCTTAATCTCATTACGGTCTGAATATATGAAGAATAGATCATTCTATAATAATACAACTGGGCCGTATATCATGAAGTTGATCATCATTACCTTGTGATACACCCAATTGTGTGTGTACTCTGTTATTTAGGCCATTGATCTTGGCAGCGGCAATTTTTTTTTCTGTTTGTAGGCCTCACACCGTCTCTTATTAATCTCATCCCTATTTTGTGCATATTGCTCTCTATCCATCCGCCTTTTTATTTCTTTAGGGTCTGCAAATCATGACACAATTCAGCAGTTGAGCAACAATCGAGTGATTGGGTTATGATCATTACCTGTTGGGAGTGGTAGGGGCCATACAAAGTCCTTCAACCCTGTGAATGTCAAGAGTGTTATCATACAACTATCTTTGAAGGAATAGTATTACCGAAATACAAACATAGTAGAGTTTTACCAACTGTTTACCTTCAGAACTTTCTTGTGGTGCCTCTGCTTACCCAAATGAATTCAATTTGCATTAATATACTTAGTATAATGCTACAAGATGTAGTTATTTGTAATACTATTCATCTAGGTCTGTTACCCAAATGAATTCAATTTGCATTAATTTACTTTCATAATGCTACAGAATATAATAGTTTGTAATGCTATTCATCTAGGTCTGCTACCCAAATGAATTCAATTTGCATTAATATACTTGGCATAATGTAACAGGATGTAGTAGTTTGTAATACTATTCATCTAGGTCTCTTTCAGAGTGTGGTCTTTTTATGTTCATATTACTTTAACTGAGCAATGGGTGAACCATATGCAGCTTGGTGAGGCTTTTAGGTGAGGTCAGTACCATGTGCATTTGCCAAGGCTTCATGGTACGATTTCAGGTTTAGGTCGGGTATGTACAATAGGGATCATGTTAGCATATGCTCATGCCATAAGATTCATTCTTTTTTTGATAAATTATAGAATGCCAACATGTTTTTATCATTATAATATGCAGAAAAGAAAGAGGATCAATCAAATGGATCACACTGGTAACATGTTGGCAAATAAGCATGCACCTGCGGAGCAGTTCATCGGTGTCGTGACGTCGTCGTACACGCAGTGCGGCGATGGCGCGGGACAGTCTGGGTGGTGGCGGCATGTAAAAGCCTCGCGAAGTTTAGACAGTCTGGGCGGCACCTTTGTTGGCGAAGGGCGCAGACGTGAATGGCGCAGGGCAGGTCAGCTCGTCGCACCCATCGTCGGGTCCCTCGTCGGTTGCGCGGGGCAACAATGGCACAGGTCAACCTGGACGCCTGGATGGCAACAAAGTTCAGATAGTCTGGGCGGTACCTGTATTGACGAAGAGCTTGTCGTTGCGGCCGTCGTCTGGTGCCTTGCCGTCTGCGCAGGGCAGCAATGGCGCGGGTAAACCTGGACGTCTGGATGACAATAGAGTTCAGTTAGTCTGGGCGCAGCACCTCTGTCGTCGAAGAGCTTGTCGTCGCCGTCGTGGTCAGGTGCCTCGCCGGCTGCCCAGGGCAGCGATGCCACGGGTTAACCTGTACACCTGGATGGCAACGTGGAACGGCAGCAGAGGCGGGGGATAATAAATTGGTTGCCCTAATTTAGCAACTTTCTTTCTGTATTGTTGAACAATGCATGCGGAACGGACGTGTGGTTTCCTTTTGCGATTGTTTTTTTCTCCATATAAATTGGACGTGGGTTGTTTGATTATTTCCCTTGTGCGCGGGCGTGGGCTGTTTCTCTTATGCGAGCGTGGGCCTGGCAGAGTTTTCGTCTGCCATGTTCTCTTGTTTAATAGTAGTGTAGATATAAATTGGACGTGGGTTGTTTGATTGTTTCCCTTGTGCGCGGGCGTGGGTTGTTTCTCTTGTGCGAGCGTGGGCCTGGCAGAGTTTTCGTCTGCCATGTTCTCTTGTTTAATAGTAGTGTAGATGTGGAGGACTATGCGTGTATCATGCCACATCACAGTCGTGTGTTAGCGCGGTTCTTTATTTAACTAGCATCGGCATTATTACTTCACGGTATCACCGATCCCACCGCATTAGTCGTTGGCATCTCATGAGGCCTCAGCTTTAACTGGAGAACTATCGTTGGATTGTCTTTACATTGCCATCATGATCCAGTAGTCTGTAGTAGTTTTCTTTGAACTATGGGTTCTTAGAAGTGCTAGTAGGTTTTGTATTCCATGTTTCACAATACAAATATCACATGAGCTACCCTACATGATTGCAAACCATCCGATCCAATTTGTTGGTGTGCTTGTTGTTATATGATGAATTGCCACTTTATGATCAATTTTATATATCCATGAATTCTTTTGAGGTCTATTTTTTTCTTTGTTGCATAATTTTTATTCGTATATGCTCTCAGGTTTATTCTTCTTTCTCCAGCAAAGTTGGGGTCAATCTTCAAGAGGGGTTGTGTATGATACTCATATTATAAACATTGTAATTTAATCGATTCTCAACTGTAATTTTCTTGATACATCTCCAACGTATCTATAATTTTTGATTGTTCCATGCTACTGTATTATCAACCTTGGATGTTTTATATGCATTAATATGCTATTTTGTATGATTTTTGGGACTAACCTATTAACCTAGAGCCCAGTGTCAGTTTCTGTTTTTCCTTGTTTTTAAGTATCGCAGAAAAGGAAAATTAAAAGGGGTCCAATTGACCTGAAACTTCACGGAGATCATTTTGGGACCAGAAGAAGCCCACGGAGTACCGGAGGTGGGCCAGAAGAGTCCAGAGGCCACCACGAGGGTGGGGGCACGCCCCCCTGCCTCGTGGCCGTCTCGTGGCCCCCTGGCCGACTTCTTTCGCCTATATATATCAACATACCCTTGAAACATCGCAAAGCAGAATAGATCGGGAGTTCCGCCGCCAGAAGCCTCCGTAGCCACCGAAAACCAATATAGACCCGTTTCGGCACCCTGCCGGAGGGGGGAATCCCTCTCCGGTGGCCATCTTCATCATCCCGGTGCTCTCCATGACGAGGAGGGAGTAGTTCTCCCTCGGGGCTGAGGGTATGTACCAGTAGCTATGTGTTTGATCTCTCTCTCTTGTGTTCTTGAGGTGGTACGATCTTGATGTATTGCGAGCTTTGCTATTATATTTGGATCTTATGATGTTTCTCCCCCTCTACTTTCTTGTGATGGATTGAGTTTTCCCTTTGAAGTTATCTTATCGGATTGAGTCTTTAAGGATTTGAGAACACTTGATGTAATGTCTTGCATGTGCTTATCTGTGGTGACAATGGGATATCACGTGATCCACTTGATGTATGTTTTGGTGATCAACTTGCGAGTTTCGTGACCTCGTGAACTTATGCATAGGGGTTGGCACATGTTTTCATCTTGACTCTTCGGTAGAATCTGTGGGGCACTCTTTGAAGTTCTTTGTGTTGGTTGAATAGATGAATCTGAGATTGTGTGATGCATATCGTATAATCATACCCACGGATACTTGAGGTGACATTGGAGTATCTAGGTGACATTAGGGTTTTGGTTGATTTGTGTCTTAAGGTGTTATTCTAGTACGAACTATATGATAGATTGAACAGAAAGAATAGCTTCGTGTTATTTTACTATGGACTCTTGAATAGATCGATCAGAAAGGATAACTTTGAGGTGGTTTCGTACCCTACAATAATCTCTTCGTTTGTTCTCCGCTATTAGTGACTTTGGAGTGACTCTTTGTTGCATGTTGAGGGATAGTTATATGATCCAATTATGTTATTATTGTTGAGAGGACTTGCACTAGTGAAAGTATGAACCCTAGGCCTTGTTTCAACACATTGCAATACCGTTTGTGCTCACTTTTATCATTAGTTACCTTGCTGTTTTTATATTTTCATATTACAAAAACCATTATCTACTACTTGTATCTCCATCTCTTCGCCGAACTAGTGCACCTATATAATTTACGATTGTATTGGGTGTGTTGGGGACACAAGAGACTCTTTGTTATTTGGTTGCAGGGTTGCTTGAGAGAGACCATCTTCATCCTACGCCTCCCACAGATTGATAAACCTTAGGTCAACCACTTGAGGGAAATTTGTTACTGTCCTACAAACCTCTACACTTGGAGGCCCAACAACGTCTACAAGAAGAAGGTTGTGTAGTAGACATCATTGCTCACCACACCATGTTGTCTTTTCGAGAGAACCACAAATGAACCTATGGATCCAGAACCATCTTCTCCTTATAATCTTTCAATTAGAATTTACATTGTCTTTTTTACTTTGTTGCTACAATCAAATATTCCATACACGTGTGCTTTCAATTCCTTTATAACCAGCAAAACTATCGAGATTGACAACCTTGCTAGTTTCATGGGGGCAAGGTAGTATTTATCTATGTGTGTAGGTGTTGATCGCTAGATGTGTACTCAAACTCATGTTGGCTCGATAAACCTTCTGGTCACTTGAGGAAAACTGTTGCTTGCTGCTGATGTCTACTACACAACCTTCTTCTTGTAGACGTTGTTGGGCCTCCAAGTGCAGAGGTTTGTAGGACAGTAGAAAATTTCCCTCAAGTGGATGACCTAAGATTTATCAATCCGTGGGAGGCATAGGATGAAGATGGTCTCTCTCAAGCAACTCTGCAACCAAATAACAAAGAGTCTCTTGTGTCCCCAACACACCCAATACAATAGTAAATTGTATAGGTGCACTAGTTCGGCGAAGAGATGGTGATACAAGTAAAATATGGATGGTAGATATAGGTTTTTGTAATCTGAAAATATAAAAACAGCAAGGTAACTAATGATAAAAGTGAGCACAAATGGTATTGCAATGCTAGGAAACAAGGCCTAGGGTTCGTACTTTCACTAGTGCAAGTTCTCTCAACAATAATAACATAATTGGATCACATAACTATCCCTCAACATGCAACAAAGAGTCACTCCAAAGTCACTAATAGCGAAGAACAAACGAAGAGATAATGGTAGGATACGAGACCACCTCAAAGTTATTCTTTCCAATCAATCCGTTGGGCTATTCATATGTGTCACAAACAGCCCTAGAGTTCGTACTAGAATAACACCTTAAGACACAAATCAACCAAAACCCTAACGTCACCTAGATACTCCAATGTCACCTTAAGTATACGTGGGTATGATTATACTATATGCATCACACAATCTCAGATTCATCTATTCAACCAACACATAGAACCTCAAAGAGTGCCCCAAAGTTTCTACCGGAGAATCACGATGAAAACGTGTGCCAACCCCTATGCATAGGTTCATGGGCGGAACCCGCAAGTTGATCACCAAAACATACATCAAGTGAATCACGTGGGCCATTGTCACCACAGATACGCATGGCAAGACATACATCAAGTGTTCTCAAATCTTTAAAGACTCAATCCGATAAGATAACTTCAAAGGGGAAACTCAATCCATTACAAGAGAGTAGAGGGGGAGGAGAAACATAAGATCCAACTATAATAGCAAAAGCTCGTGATACATCAAGATCGTGCCAAATCAAGAACACGAGAGAGAGAGAGATCAAACACATAGGTACTGGTACATACCCTCAGCCCCGAGGGAGAACTACTCCCTCCTCGTCATGGAGAGCACCGGGATGATGAAGATGGCCACCGGAGAGGGATTCCCCCTCCGGCAGGGTGCCGGAACGGGTCTAGATTGGCTTTCGGTGGCTACGGAGGCTTCTGGCGGCGGAACTCCCGATCTATTGTGCTCCTCGAAGTTTTTAGGGTATATGGGTATATATAGGAGGAAGAAGTACGTCGGTGGATCTCCGGGCTGGCCACAAGACAGGGGGCGCGCCCCCCACCCTCGTGGGCAGCCCGGGACTCTCCTGGTCCATCTCCGATACTCTGTGGGCTTCTTCTGGTCCAAAAATAAGTTCCGTGAAGTTTCAGGTCAATTGGACTCCGTTTGATTTTCCTTTTCTGCGATACTCTAAAACAAGGAAATAACAGAAACTGGCACTGGGCTCTGGGTTAATAGGTTAGTCCCAAAAATCATATAAATGCATATAAAATATCCAAAACAGATAATATAATAGCATGGAACAATAAAAAATTATAGATACGTTGGAGACGTATCAGCATCCTCAAGCTTAATTCCTGCTCGTCCTCGAGTAGGTAAATGATAAAAACAGAATTTTTGATGTGGAATGCTACCTAACATATTTCTCTAAGTAATTATCTTCATTTTGGCATGAATGTTCAGATCCATAAGATTCAAGACAAAAGTTTAATATTGACATAAAAAAATACCTCAAGCATACTAACTAAGCAATCATGTCTTCTCAAAATAACATGGCCAAAGAAAGTTATCCCTACAAAATCATATAGTCTGGATATGCTCCATCTTCACCACACAAAATATTTAAATCATGCACAACCCCGACGACAAGCCAAGCAATTGTTTCATACTTTTGATGTTCTCAAACTTTTTGAATCTTCACGCAATACATGAGCGTGAGCCATGGACATAGCACTACAGGTGGAATAGAATGGTGGTTGTGGAGAAGACAAAAAGGAGAAGATAGTGTCACATCAACTAGGCGTATTAACGGGCTATGGAGATGCCCATCAATAGATATCAATGTGAGTGAGTAGGGATTGCCATGCAACGGGTGCACTAAAGCTATAAGTGTATGAAAGCTCAAAAAGAAACTAAGTGGGTGTGCATCCAACTTGCTTGCTCACGAAGACCTAGGGCATTTTGAGGAAGCCCACCATTGGAATATACAAGCCAAGTTCTATAATGAAAGATTCCCACTAGTATATGAAAGTGACAACATAGGAGACTCTCTATCATGAAGATTATGGTGCTACTTTGAAGCACAAGTGTGGTAAAAGGATACTAGCATTGTCCCTTCTCTCTTTTTCTCTCATTTTTTATTTTTTATTATTTTTTATTTGGGCCTTCTCTTTTTTTTATGGCCTCTTTTTTTATTTGGGCTTCTTTGGCCTCTTTTTTTGTCCGGAGTCTCATCCCGACTTGTGGGGGAATCATAGTCTCCATCATCCTTTCCTCACAGGGACAATGCTCTAATAATGATGATCATCACACTTTTATTTACTTACAACTCAAGAATTACAACTCGATACTTAGAACAAAATATGACTCTATATGAATGCTTCCGGCGGTCTACCGGGATGTGCAATGACTCATGGGTGACATGTATGAAAGGATTATGAATGGTGGCTTTGCCATAAATACAATGTCAACTACATGATCATGCAAAGCAATATGACAATGATGGAGCGTGTCATAATAAACGGAACGGTGGAAAGTTGCATGGAAATATATCTCGGAATGGCTATGGAAATGCCATGATAGGTAGGTATGGTGGCTGTTTTGAGGAAGGTATATGGTGGGTGTATGATACCAGCGAAAGGTGCGCGGTAATAGAGAGTGAAAGTGCGTTATATCGACTAGAGGGGGGGTGAATAGGCGATTTTTATGAGAGTCTTCAAAACGTGGAAGTTATGAAGACAAACAGCAGAAATATGCCTATTACTATGTAGCGGAAGGTAGACTACACTAGGCAAGCCATGGTCAAGTATCAACAGAGTGAAAGCACAGTGACAAATGGCTGCAGTGTAATAAGGATCAGGTAGGAAGATATTATGAAGCCAAACAGATCATACACTCACGTTGTGAAGACAAAAGATAGAATAGACATGCAATGACTTCACAATGAGTAATCAGTAAGTAAAAGGAAGTGAAGATGAAACCAGTGACTCGTTGAAGACAATGATGTGTTGGACCAGTTTCAGTTGCTGTGACAACTGTATGTCTGGTTGGAGCGGCTAGGTATTTAAACCTTAGGACACACAGTCCCGGACACCCAGTCCTGAACACGCAGCTCAGGACACCAAGTCCTCACCGTATTCTCCTTGAGCTAAGGTCACATAGTCCTCGCCCAATCACTCTGGTAAGTCTTCAAGGTAGACTCCCAAACCTTCACTGACTTCGTTCACTGGCAATCCACAATGTCTCTTAGGTGTTGAAGCATCATCGTTAGCCCTTTCCATGTGCGGTGACAGGTTTCATGGGCAACGAATGCATTCTTGGTGGCAAGATTTCGGATGCGATTTACATCCACCAAGAGGCTTTTCATCTGTCTCTTCAACCAGTCATGATGCCTATCCTGCTTTTGATGAAGGGCCACAAGAAGCTCTCGGTCGTTGAGAACACGAGTGCGCTTCTTGGGTCTTGAAGCAGTGGCACTGTCAGTGGCTTCAGTTCAAGCAGGATGTGGTGCACGTGTAGTGCCAGCCAAAGGATATACCCTGGAGATGGCTTCAACACCTTCAACGTTTTGAGTGAAGCTCTGGTGTTCTGCATTCTGAAGACTCAGAGGTTGCTTGGCAGGTTCAGGATAAATGGCTTCAGCAGAGGTATCCATATCAGGCAAGAAGATCCGATGGTTGCGGGCTGAGGGCTGATACGAGATGGCAGAGTGAAGTTTGATCAGCCTCATTACCCAAGGAGCATAGAACTTTAAACCAAACAGATCTGAGCCTGATGCAGCTAGTTGGCGTATGAAGAAATCCTGTGCGTTGAAGCATTTGCCATGAAGGATACAGAATATCAGAGTCTTCATTGCACCCTCGATCTTGGCATTTGGAGAGTGTCCTTTAATGGGCCAGAGAGTCCGCCGAATGATGTGATAGATGGTCCTGGGCAGGTACTCAAGGTTTTCAACAAAGAACTCTGTGGGATAAGGAGCATCATGGGGCAATGGCTTCATCATGGAGAGCATCTGACTCATATTCGGTTCAGGCCTCTGAAATATGCTCTCAATAGCTTCAGTGTGTAGCCGACAGCCTTGCTCGAAGAATTCACCTGGAGTGGGCAGGCTAGTGAGCTCAATGATATCAATGCATTGGCTTCGTGATGAACGTTGCCGGTCATCCACTCCAGGACCCAAGTCTTCGGATCTCTGTTGTATCCTTTGATGTGCAGTGTGGCATAGAATTGTAGCAGGAGCTCTTCGTTCCAATGCTCTTCATCAGTGACAAACTGCAGCAGACCCACTTGTTTGAAGCAATCCAACGCTTCCTCTAGACAGGGCAGACCAGCAATAGCTTCAACATCAAGGCGCTTGTGCGGGAAAATGCGACCTTGGTTGTATAGTATGCAAGAGTAGTAGCTGCGCTGAGGATAGCTCCAGAACCTATCTGATGAAATCCTTTCCCTTGAATAGGGGTTCTTGGAGCTATTGAAGAAAGTATTATCTTCCCTGAAGCTATTGATGTTGAAGGAACCAGGTGCTGATGCAGAACCTGGGAACCTTGGCAGTCTTGGGATTGGCTTCTGAACCTGAGGCCTGTGCTGAACATGGTAGTTGAATTGCGGACCGGCAGCAGACTCAGGAACAGAAGTGTCAGGATCAGTAGCTTCGCTGTCTTCTGAAGCTTTTGGTGGGGAGGGCTCCACATTAGCTTCAATGTTAGATGTGGCAGCCTCACGATTTGCTTCCTCCACTTGACGAGCTGGAGGGTCGGACACAAGCACGTTCTCTTGGAGAACTGCTTCTTGGTGGAGCAGGGGAGTGGGATCTTGTGGTACTTCATCTGCGGCTGATGCAGCCGGAATGTCTTCAGCAGAGACTTGAGGCCTTGGACCTTTGCGAAGCCTGCGGAACGCAGACGACGCCTGAGGAGTTGGAGTTGGCTGGGCCTCATAGTCTTCTTCCTCTTGAGGGCGATCCGCCCATGAAGCATCCTGTGCAATTGGCGTTAGTGGACGACCAACGCTGATGAGTTCGCTGTGTTCTAACTGAGGAAGGGCTGCATCATCTTCTACATTGTCATGATGACCAATGTCTTCAGCAGCGATGGGGTCGGCTGCTGGAATGTCTTCAGCTTCAGGAGCCTCTGTGGAAGCAGGCTCATGAACCGTCAGTTGACGTTCTGCGTCAGGGTGAACCATAGAAATGGGTTCAACTATCAAGGGCTCTGTGGGAGCAGCCCGAGATTTCTTGATCTTTCCCTTTTTCTTGCTGGGGGCAGTAGGAGAGGCTTCAGAGCTTTTCCTCTTCCTGGCCTCAACCTCTGCAGTTCTTGTCTTCTTGAGCTCTAAAGCTGTTGACCGGCTCTTTGGCTTCGAGCCAGTCATTGCAGTTGGGAAGACAAGCGGAACTGCTTCCTGCCTTGGTGCCTCTGGTTCAGCTGGAACAGTCTTCTTCTTTTTCTTTGCGGCCATCTTGGGGTCGATGCCAGGACGCCCAAGTGCCTTGCGCTTCTCAGCCTCATTGTAGGCTTGCACACATCTGTCAGCCAGAGACTTCATCCGCTCATGTGAACCCTGAGCTTCTGCACGCTTCTTCAGAAAGTTTTCCTTTAGCTCATGCAACATGATCTTGAAGCTCTTCACTTCTTGCACGCTGAGCTTGGCCATATTCTTCTTGAACTGAGCCTTTTCATGATCAATTTTCTGCTTCAGTTCAACAATGCGCTGGGCAATGGCAAGTTCTGAAGCTATAGCACCTTGGAAGGTGACACTTAGGCCAACGGGCAGCTGTAGATCTTCAAAGCTGATGTTTGGTGTGGCAAACCACTCGTCAATGAAGTTGTGGATGATGGCAACATCAAAGAGAGGCAGATTGTTGAAGATTTCTGCTTCTTCTTTGCTCTTGATGAGTTGCTCAAGAGCGTCATCTCCAAGATCTTCATCACTTGACAGATCAATGGCTTCACTGCGCAGGATGGCAACAGCTGTGAGCTCTTTGCCAGTGTGAGACAGAGGCATCTTGGCCTTCTGGTGCCTTGAGACGCGTGATAAGTCTTCAGACTGCACACTGTCTTCAGGAGGTGCAGTCGCCAATGGCTTCGCCTTTGATATTTTTGGTGAAGGGGCCGGCTTTGAAGCTTTTGGCTTCTTCAACTGCCTTGGCTTCGGCACTGCAGGCACTGCAGGCGCTTCATCAGACTCAGTATCAGCTGCAGGCTCATTCACTGCAGTCCCTTGAACCAAGATGTAGGTGATGAGGCCTTCAAGGTTGGCATATGGACCGATGACATTAGGTTCTGCTTCTCGCGTGCCATCTGCCCTTGGTGCTGAGGGACCAGGGTTGAAGTCTAACCCAAATTTCTTCTTATTCTGCTTCGCTGAGTTTTGGGCAAACTGGAAGTTGCGCTTGAACAGATTGTCGTCTCGACACCAGAGTAGTGACGACGGATGTGCATCATCAGGCTGTGGCCCACGAACCATGCATGGATAGAAGCTTTGGGCAATAGCTTCATCTTTGGACCTGGGTACAAGGTTCTTGAATAAGATGTCTCCCCACGGTCTTTTGATGGCACTCTTCTCAGCAAACTCTTGGGTTGTGAAGCGGTACTTGAACCATTGTTCTGCCCAATAGCGTCGAATCCATTGGATTCGGGTCTTGCGCTGACCATAATTCTCTTTAGGATCTGTTTTATACATTTCTGCCAGTTCATCAGGCAGATCTTTGGATGTTCCTCCACGTCGCTGTCTGCCCCCCTTCCTTGCTGCTATTTCTGAAGCCATAAACCTTATCTTGGAAGGCTTCAAGACGTTCAAAGGCTTTCTTTTGCTGGACCAACAGGAACTGGCTTCAGGAGAATTTATGTGATGCTGTAAGAATTCTGCAAATGAATGCAGACTATGAGAACCAAAGGATTCTCCCACGGACATGTATCTGTGACAGCATTAAGGTGCGAGGGAAGGGGAAGAGGTCATATGCATTCTCAGAAGATTTTGAAGATAAATCAGTTTACAAGACATTGACCTCATCGTGCGAAGACATTCACTCATAGATAAGAAGTTGGTTCCAGATTTGTACGAATCCATAGATCAGTACAAGTGAGGAATCTAACTACTTTGTGAAGCACAAGTGAATATACTAGACATGTTATGAGATGCAGTTTGAGATAGATCTAGCTTGTGTGAACAGAAACTACTTGTGGTAGAATGTGACAGATCAATAGGATCAACGGTGCTGTAAAAAGGGAGTTTTATTTACCACACTGAGAACTGCTAGACGGAGTGGAAGATGAGGCCGAGCAGTTCACTCGTCCGTGCCCTAACTTGGCGACGGAGGAGAGGACGATGTCCGCGGTCGGCGTGAAGACGGCGTCGGAGAGGTTGCAGCAGCGAAGCGCTTCGTCGCCGGCGTCGTCTAGAGCTAGCGGTGGCGCTAGGGTTCGTGCGAGGGTGGAAGAAGAGATAGTTACCGCTGTGAGTGTGTATTTATAGACACAGGGGCGACACTGTGCTATTACACAGGTGCCCCTGGAGATTCGCATCTGAGGAACGCGTGGCCAGTTTGCGGAAGTTTGGGGTTTGTTCCACGTCCCACGCACGCCTGGATTGTTGGGTGGTCGTTCCTACTTCTCCGGATTTTATGTGGAGGAATGAGCATTGAAAACGGACTTAATGGTTGTCTCTGTATCTTCTGCTGACAAGGATGCAGTGAAGACATTCGACAGTTTCAATAGAATGCATATGACTTGGAGAGATAGTATTTGAGATAGGAAGCATAGAGAAGTTGGGGTCCGATCACATTCACTTAGTTCAAAAGATTCAACACGAAGACATAGCTATAAGTGAATGCTGTAGAGGACAGAACACTAGTGTATATATATATATATATATATATATATATAATCAACATAGTGAAGATAATCATGAAGACATGTTGAGATTGAAGCCAAACCAAATGTGAAGACATTGCAAGGTAACGCATGAGTGAAACACTTCAAAATAGAACGTTTGGTGGTGGCGTTACCCACCGTATAGGAAGTATTAGACCCAGACACGGCGCACAATTATCGTGGCGCTCCGAAGTCAAATTCCACATTAATGTATTCACACTCAGAATGTATGTCTTCATTGATTGAAGATATACTTTACTTCGTGTGATGCACATCTAAGTCATCAATATGCATAAGGGTTAGGATGTGTGCCTGATCACAGGACATTTGAGGATTCTAGGATATTTAGCTCACACCGTAACTTGCAAAACCTCTTCTCATCCAAGGGCTTGGTGAAGATATCTGCCAATTGCTCTTCAATGTTGACGTGTATGATATCAATGTCTTCCTTCACAACATGATCTCTGAGAAAGTGATGACGAATTTCAATGTGCTTTGTCTTCGAGTGCTGAACTGGGTTGTTGGCAATCTTGATGGCGCTTTCGTTGTCGCAGTAAAGTGGCACTTGCTTCAGATGAATGCCATAATCCTTGAGTGTTTGCTTCATCCACAGAAGCTGAGCGCAGCAAGATCCAGCAGCAATGTATTCAGATTCAATAGTGGAGAGTGATACACAGTTCTGCTTCTTTGAAGACCAACATACAAGTGATCGTCCCAGAAAGTGACATGTGCCTGATGTAGACTTGCGATCAACCTTGTCACCAGCATAATCAGCATCCGAAAATCCAACCAAATCAAACTCTGAGCCCTTTGGATACCATAATCCTAGAGTTGGGGTGTGAGCCAAATACCATAATCTAGCACACTTGGCAGCTGTTCTCTTTGTGATCCGTTGGTCTCATCGAACCGCACATCCACTGTTTCAACCACTTTGTAATGAAAGAGATTGAAGACTCTGTAGGAGTGTGAATCCTTTCCATATCCAAGCATAAAACCCTCATTTGCTTTTGGTGCAAATTTTGAGGTGTGATGTGGGTCCTTGATCCAGCACCTTGCACCAAATACTCTGAAGTAACTGACATTTGGCTTTTTGCCAGTAAGGAGCTCATAAGATGTCTTGTTTAGAAGCTTGTGAAGATAAACACGATTGATTGTATGGCATGCAGTGTCAATGGCTTCAGTCCAGAATTTTCTTGGAGTCTTGTATTCATCTAGCATCGTTCTGGCCATCTCAATGAGTGTTCTGTTCTTGCGTTCGACGACGCCATTCTGCTGTGGCGTGTACGGAGCTGAGAATTCATGTGTGATGCCCAAGGTATCAAGATATGTATCAAGGCCAGTGTTCTTGAATTCAGTGCCATTGTCACTTCTGATGTGCTTTATCTTGGCGCCGTAAGTGTTCATAGCTCGATTGGCGAAGCGTCTGAACACATCCTGCACTTTAGTCTTATAAAGGGTTATGTGCACCCAAGTATATCTAGAGTAATCATCAACAATGACAAAGCCATAGAGGTAAGCAGTAGTAGTAAAAGTTGAGTAGTGAGTGGGACCAAAAAGATCCATGTGAAGCAGTTCGAAGGGTCGAGTAGTGGTCATGATTGTCTTCGAGGGATGTTTTGCCCTCGTCATCTTCCCTGCTTCACAGGCACCGCATAAGTGATCTTTCTTGAACTTGACGCCCTCGATACCTATGACATGTTTCTTCTTCGCAAGAGTGTGGAGGTTCCTCATGCCAGCATGTCCAAGCCTCCGATGCCATAGCCAGCATTCTGAAGCCTTTGCTAGAAGACATACTGCAAGCTGTGGTCCTGCTGAGAAATCTACCACATACAGATCATCTTTTCGATACCCTTCAAACACTAGAGACTTGTCAGATTCCATTAGTACAAGGCAACGATATTTTCCAAACATTATGATCATGTTCAAATCGCAAAGCATTGAGACAGACATTAAGTTGAAGCCAAGGGATTCAACAAGCATGACTTTATCCATGTGTTGATCCCTTGAGATTGCAACTCTACCTAGACCCAATACCTTACTTTTACCAGTGTCAGCAAATGTGATGTGGCTCTTGTCGCATGGACGTAAGGTTGAGTCCATAAGAAGGCTTCTTTTGCCAGTCATGTGATTTGTACACCCACTGTCAATAATCCATTCTGAAGACTTTGAAGACGCTGGTGTCGTACCCTACAGTGCAGTTTGGGGGATAGGCTTCACGAAGAGAATTGTGAAGCAAAACATTTGACGAACCAGTGGGTTATGAAAACTTAGATCCAGATTAGGACTAATAGGGAGAGTAGCATGCGATTCAGGAACGAAGTACATAATGATGCCATTCGGGCATTTTATCTTGCGTCCTACAAGATTTTTAAGGTCCCTAGCAATAGCGTCAGAAGATTTTGTTTTTCTGCCGGAGACCTTTCCCTGCAAAAGAGAGTTAAGCTTTCTTAACCACCCACATCTTCAAGGGTGGCTTAGAAGCAATAAGTCTAAGTGCAGCATCTGAGAATTTTGGCTTTGGAACCCTAGCAAACAGTCTAGCAGGCGGACAATAGTACTCATAAGAATAGGCAGAATAGTTCTTGGTCATATGAACATGACGGTTTGATGAATGGCTCTCATATTCATATGCCTGAGTATGGTTTCCCTGCAAAACATTTGCGTTAGTGCGACTCAGGTGAGTCCTCTGTCTGTATGAAGCCTTTGGACCGTATGATGCTTTTGGTCTGAGGTTTGTCTTCTTCATGTGAGGTGTCATGAAGACATTCACAGGAAGATTTTCCAGACACGTTTTCGGAACCCAGATCTTCTTCATAGGCGGTCCATTCCTGCAGTTAGTACCAATGTACCTGGCAAACACTTCACCATTCTGATTCTTAAACAGTTTATAGTTTGCATCAAAGGATTCATCAATGATAATGGGGTTAGCACAAGTGAAGCCAGATAAATTGGATGGATCTGCTGAAGGTTCCTTTGTAGCAACCCACTTGGTTTTGGGGTACTGCTCAGGTTTCCAGTCAGAGCCATCTGCATTTATTTTCCTTACGAACCCTACACCCTCTTTCCTAGGGTTTCGGTTCAGAATCTGCTTTTTCAGGACATCACATAGCGTCTGATGCCCTTTAAGGCTTTTGTACATCCCTGTTTCAAGCAATGTCTTCAACCTAGCATTCTCATCAGCAATAGCAGTGGTATCCTCAGCAGAGGGGTTAGTTACCACATCAACAGTTGAAGATATTGCAACAGCAGTAGCAGTGGAACATTCAGCAACAGAAGTAGCATTATCACGCTCAATGCATTTAAGACATGATGGTTCAAATCCTTCCTGAGCGGAACTGATCTGTTCGACGCGAAGTGACTCGTTTTCCTTTTGAAGATATTCATGAGCCGCACTCAATTTCTCAAGTTCTTGCTTTCTTTGAAGATAATCATAGGAAAGCTTTTCATGAGTTGTTGAGAGAGTATCATGACGATCTTCAAGTTCCTGATACTTAACGTGAAGATTTTTTATGTCTTTAATTAAGGATTCAGATCGAGTCATTTCAGCACCCAACAGATCGTCGCTTCTGTCTAAGAGTTTTTGAATATGTTCCATGGCTTTCTATTGTTCAGTTGCAATTTTAGCGAGTGTTTTGTAACTGGGTTTTGAATCACAATTAGAGTCATCGTCACTAGATGTTTGATAGTGAGTAGTGCGTTTGTTTACCTTGGCACCGCGTGCCATGAAGCAGTAGGTAGGAGTGGAGTAGTCCTTGTCATTTGCATCGGTGTTGGTGATGAGGTCATTGTCTTCAGTGTTGAAGATGGACTTGGCGACGTATGCTGTAGCCAGACTTGCAATGCCAGAATCAGACTCCTCCTCAGACTCCACCTCTGCCTCCTCAGAAGCGGACTCCTCCTCTGAATCCATTTCCTTGCCAACAAATGCACGTGCCTTGCCAGATGAGCTCTTCTTGTGTGATGAAGACTTTGAGGAAGACTTGGAAGAAGACTTTGTGTATTTCTTCTTCTTTTTGTCGTCAGAGTCATATTCCTTGCTCTTCTTCTTCTTTCTGTTCTCATTGTCCCACTATGGACACTCAGAGATGAAGTGTCCAGTTTTCTTGCACTTGTGGCATGTTTTCTTCTTGTAGTCATGAGCAGAAGCTTCATTATTCCTTGAGCTTGATCGTGAAGACTTTCTGAAGCCTTTCTTCTTGGTGAATTTTTGGAACTTCTTTACTAGCATTGCAAGTTCCCTTCCAATGTCTTCAGGATCATCAGAACTGCTGTCAGATTCTTCTTCAGATGAGGAAACAGCTTTTGCCTTCAAGACACGAGTTCGCCCATAGTTTGGACCGTAGATATCTCTTTTCTCAGAAAGCTGAAACTCATGTGTGTTGAGCCTCTCAAGTATGTCAGATGGATCGAGTGTCTTGAAATCAGGACGTTCTTGAATCATCAGGGCTAGGATGTCAAACGAACTATCAAGTGATCTCAGCAGTGTCTTGACGATTTCATGTTTGGTGATCTCAGTAGCGCCGAGGGCTTGAAGCTCATTTGTGATGTCAGTGAGCCGATCAAATGTGTGCTGGACATTCTCATTGTCATTTCGCTTGAAGCGGTTGAAGAGGTTGAGAAGAACGCTGATTCTCTGATCTCTCTGGGTTGAGATGCCTTCATTGACCTTGGAGAGCCAGTCCCAGACCAACTTGGATGTCTTCAAAGCACTCACACGGCCATACTGTCCTTTGGTCAGATGACCACAGATGATGTTCTTGGCAGTAGAGTCCAGTTGAACGAATTTCTTGACATCAGCAGCATTGACACCTTCTCCAGCCTTGGGAACGCCATTCTCGACGACATACCATAGGTCGACGTCAATGGCTTCAAGATGCATACGCATCTTATTCTTCCAGTAGGGATATTCAGTTCCATCGAAGACGGGGCACGCAGCGGAGACTTTAATTATCCCTGCAGTCGACATAGCTAAAACTCCAGGTGGTTAAACCGAATCACACAGAACAAGGGAGCACCTTGCTCTGATACCAATTGAAAGTGCGTTATATCGACTAGAGGGGGGGTGAATAGGCGATTTTTATGAGAGTCTTCAAAACGTGGAAGTTATGAAGACAAACAGCAGAAATATGCCTATTACTATGCAACGGAAGGTAGACTACACTAGGCAAGCCATGGCCAAGTATCAACAGAGTGAAAGCACAGTGACAAATGGCTGCAGTGTAATAAGGATCAGGTAGGAAGATATTATGAAGCCAAACAGATCATACACTCACGTTGTGAAGACAAAAGATAGAACAGACATGCAATGACTTCACAATGAGTAATCAGTAAGTAAAAGGAAGTGAAGATGAAACCAGTGACTCGTTGAAGACAATGATGTGTTGGACCAGTTCCAGTTGCTGTGACAACTGCACGTCTGGTTGGAGCGGCTAGGTATTTAAACCTTAGGACACACAGTCCCGGACACCCAGTCCTGAACACGCAGCTCAGGACACCAAGTCCTCACCGTATTCTCCTTGAGCTAAGGTCACATAGTCCTCGCCCAATCACTCTGGTAAGTCTTCAAGGTAGACTCCCAAACCTTCACTGACTTCGTTCACTGGCAATCCACAATGTCTCTTGGATGCTCAGAACGTGACGCCTAACCGTCTGGAGGATGCACAGTCCTCAAGTGCTCAGATCACACTGACAAGAAGACTTAAGTGATGCCCAATTCTCTCTGGCTCTGGGTGGTTAGGGCTTTATCCTCGCAAGGAATTCTCTCTCAAAGGCTTCGAGGTGGGTTGCTCTCAAACAACAAAAGCCATGCACTGAAATCTGAGCAGCCAACCGTTGATGGTTGTAGGGGGTGGGCTATTTATAGCCACTTGGCAACCCGACCTGATTTGTCCGAAATGACCCTGGGTCACTAAGGAACTGACACGTGTTCCAACGGTCAGATTTCAAACTCACGCGACAACTTTACTTGGGCTACAAGCAAAGCTGACTTGTCCGGCTCTGGACAAGATTCGCTCTCATTATCTTCACTCGAAGACATAGGTTTTTGGTTTAGGCATCACTTCAGTCATTCTGACTGGTTCTCCTGGACCCCACTTAACAGTACGATGGTTCCTATGACTCAACACAAAAGAAAAAGAACTATGAAGGATCTAAGTCTTCGAGCTCCATAGGCTTCATATCGTGTCTTCTTTTGTCATAGTCTTCAATGTGAATATCTTCATATACCACCTTTGACTTCAATGTCTTCATACATTTTTAGGGGTCATCTCTGGTAGTAAAACCGAATCAATGAGGGACTTCTACCTGTGTTATCCTGCAATTCTCACAAACACATTAGTCCCTCAACTAGGTTTGTCGTCAATACTCCAAAACCAACTAGGGGTGGCACTAGATGCACTTACAGAGAGGCTAGCAATGGTGGAAGGGTGAGAGTGCGTATAATCCATGGACTCAACATTAGTCATAAAGAACTCATATACTTATTGCAAAAATCTATTAGTTATCGAAACAAAGTACTACGCGCATGCTCCTAGGGGATAGATTGGTAGGAAAAGACCATCGCTCGCCCCCGACCGCCACTCATAAGGAAGATAATCAATAAATAAATCATGCTCCAACTTCGTCACGTAACGGTTCACCATACGTGCATGCTACGGGAATCACAAACTTCAACACAAGTATCTCTCAAATTCACAACTACTCAACTAGCATGACTCTAATATCACCATCTCCATATCTCAAAACAATTATCAAGTATCAAACTTCTCTTAGTATTCAATGCACTTCATATGAAAGTTTTTATTGTATCCCTCTTGGATGCCCATCATATTAGGACTAAGTTCATAACCAAAGCAAATTAACATGCTGTTCTAGAGACTCTCAAAATGATATAAGTGACGCATGAGAGTTAATCTATTTCTATAAAATAAAACCACCACCGTGCTCTAAAAGGATATAAGTGAAGCAATAGAGCAAATGGCAAACTACTCCGAAAGATATAAGTGAAGATCAATGAGTAGTCGAATAATTATGCAACTATGTCAAGACTATCTAACATTTAATAATCTCAGATCTTGGTATTTTATTCAAACAGCAAGCAAAACTAAATAAAATAAAATGACGCTCCAAGCAAAACACATATCATGTGGTAAATAAAAATATAGTTTCAAGTAAAGTTACCGATGAACGAAGACGAAAGAGGGGATGCCTTCCGGGGCATCCCCAAGCTTAGGCTTTTGGTTGTCCTTGAATATTACCTTGGGGTGCCTTGGGCATCCCCAAGCTTAGGCTCTTGCCACTCCTTATTCCATAGTCCATCGAATCTTTAACCAAAACTTGAAAACTTCACAACACAAAACTTAACAGAAAACTCGTAAGCTCCGTTAGCGAAAGAAAACAAGACACCACTTAAAGGTACTGTAATTAACTCATTATTTATTTATATTGGTGTTAAAACTACTGTATTCCAACTTTTCTATGCTTTATAAACTCTTTTACTAGCCATAGATTCATCAAAATAAGTAAACAACACATGAAAAACCGAATCTGTCAAAAACAGAACAGTTTGTAGTAATCTGTATTTAATGCAAACTTCTGGAAACCCAAAAATTCTAAAATAAATTTCTGGGCATGAGGAATTTATCTATTAATCATCTGCAAAAATAATTAACTAACTATCACTCTCCAATAAAAAATGGCAGCAATTCTCGTGAGCGCTAAATTTTCTGTTTTTAACAGCATGATCGCAAAGACTTTCCCCAAGTCTTCCCAAAGGTTCTACTTGGCACAATCACTAATTAAAAGCATAAAACCACATCTAAACAGAGTCTAGATGAATTATTAATTACTAAACAGGAACAAAAAGTAAAGAACAAGAATAGGATTGGGTTGCCTCCCAACAAGCGCTATCATTTAACTCCCCAAGCTAGGCATGATGATTTCAATGATGCTCACATAAAAGATAAGAATTGAAACATAAAGAGAGCATCATGAAGAATATTACTAGCACATTTAATTCTAACCCACTTCTTATGCATAGGGATTTTGTGAGCAAACAACTTATGTGAACAAGAATCAGCTTGCATAGGAAGGTAAAGCAAGCAACACTTCAAGATTTTCAACATGTAGAGAGGAAACTTGATATTATTGCAACTTCTACAAGCATATATTCCTCCCTCATAATAATTTTCAGTAGCATAATGAATGAATTCAACAATATAACCATCAAATAAAGCATTATTTTCATGATCTACAAGCATAGAAAATTTACTACTCTCCACATAAGCAAATTTCTTCTCATGAATAATAGTGGGAGCAAACTCAACAAAATAACTATCATGTGAGGCATAATCCAATTGAAAACTAAAATCGTGATGACAAGTTTCATGGTTATCATTATTCTTTATAGCATACAAGTCATCACAATAATCATCATAGATAGCAACTTTGTTCTCATAATCAATTGGAACCTCTTCCAGAATACTGGATTCATCACAAAATAAATCATGACCTCTCCAAATCCACTTTCATCAATATAATCATCATAAATAGGAGGCATGCTTTCATCATAATAAATTTGCACATAAAAACTTGGGGGACAAAAAATATCATCTTCATCAAACATAGCTTCCCCAAGCTTGTAGCTTTGCATATCATTAACATCATAGATATTCAAGGAATTCATACTAACAACATTGCAATCATGCTCATCATACAAATATTTAGTGCCAAACATTCTAATGCATTCTTCTTCTAACACTTTGGCACAATTTTCCTTTCCATCATACTCACGAAAGATATTAAAAAGATGAAGCGTATAAGGCAAACTCAATTCCATTTTTTTGTAGTTTTCTTTTATAAACTAAACTAGTGCTAAAACAAGAAACAAAAAGATTCGATTGCAAAATCTAAAGATATACCTTCAAGCGCTAACCTCCCCGGCAACGGCGCCAAAAAAGAGCTTGATGTCTACTACACAACCTTCTTCTTGTAGACGTTGTTGGGCCTCCAAGTGCAGAGGTTTGTAGGGCAGTAGCAAATTTCCCTCAAGTGGATGACCTAAGGTTTATCAATCTGTGGGAGGCGTAGGATGAAGATGGTCTCTCTCAAGCAACCCTGCAACCAAATAACAAAGAGTCTCTTGTGTCCCCAACACACCCAATACAATAGTAAATTGTATAGGTGCACTAGTTCAGCGAAGAGATGGTGATACGAGTGCAATATGGATGGTAGATATAGGTTTTTGTAATCTGAAAATATAAAAATAGCAAGGTAATTAATGATAAAAGTGAGCACAAACGGTATTGCAATGCTAGAAACAAGGCCTAGGGTTCATACTTTCACTAGTGCAAGTTCTCTCAACAATAATAACATAATTGGATCACATAACTATCCCTCAACATGCAACAAAGAGTCACTCCAAAGTCACTAATAGTGGAGAACAAACAAAGAGATTATGGTAGGGTACGAGACCACCTCAAAGTTATTCTTTCCAATCAATCCATTGGGCTATTCATATAAGTGTCACAAACAGCCCTGGAGTTCGTACTAGAATAACACCTTAAGACACAAGTCAACCAAAACCCTAATGTCACCTAGATACTCCAATGTCATCTCAAGTATCCGTGGGTATGATTATACGATATGCATCACACAATCTCAGATTCATCTATTCAACCAACACATAGAACCTCAAAGAGTGCCCCAAAGTTTCTACTGGAGAATCACGACGAAAACGTGTGCCAACCCCTATGCATAGGTTCACGGGCGGAACCCACAAGTTGATCACCAAAACATACATCAAGTGAATCATGTGGGCCATTGTCACCACAGATACGCATGACAAGACATACATCAAGTGTCCTCAAATCTTTAAAGACTCAATCCGATAAGATAACTTCAAAGGGGAAACTCAATCCATTACAAGAGAGTAGAGGGGGAGGAGAAACATAAGATCCAACTATAATAGCAAAGCTCGCGATACATCAAGATCGTGCCAAATCAAGAACACGAGAGAGAGAGATCAAACACATAGGTACTGGTACATACCCTCAGCCCCGAGGGAGAACTACTCCCTCCTCGTCATGGAGAGCACCGGGATGATGAAGATGGCCACCGCAGAGGGATTCCCCCTCCGGCAGGGTGCCAGAACGGGTCTAGATTGGCTTTCGGTGGCTACGGAGGATTCTGGCGGCGGAACTCCCGATCTATTGTGCTATGATACGTCTCCAATGTATCTATAATTTTTGATTGCTCCATGCTATATTATGTACTCTTTTGGACATTATTGGGCTTTATTATCCACTTTTATATTATTTTTGGGACTAACCTATTAACCGGAGGCCCAGCCCAGAATTGCTGTTATTTTGCCTGTTTTAGGGTTTCGAAGAAAATAAATATCTAATGGAGTCCAAACGGAATGAAACCTCCGGGAACGTGATTTTCTCAACGAACAAGACCCGAGAGACTTGGACCCTACGTCAAGAAAGAAAAGAGGAGGCCACGAGGTAGGGGGCGCGCCTGCCTACCCTAGGCGCGCTCTCCACCCTCGTGGGCCCCCTGTTGCTCCACCGATGTACTCCTTCCTCCTATATATATCCACGTACCCCCAAACGACCAGATACAGAGCCAAAACCCTAATTCCATCGCCGTAACTTTCTGTATCCACGAGATCCCATCTTGGGGCCTGTTTCGGAGCTCCGCCGGAGGGGGCATCGATCACGGAGGGCTTCTACATCAACACCATAGCCTCTCCGATGAAGTGTGAGTAGTTTACCTCAGACCTATGGGTCCATAGTTAGTAGCTAGATGGCTTCTTCTCTCTTTTTGGATCTCAATACGATGTTCTCCCCCTCTCTTGTGGAGAACTATTCGATGTAATCTTCTTTTTGCGGTGTGTTTGTTGAGACCGATGAATTGTGGGTTTATGATCAAGTCTATCTATGAATAATATTTGAATCTTCTCTGAATTCTTTTATGTATGATTGGTTATCTTTGCAAGTCTCTTCGAATTATCAGTTTGGTTTGGCCTACTAGATTGATCTTTCTTGCAATGGGAGAAGTGCTTAGCTTTGGGTTCAATCTTGCGGTGTCCTTTCCCGGTGATAGCAAGGGCAGCAATGCACGTATTGTATTGTTGCCATCGAGGATAGCAAGATGGGGGTTTTCTTCATATTGCATGAATCTATCCCTCTACATCATGTCATCTTGCTTAAGGCGTTACTTTGTTTTTAACTTAATACTCTAGATGCATGCTGGATAGCGGTCGATGAGTGGAGTAATAGTAGTAGATGCAGGCAGGAGTCGGTCTACTTGTCTCGGATGTGATGCCTATATACATGATCATACCTAGATATTCTCATAACTATGCTCAATTCTGTCAATTGCTCAACAGTAATTTGTTCACCCACCGTAGAATACTTATGCTCTCGAGAGAAGCCACTAGTGAAACCTATGGCCTCCGGGTCTATCTTTATCATATTGATCTCCTACTACTTAGTTATTTCCTTTGTTATTTACTTTGCCTTTATTTTACTTTGCATCTTTATTATAAAAATACCAAAAATATTATCTTATCATATCTATCAGATCTCACTCTCGTAAGTGGCCTTATAGGGATTCACAACCCCTATTTGCGTTGGTTACGAGGATTTATTTGTTTTGTGCAGGTGCGAGGGACTCACGCGTAGCCTCCTACTGGATTGATACCTTGGTTCTCAAAAACTGAGGGAAATACTTACACTACTTGCTGCATCATCCCTTTCTCTTCGAGGAAAACCAACGCAGTGCTCAAGAGGTAGCAAGAAGGATTTCTGGCGCCGTTGCTGGGGATGTCTACGCAAAAGTCAACATACCAAGTACCCATCACATACCCTTATCTCCCGCATTACATTATTTGCCATTTGTCTCTCGTTTCCCTCTCCCCCCACTTCACCCTTGCCGTTTTATTCGCCCTCTCTCTCTATCCTCCCTCTCTATTTGCCTCTTTTTGCCCGCTTGCCTTTTGTTTGCTTGTGTGTTAGTTTGCTTGCTTGTCACGATGGCTCAAGATAATACTAAATTGTGTGACTTCACCAACACCAACAACAATGATTTTATTAGCCTCCGATTGCTCCTCTTACCGATGCTAAATCTTGTGAAATTAATACTGCTTTGCTGAATCTTGTTATGAAAGATCCGTTCTCCGGCCTTCCTAGTGAAGATGCCGCTACTCATCTAAATAGCTTCGTTGATTTGTGTGACATGCAAAAGAAGAAAGATGTGGATAATGATATTGTTAAATTGAAGCTATTTCCTTTTTCGCTTAGAGATCGTGCTAAAGCTTGGTTTTCGTCTTTGCCTAAAAATAGTATTGATTCATGGAACAAGTGCAAAGATGCTTTTATCTCTAAGTATTTTCTTACCGCTAAGATCATCTCTCTTAGAAACAATATTATGAATTTTAAGCAACTTGATCATGAACATGTTGCACAAGCTTGGGAGAGAATGAAATTAATGATACGTAATTGCCCTACTCATGGTTTAGATTTGTGGATGATTATACAAATTTTTATGCCGGATTGAATTTTGCTTCTAGAAATCTTTTAGATTCGGCCGCGGGAGGCACTTTTATGGAAATCACTTTAGGAGAAGCTACTAAACTCCTAGATAATATTATGGTTAATTATTCTCAATGGCATACTGAAAGATCTACTAATAAAAAGGTGCATGCGATAGAAGAAATTAATGTTTTGAGTGGGAAGATGGATGAACTTATGAAATTATTTGCTAATAAGAGTGTTTCTTCTGACCCTAAGGATATGCCCTTGTCTACTTTGATTGAGAATAATAATGAATCTATGGATGTGAATTTTGTTGGTAGGAACAATTTTGGTAACAACGCGTATAGAGGAAATTTCAACCCTAGGCCTTACCCTAGTAATCCCTCTAATAATCATGGTAATTCCTACAACAATTCTTATGGAAATTATAATAAGATGCCCTCTGATTTTGAATCTAATATTAAACAATTTATTACTTCGCAAAAGAATTTTAATGCTATGATTAAAGAAAAATTGCTTAAGATTGATGATTTGGCTAGGAACGTTGATAGAATTGCTCTTGATGTTGATTCTTTGAAACTTAGATCTATTCCACCTAAGCATGATATCAATGAGTCTCTCAAATCCATGAGAATTTTCATTGATGAGTGCAAAGAAAGAACCGCTAGGATGCGTGCTAAGAAAGATGCCTTTATAAGAGCGTGTTCTTCTAGTTCCTATGAAAATAAAGATGAAGATCTAAAAGTTATTGATGTGTCCCCTATTAAATCTTTGTTTTGCAATATGAATCTTGATAATGATGGGACTGAATATGATCCACCTTTACCTAGAAGGCGTTCCAAGAATTCGGAATTTGTTGATCTTGATGCTAAAATTGATAAAAGTGGGATTGAAGAAATTAAAACCCTAGATGTTGCTAAACCCACTATTATGGATTTCAAGGAATTTAACTATGAAAATTGCTCTTTGATTTATTGTATTTCCTTGTTGCAATCCGTGCTAAATTCTCCTCATGCTTATAGTCAAAATAAAGCGTTTACTAAACATATCATTGATGCCTTGATGCAATCTTATGAAAAAAAACTTGAACTGGAAGTTTCTATCCCTAGAAAACTTTATGATGAGTGGGAACCAACTATTAAAATTAAAATTAAAGATCATGAATGCTATACTTTATGTGATTTGGGTGCTAGTGTTTCCACGATTCCAAAGACTTTGTGTGATTTGTTAGGTTTCCGTGATTTTGATGATTGCTCTTTAAACTTGCACCTTGGGGATTCCAATATTAAGAAACCTATGGGAAGAATTAATGATGTTCTTATTGTTGCAAATAGGAATTATGTGCCCGTAGATTTTATTGTTCTTGACATAGATTGTAATCCTTCATGTCCTATTATTCTTGGTAGACCTTTCCTTAGAACGATTGGTGCAATTATTGATATGAAGGAAGGAAATATTAGATTTCAATTTCCATTAAGGAAAGGCATGGAACACTTTCCTAGAAAGAAAATTAAATTACCTTATGAATCTATTATGAGAGCCACTTATGGATTGCCTACCAAAGATGGAAATTCCTAGATCTATTCTTGCTTGTTATGCCTAGCTAGGGGCGTTAAACGATAGCGCTTGTTGAGAGGAGACCCAATTTTATTTTTATTCCTTTCTTTTTGATCCTGTTTATTAATAAATAATTTATCTAGCCTCTGTTTTTGTTGTGTTTTTTGTGTTTAATTAGTGTTTGTGCCAAGTAGAACCGTTGGGAAGACTTGGGGAAAGTCTTGTTGAACTTGCTGTAAAAAACAGAAACTTTAGCGCTCACGAGAACTGCTGTCATTTTTATTTGGAAAGTGATATTTAGTTAATTCTTTTTGCAGATGATAATAGATAAATTCCTCACTTCCAGAAATTTATTTTAGAATTTTTGGGGTTCCAGATCTTGCGCTAGCTACAGATTACTACAGACTGTTCTGTTTTTGACAGATTCTGTTTTTCGTGTGTTGTTTGCATATTTTGATGAATCTATGGCTAGTAAAATAGTTTATAAATCATAGAGAAGTTGGAATACAGTAGGTATAACACCAATATAAATAAAGAATGAGTTCATTACAGTACCTTGAAGTGGTCTTTTGTTTTCTTTCGCTAACGGAGCTCACGAGATTTTCTACTTTAAGTTTTGTGTTGTGAAGTTTTCAAGTTTTGGGTAAAGATTTGATGGATTATGGAACAAGGAGTGGCAAGAGCCTAAGATTGGGGATGCCCATGGCACCCCCAACATAATCTAAGGACACCTAAAAGCCAAAGCTTGGGGATGCCCCGGAAGGCATCCCCTCTTTCGTCTACTTCTATCGGTAACTTTACTTGGAGCTATATTTTTATTCGGCACATGATATGTGTTTTGCTTGGAGCGTCTTGTATTATTTGAGTCTTTGCTTGTTAGTTTACCACAAACATACTTTCTATACACACCTCTTGAGAGAGCCATACATGATTTAGAATTTGTTAGAATACTCTATGTGCTTCGCTTATATCTTTTGAGTTATCTAATTTTGCTCTAGTACTTCTCTTATATCTTTTAGAGAGCGGTGGTGGATTTGTTTTATAGAAACTATTGATCTCTCATGCTTCACTTAGATTATTTTGAGTCTTAAATAGCATGGTAATTTGCTTAAAATCCTAATATGCTAGGTATTCAAGAATAAAAACTTTCTTATGAGTGTGTTGAATACTATGATAAGTTTGATACTTGATAATTGTTTTGAGATATAAAGATGGTGATATTAAAGTTGTGCTAGTTGAGTAGTTGTGAATTTGAGAAATACTTGTGTTGAAGTTTGTGATTCCCGTAGCATGCACGTATGGTGAACCGTTATGTGATGAAGTCGGAGCATGATTTATTTTTTGATTGCCTTCCTTATGAGTGGCGGTCGGGGACGAGCGATGGTATTTTCCTACCAATCTATCCCCATAGGAGCATGCACGTAATACTTTGCTTTGATAACTTGTAGATTTTTGCAATAAGTATATGAGTTCTTTATGACTAATGTTGAATCCATGGATTATACGCACTCTCACCCTTCCACCTTTGCTAGCCTCTCTAATACCGCGCACCTTTCGCCGGTATCATACACCCACCATATACCTTCCTCAAAACAGCCACCATACCTACCTATTATGGCATTTCCATAGCCATTCCGAGATATATTGCCATACAACTTTCCACCGTTCCATTTATTATGACACACTCCATCATTGTCATATTGCTTAGCATGATCATGTAGTTGACATCGTATTTGTGGCAAAGCCACCATTCATAATTCTTTTATACATGTCACTCATGAGTCATTGCATATCCCGGTACACCGCCGGAGGCATTCATATAGAGTCATATTTTGTTCTAAGTATCGAGTTGTAAGAAAAATAAAAGTGTGATGATCATCATTATTAGAGCATTGTCCCAGTGAGGAAAGGATGATGGAGACTATGATTCCCCCACAAGTCGGGATGAGACTCCGGACGAAAAATAAAAAAAGAGAAAGAAAAGAGGCCAAAAAAAGAGAGAGAGAAAAAAGGCCCAAATAAAAAAAATGAGAGAAAAAGAGAGAAGGGACAATGCTACTATCCTTTTACCACACTTGTGCTTCAAAGTAGCACCATGATCTTCATAGTAGAGAGTCTCTCATGTTATCACTTTCATATACTAGTGGGAATTTTCATTATAGAACTTGGCTTGTATATTCCAATGATGGGCTTCCTCAAAATGCCCTAGGTCTTCATGAGCAAGCAAGTTGGATGCACACCCACTTAGTTTCATTTTGAGCTTTCATATACTTATAGCTCTAGTGCATCCGTTGCATGGAAATCCCTACTCACTCACATTGATACCTATTGCTGGGCATCTCCATAGCCCGTTGATACGCCTAGTTGATGTGAGACTATCTTCTCCCTTTTTGTCTTCTCCACAACCACCACTCTATTACACCTATAGTGCTATATCCATGGATCACGCTCATGTATTGCGTGAAGATTGAAAAAGTTTTGAGAATGTCAAAAGTATGAAACAATTGCTTGGCTTGTCACCGGGGTTGTGCATGATTTAAATATTTTGTGTGGTGAAGATAGAGCATAGCCAGACTATATGATTTTGTAGGGATAACTTTCTTTAGCCATGTTATTTTGAGAAGACATAATTGCTTTGTTAGTATGCTTGAAGTATTATTATTTTTATGTCAATATGAACTTTTGTCTTGAATCTTTCGGATCTGAATATTCATACCACAATTAAGAAGAATTACATTAAAATTATGCCAAGTAGCACTCCGCATCAAAAATCTGTTTTTATCATTTACCTACTCGAGGACGAGCAGGAATTAAGCTTGGGGATGCTTGATACGTCTCCAACGTATCTATAATTTTTGATTGCTCCATGCTATATTATCTACTATTTTGGACATTATTGGGCTTTATTATCCACTTTTATATTATTTTTGGGACTAACCTATTAACCGGAGGCCCAACCCAGAATTGCTGTTTTTTTGCCTGTTTTAGGGTTTCGAAGAAAAGGAATATCAAACAGAGTCCAAACGGAATGGAACCTTCGGGGCTGTGATTTTCTCAATGAACAAGACCCGGGAGACTTGGACCCTACGTCAAGAAACAAAAGAGGAGGCCACGAGGTAGGGGGCGCGCCTGCCTATCCTAGGCACGCCCTCCACCCTCGTCGGCCCCCTGTTACTCCACCGACGTACTCCTTCCTCCTATATATATCCACGTACCCCCAAATGACCAGATACGGAGCCAAAACCCTAATTCCACCGCCGTAACTTTCTGTATCCACGAGATCCCATCTTGGGGCCTGTTTCGGAGCTCCGCCGGAGGGGGCATCGATCACGGAGGGCTTCTACATCAACACCATAGCCTCTCCGATGAAGTGTGAGTAGTTTACCTCAGACCTACGGGTCCATAGTTAGTAGCTAGATGGCTTCTTCTCTCTTTTTGGATCTCAATACAATGTTCTCCCCCTCTCTTGTGGAGAACTATTCGATGTAATCTTCTTTTTGCGGTGTGTTTGTTGAGACCGATGAATTGTGGGTTTATGATCAAGTCTATCTATGAATAATATTTGAATCTTCTCTGAATTCTTTTATGTATGATTGGTTATCTTTGCAAGTCTCTTCGAATTATCAGTTTGGTTTGGCCTACTAGATTGATCTTTCTTGCAATGGGAGAAGTGCTTAGCTTTGGGTTCAATCTTGCGGTGTCCTTTCCCGGTGACAGTAAGGGCAGCAAGGCACGTATTGTATTGTTGCCATCGAGGATAGCAAGATGGGGTTTTCTTTATATTGCATGAGTCTATCCCTCTACATCATGTCATCTTGCTTAAGGCGTTACTCTGTTTTTAACTTAATACTCTAGATGCATGCTGGATAGCGGTTGATGAGTGGAGTAATAGTAGTAGATGCAGGCAGGAGTCGGTCTACTTGTCTCGGACGTGATGCCTATATACATGATCATACCTAGATATTCTCATAACTATGCTCAATTCTGTCAATTGCTCAACAGTAATTTGTTCACCCACCGTAGAATACTTATGCACTCGAGAGAAGCCACTAGTGAAACCTATGGCCCCCAGGTCTATCTTTATCATTTTGATCTCCTACTACTTAGTTATTTCCTTTGTTATTTATTTTACTTTGCATCTTTATCATAAAAATACCAAAAATATTATCTTATCATATCTATCAGATCTCACTCTCGTAAGTGGCCTTATAGGGATTGACAACTCATATTTGCGTTGGTTGCGAGGATTTATTTGTTTTGTGCAGGTGCGAGGGACTCGCGTGTAGCCTCCTACTGGATTGATACCTTTGTTCTCAAAAACTGAGGGAAATACTTACGCTACTTTGTTGCATCATCCATTCCTCTTCGGGGAAAACCAACGCAGTGCTCAAGAGGTAGCATGCTCCTCGAAGTTTTTAGGGTATATGGGTATATATAGGAGGAAGAAGTACGTCGGTGGATCTCCGGGCTGTCCACGAGGCAGGGGGGCGTGCCCCCACCCTCGTGGGCAGCCCGGGACTCTCCTGGTCCATCTCCGATACTCCGTGGGCTTCTTCTGGTCCAAAAATAAGTTCCATGAAGTTTCAGGTCAATTGGACTCTGTTTGATTTTCCTTTTCTGCGATACTCTAAAACAAGGGAAAAAAGAAACTGGCACGGGGCTCTGGGTTAATAGGTTAGTCCCAAAAATCATATAAAATAGCTTATAAATGCATATAAAACATCCAAAACAGATAATATAATAGGATGGAACAATAAAAAATTATAGATACGTTGGAGACGTATCACTGCAAACCCTTGCACTTGAGGGGCCAACACCTTCCTAGTTGATAGGAAGCAGCAAACCTTCTTGTGTTTTTCCCGCTCATCGTCTTCGAGGCGATCTTGCTCTACGGTGCAAAGGCGGAACTCCCATCTCCTCGGTCGTGCTTGACCAGCTCGAAGGCGCCGACGTCGACCTCCTTGGTCTCACTACCGGACTCTTCCATGGTCTCCTCGGGAAGGTCATCAATGTCTATCTCCACTAGGGGCGCCTTGGCACGAGTTGCGCACGTTGAGGTGGCGGGATCCTCAGTTGGGAGCCAAATCACCTTGGTTGCCCACGAATGATACACCTACAAAAATAAACAGAGGACCAGTTCAAATTTCCAAATGACATAAGCTGACAAAAGTTAAGTAAATACTCACTATAGGTACAGATGACCCACAAGTATAGGGGATCTATCGTAGTCCTTTTGATAAGTAAGAGTGTCAAACCCAACAAGGATCAGAAGGAAATGATAAGCGGTTTTCAGCAAGGTATTCTCTGCAAGTACTGAAATAAGTGGTAACAAATAGTTTTGTGATAGGATAATTGTAACAAGCAACAAGTAACAAAAGTAAATAAAGTGCAGCAAGGTGGCCCAATCCTTTTGTATCAAAGGACAAGCCGGAACAAACTCTTATAATAGGAAAAGCGCTCCCGAGGACACATGGGAATATCGTCAAGCTAGTTTTCATCACGTTCATATGATTCACGTCCGATACTTTGATAATTTGATATGTGGGTCGACCGGTGCTTGGGTGTTGTTCTTACTTGAACAAGCATCCCACTTATGATTAACCTCTATTGCAAGCATCCGAACTACAACAAAAGTATTAAGGTAAACCTAACCATATCATGAAACATGTGGATCCAAATCAGCCCCTTACGAAGCAACGCATAAACTAGGGTTTAAGCTTCTGTCACTCTAGCAACCCATCATCTACTTATTACTTCCCAATGCCTTCCTCTAGGCCCAAATAATGGTGAAGTGTTATGTAGTCGACGTTCACATAACACCACTAGAGTCTAGACAACATACATCTTATCAAAATATCAAACAAATACCAAATTCACATGACTACTCATAGAAAGACTTCTCCCTTGTCCTCAGGAACGAACGTAATTACTCACAAAGCATATTCATGTTCATAATCAGAGGGGTAATAATATGCATATAGGATCTGAACATATGATCTTCCACCAAATAAACCAACTAGCATCAACTACAAGGAGTAATCAACACTACTAGCAACCTACTAGCACCAATCCGGGACTTTGAGACAAGAATTGGATACAAGAGATGAACTAGGGTTTGGAGATGAGATGGTGCTGGTGAAGATGTTGATGGAGATTGCCCTCTCCCGATGAGAGGAGCGTTGGTGATGACGATGGTGATGATTTCCCCCTCCCGGAGGGAAGTATCCCCGGCAGAACAGCTCTGCCGGAGCTCTAGATTGGATCCGCCAAGGTTCCGCCTCGTGGCGGCGGAGTCTCGTCCCGAAAAGTTCCTTCTTATTTTTTTCTCATTGAAAGACTTCATATAGGAGAAGATGGGCGTCGGAGAGCCACCAGGGGGCCCACGAGGTAGGGGGCGTGCCCCCCACCCTCGTGAGCAGGGTGTGGGCCCCCTGGCCTTCATCTTTGGTGAGGATTTTTCTTTATTTATTTTAAGACGTTCCGTGGAGTTTCAGGACTTTTGGAGTTGCGCAGAATAGGTCTCTAATATTTGCTCCTTTTCCAGCCCAGAATTCCAGCTGCCGACATTCTCCCTCCTTATGTAAACCTTGTAAAATAAGAGAGAATAGCCATAAGTATTGTGATATAAATGAAATAATAGTCCATAATGCAATAAATATCGATATAAAAGCATGATGCAAAATGGACGTATCAACTCCCCCAAGCTTAGACCTCGCTTGTCCTCAAGCGAAAAGCCGATAACAATAAATATGTCCTCATGTTTAGAGGTAGAGGCGTCGATAAAAAATAAAATATGGACATGAAGGCATCATGATTATTCTCATAACAGCAACATATATAGATTTTGTCATATGATTACTTATGTTCAAGTGATGATCTATTCACAATGCAAAAGTATAAATCATAAACCTTATTGGGCTCCGACAAACTATAATCTCAGTCATTGAAGCAATTGCAATTTATCAAAACATCGGAAATAGTCTATGTCAGAGCTAAAAAGCAAGTCCACATACTCAACTATCATTTAGTCCTCCATAATTGCTAACACTCACGCAATACTTGTGGTTATGGAGTTTTAATCGGACACAGAGAAAGATAGGGGCTTATAGTTTTTCCCCACAACCTTTTACCTCAAGGGTAATGTCAACAATAATGGTTCATGCTCCCCTACATCCAATTATATATATATATATATATATATATATATATATATATACTTTCCAACATGCTGAGCTTGCCAAAGGATAAAATGAAAAAGAAAAGGTGAAGATCACCATGACTCTTGCATAAGGTAGAAGATAATAATAAAAGATAGGCCCTTCGCAGAGGGAAGCAGAGGTTGCCATGCGCTTTTATGGTTGGATATATAAAATCTCAATGCGAAAGAACGTCACTTTATATTGCCCCTTGTGATATGAACCTTTATTATGCAGTCCATCGCTTTTATTACTTCCATATCACAAGATCGTATAAAGCTTATTTCTCCCACACCAATTAATAATACATATTTAGAGCAATTTTTATTGCTTTGCACCGATGACAACTTACTTGAAGGACCTTACTCAATCCATAGGTAGATATGG
Source organism: Triticum urartu (assembly GCF_003073215.2). Lineage (NCBI taxonomy): Eukaryota > Viridiplantae > Streptophyta > Magnoliopsida > Poales > Poaceae > Triticum > Triticum urartu. Next base: position 712,124,590 of record NC_053023.1, read on the forward strand.
TGGACTCTCATGGCAAAACTGGTTTAAGGGTATTTGGAAGCACAAGTAGTATTTCTACTTGGTGCTGAGAATTTGGCTAGCATGAGGGGGAAAGGCAAGCTCAACAAGTTAGAGGATCCATGACAACATACTTTATCTCAGATATAAGAAGTTTGCCTGCAAAAAATCTTAAACGAGAGTTGTATAGCAATACATAATCACCTACATTAAACTCACGCTTTTGTATCCTTTTGTCATGCCATCTTTTAACTTTTTCTTTAAACAACTTGGCATTTTCATAAGCTTGGGTTCTCCATTCATCAAGTGAGATGATATCAAATAACCTCTTCTCACCGGCAAGTTTAAAATCATAGTTGAGCTCTTTAATAGCCCAATATGCCTTATGTTCTAGTTCGAGAGGTAAGTGACATGCTTTTCCATAAACCATTTTATACGGAGACATACCCATAGGATTTTTGTATGCAGTTCTATAAGCCCATAATGCATCATCAAGTTTCTTGGACCAATTCTTTCTAGACCTATTAATAGTCTTTTGCAAAATTAATTTGAGCTCTCTATTACTCAACTCTACTTGACCACTAGACTGTGGGTGATAAGGAGATGCAATTCTATGATTAACATCATATTTAGCAAGCATTTTACGGAAAGCACCATGAATAAAGTGTGAACCACCATCAGTCATTAAATATCTAGGGACTCCAAACCTCGGGAAAATAACTTCCTTAAGCATTTTAATAGAAGTGTTATGATCAGCACTACTAGTTGGAATAGTTTCTACCCACTTAGTAACGTAATCAACAGCAACTAGAATATGTGTGTATCCATTAGAGGCAGGAAAAGGTCCCATATAATCAAAGCCCCAAACATCAAACGGTTCAATAAACAAGAGAATAATTCATAGGCATTTCTTGACGTCTACTTATATTACCAATTCTTTGACAATCATCACAAGACAAGACAAACTTACGGGCATCCTTGAAGAGAGTAGGCCAATAAAAACCAAATTGCAATATCTTATGTGCAGTTCTATCTCCAGCGTGGTGTCCTCCATAAGACTCGGAATGACACTTGCGTAGGATCTGTTCCTGTTCATGCTCAGGTACACAACGTCTAATAACACCGTCTACTCCTTCTTTCTAAAGGTGTGGGTCATCCCAAAAGTAATGTCTCAAATCATAGAAGAACTTTTTCTTTTGTTGGTATGTGAAGCTAGGTGGTATAAACTTAGCAACAATATAATTAGCATAATCAACATACCATGGAGTACTACGAGAAATACTTATAACATTTAATTGTTCATCAGGAAAGCTATCATTAATAGGTAGTGGGTCATCAAGAATATTTTCTAACCTAGACAAGTTGTCTGCAACGGGGTTCTCAGCTCCCTTTCTATCAACAATATGCAAATCAAATTCTTGTAGCAAGAGAACCCATCTAATAAGTCTAGGTTTAGCATCTTTCTTTTCCATAAGATATTTAATAGCAGCATGATCAGTTTGAATAGTTATTTTAGAATCAACAATATAAGATCTGAACTTATCACAAGCAAATACAACTGCTAAAAGCTCTTTTTCAGTGGTAACATAATTTATTTGAGCCTTGTCTAGAGTCTTACTAGCATAATGAATAACATTTAATTTCTTATCAACTCTTTTCCCTAGAACAGCACCTACAGCATAATCACTAGCATCACACATAATTTCAAAGGGTAGGTTCCAATCAGGTGGCTGAACAATAGGTGCAGTGACTAATGCTTTCTTAAGTATTTCAAATGCTTCTACACAATCATCATCAAAGACAAATGGTGTATCTTTTTGCAATAAATTAGTCAGAGGCTGAGAAATTTTTGAGAAGTCCTTAATGAACCTCCTATAAAATCCGGCATGACCAAGGAAACTTCTTATACCTTTGATGTCCTTGGGACATGGCATTTTTTCAATAGCATCAACCTTGGCTTTATCAACTTCAATACCTCTTTCAGAAACTTTGTGCCCCAAGACAATACCTTCATTAACCATAAAGTGGCACTTTTCCCAATTCAAGACAAGATTAGTTTCTTCACATCTCTCCAAATCTCGATCAAGATTGCTCAAGCAATCATCAAAAGAGGAACCATAGACATAAAAGTCGTCCATGAAAACCTCACAAATCTTTTCACAAAAGTCAGAGAATATAGCCATCATGCATCTTTGAAAGGTAGCAGGTGCATTACATAAACCAAAAGGCATACGTCTATAAGCAAAAGTACCAAAAGGGCATGTAAAAGTAGTCTTTGATTGATCTCTAGCCGACACAGGTATTTGAGAGAAACCAGAATAACCATCTAGAAAGCAATAGTGTGTATGTTTGCATAATCTTTCTAGCATTTGATCAATAAAAGGTAAGGAGTAATGATCTTTCTTAGTAGCTTTATTTAATTTGCGGAAATCAATTACCATCCTATAACCTGTGATAATTCTTTGTGGAATCAATTCATCTTTATCATTAGGAACAACAGTAATACCTCCCTTCTTAGGGACACAATGGACAGGACTTACCCACTCACTATCAGCAACGGGATAGATTATACCTTCCTCGAGAAGCTTTAACATTTCTTTTGTTACCACTTCTTTCATCTTAGGATTCAGACGTCGTTGAGGATCACGAACTGGTTTGCCATCTGCTTCCAACTTTATTTAATGTTGACATAGAGTGGGACTAATGCCCTTAAGATCATCAAAGAGTATATCCAATAGCAGCACGATGCTTCTTCAGAGTTTTCAATAGTCTTTCTTCTTCATGCTCTGAAAGGTTAGCACTAATAATAACATGATATATCTTATTTTCATCAAGATAAGCATATTTAAGATTATCAGGCAAAGGTTTAAGCTCAAACACGGGATCACCCTTGGGTGGAGGAGGATCCCCTAAGATTTCAACAGGCAAGTTGTGATGCAGAATAGGTTCATGTTTAAAGAAATACTTCATCTATTTCCCTTCTTTCATTCATGAACATATCATTTTCATGGTCTAGCAAATAGTGTTCTAAAGGATCACTAGGAGGTATGGCAATAGAAGCAAGACCAATAATTTCATCCTTACTAGATAATTCTTCCTCACGATGTTGTTTACTAAATTTAGAGAAATTAAACTCATGAACCATATCATCCAAGCCAACAGTAACAACATTCTTTGTGCAATCTATGGTAGCATTGACAGTATTTAAGAAGGGTCTACCAAATATAATGGGACAAAAGCTATCTTGCGGAGAAGTAAGAACAAGAAAATCAGCAGGATATTTAGTTTTCCCACACAAGACTTCAACATCTCTAACAATTCCCATCGCTGAAATAGTATCTCTATTGGTAAGTTTAATTGTGACATCAATATCTTCTAACTCAGCAGGTGCAATTTCATGCTTGATTTCTTTATACAAGTCATAAGGTATAACACTAGCACTAGCACCCATATCACATAAGCCATGATAACAATGATCTCCTATTTTAACAGAAATAACAGGCACGCCTACCACAGCTCTATGTTTATCTTTATCACAAGGCTTAGCAATTCTAGCAGTTTCACCATCGAACTGAATAACATGCCCATCTATATTATCAGACAAGAGATCTTTAACAATAGCAATATTAGGTTCTACTTTAACTTGCTCAGGAGGTGTATAAGTTCTAATATTGCTTTTACGAACAACAGTTGAAGCTTTAGCATGATCCTTTATTCTAACAGGGAAAGGTGGTTCTCAATATAAGAAGTAGGAACAATAGGATCATTATAAGTGACAGTCTTTTCTTCAACTTTAACAGGTGCAACTACTTTTACTTCTTTGGGAGGATGATATTTAAACCAATTCTCCTTAGGGAGATCAACATAAGTAGCAAAAGATTCACAGAAAGAAGCTACTATCTCAGAGTCAAGTCCATATTTAGTGCTAAACTTACGGAAAATATCGGTATCCATAAAAGATTTAACACAATCAAACTTGGGTGTCATACCTGACTCCTTACCTTCGTCGAGGTCCCAATCTTCAGAGTTGTGTTTAATTCTATCCAATAAATTCCATCTGAATTTAATAGTCTTCATCATAAAAGAGCCAGCACAAGAAGTATCGAGCATGGTGTGATTGTTATCAGAAAGCCGAGCATAAAAACTTTGCATAATTATTTCTCTCGGGAGCTCATGATTGGGGCGTGAATATAACATTGATTTCAGCCCCCCCCCCAAGTTTGAGCGATGCTTTCTCCTTCGCGAGGCCAAAAATTATATATATAATTGCGATCACGATGAACAAGATGCATAGGGTAATACTTTCGATGAAATTCCAGCTTCAACCTTTTATAGTCCCGTGATCTCATATCATCACATAGCCTATACCATATCAATGCATCTCCCTTCAAAGATAAAGGGAAGACCTTCTTCTTAGCAACATCATCGGGTATACCTGCAAGCTT